>NC_059263.1:6605000-6632500 GCF_017591435.1 Portunus trituberculatus | reverse complement strand
TGAGAGAGAGAGAGAGAGAGAGAGAGAGAGAGAGAGAGAGAGAGAGAGAGAGAGACAGACACAGACACACACACACACACACACACACACACACACACACACACACACACACACACACACATTATCATCCAACGCACATACATACACAAATAAATGGATGTACGTGTCTGTATGTACGTGTGTGTGTGTGTGTGTGTGTGTGTGTGTGTGTGTGTGTGTGTGTGTGTGTGTGTGTGTGTGTGTGTGTGTGTGTGTGTGTGTGTGTGTGTGTGTGTGTGTGTGTGTGTGCATAAAACATTAATTATTTAAGTCCTCCTGAGTCATGTACAGAAAAGAAGACAAACATTATTATTCTCTCTCTCTCTCTCTCTCTCTCTCTCTCTCTCTCTCTCTCTCTCTCTCTCTCTCTCTCTCTCTCTCTCTCTCTCTCTCTCTCTCTCTCTCTCTCTCTCTCTCTCTCTCTTCTCTCTCTCTCTCTCTCTCTCTCTCTCTCTCTCTCTCTCTCTCTCTCTCTCTCTCTCATTATTTCACACATCAGCATACGAGGGAACACCAGAACACTAGGCCTACGAGAATAATGTAGGCTTATTAAACTACAAATATTTAGACCTATGCTTTCATTAACCATTCCTATGTAACAGTTATGCACCAACCTGTCTAATGAATACCAGTCTGGGGTCGTATTTTCAGACAATTCTACGTTTCACCTTTATTATTTCAAAAGGCTTTATTTAAGTTTACACGAGATTCTTAGGGTATTTTTACGGTTCTAGAGGCAGAGTGGCAAGATTTCTACACTATTAATTGTAGAAACACTCTTGAAAACCCCGCTAATCATCTCTGTGGCCTGGGAAAATAGTCGTGATGAGGGAACAATGCCTTCATTATTTCAAAAAAGCTTTATTTAAGTTTACACGAGTTTTTTTTTAGGGTTACGGTTCTAGAGGCAGAGTGATAAGAATTCTACACTATATACTGTAGAAACACTTGAAAACCCCGCTAATCACCTCTGTGGCCTGGGAAAATTGTCGTGGTGAGAGAACAAAGTGTTTCTGTATACGAGCCCTGTTGACTTTCCTTTCTGGTCACACACACACTTATAGGGAGTTCATTTCTTAGAAGCTTGAACCCGTTACTCCTCGCTCTGATTGCTAATACTAGACCACTTCCTCACCTCCACTGCTGCCTTTCTCACGTCGCCTTATGTGGAGCCTGTTTTAGTTTCATCTGTTATAATCTTAATCAACCCTGAACCCGTTACCTGTTGTGTTATGACCCTTAAAGTTAATGATTGTGCTATTATATCCCTCGTTAAGATAGTTTAATCAGGTGTTCTAAGGGGTAACTGTAAACTGTATCTAATTTTAACTGTATTTCTTGTCCTGTCTTAATTAGTAACCCTATCTGTATCTCTTGCTGTATTCCCGGTCAGTATCTGTATCTAATCTCTCGTGAATTGTTATCCTGTGTTATGTTCATCATTGTTCCCTTGTTATAGATAAATGGATTGGTCAGTAGTCAGGGTGTTTGTGCCAAGTGTGCAGGACGCTTTGAAAGATTACACTGATAAGGATGATAAGAGGAAATTACTTGGTATATTTTTACAAACGGTTGCCACGTGTAGGCTTAACCCCTTCAGTACTGGGACGCATTTTTACTTTTTAGGTGTGATTAGACGATTTTATTTACATTACGAAGGGTCTGTGGAGGTCAGAAGATTAATGGCCTGAATCTTCACTAGTCTAATCCTACCATAAGTTTCTGAAGCTGTGTAAAATCACCAAATAATAAGCAGGATGGATATGAAAACGCGTCCTTGTACTGAAGGGATTAATGATTTCTTGCAGCTTCCCTTATTCTTATTTTTGTATGTCATTGTAGTCCTTCTTTTCCTTCATTTTCCTTACCTTGTTATATCTTACCTCTAAATCGTTACCTTACCTAAAAACATCTCAACATCTCCAGTATTTCCCTTGTTACAGCTGTTAATTGTTGCTGTACCATGCACCTCACTACCTCACTTTTCCTTCCCTTGTATTCCTTCCTCTGTTACATCTTAACCTCACATCTTACCCTCATCCTGTTTACTCAAAGAATCACACCAAAATGTTGTCTACACCACCATTCTCGTATCCTTTATGTTGCTACTTAGTATTTTAACCTTCATTACATTCCCCTGTGATGAATTCCTTCCTTTTATCTTGTATCTCATCCACAACTAAATCTCTTATCGTGGTTGTATATCCTAAAACAACTCTACTTAAAATTACATGAGTTTTTTTTTATTTGATAAGAATCTCGTTACTATTCCCTTTGTGTCACGTAAATCCCTCTGTCACGGTCCCGGCTGGATGTCACGGTTAGCTCAGCGTCTCTCGAAATAGCCAGGTAAGGCTGCTGTCTCTGGGTGCTGTCTAATTCATCTGACCTATTGGTGACGTGGTACCCTTTACACGTGACCTATTCGTGACGTCACGGCTCTGACACTTGTGACGTCAGCTGCTCCTTAGGTTATTAATGTGTTTGTAGCTACTTCGTGACGTCAACGGAGGGAGGAATTGAGACGAAAGAGAGAGAGAGAGAGAGAGAGAGAGAGAGAGAGAGAGAGAGAGAGAGAGAGAGAGAGAGAGAGAGAGAGAGAGAGAGAGAGAGAGATTCCTGTATTCCACCTTAGTTGTGTTACATTATGATGTTTAGTGTTACGAGTAATTTTACCATCGTGTGTGTGTGTGTGTGTGTGTGTGTGTGTGAGAGAGAGAGAGAGAGAGAGAGAGAGAGAGAGAGAGAGAGAGAGAGAGAGAGAGAGAGAGAGAGAGAATGATTATGATGACTTTTTTTTTTTTTTGTGTGTGTGTATCACTTTACTTCTTGTGTTCCGTTGTGTTTGTCACGATGTTGTGTTACCTGTAGTGTTCTTACCTGCCTCATTTCTCCCTGCGGCTGTGACTTACGGGGAGGACAGTCTTTGATGTTACTTTCCTGTGTACCACCACTTTACTGAACTCGAAAACACACATTCCCCAAAATTTATACTAGGAAAATGTGGATGTTATTTATGTCATCAGGTAATAAATTTTGAAACACCACAATAAGCAACACTGTTTTTCAAGGGTGTTTTTAAGGTTCTAGTGAAAGAGTAACAAGATTTTTACATTATCAGCATGAAAACACTCAAGAGAACAAGGCTGATTATCAAGTACCATATTCTAAAACACTATTATAAGCTACACTGTTTTTGAAGGGTGTTTCTAAGGTTCTAGTGACAGATTAACCCCTCCAGTACCAGGACACGTTTTCATATTCATTGTGATTACTCTTCGGCATTTTTATACAGCTTCAGAAACTTATGTGGGGATTAAAATAGAGAAGACTCTGACCATTAATGTTCTGACCTTCAAAAATCTTTCCTAATGTAAGTAAAATCGCTTAATAATTCTCCAAACTCAAGGTAAAACTGCGTCCCAGTACTGAAGGGATTAACAAGATTTCTACATTGTTAATAGAAGAAACATTCCAGACAGCAAGGGTAATCATTTCTGTGGCTTTGGAAATAGTCATGGTGAAAGAGCAAAGCGAGAGTAGTGTTATTGAAGCAGGTGTACAGGTGTCGGTAACCAGGTGTGGCTGTCACGGCTCGCTGGTTGCCTGGTGTGGTTTTGCTGGAGTACTCTGCTGTCTTTTGTGCGATTGTTGGGGGGAAATGTTACTCCTGTCTGAGGTTGATTGACTGAATGACTGACTGACTGCATGACTGACTGCCTCGTTCACTTTGTGGGTTACTTACTACTTGGCTGACTGGCTGACTGGCTTGTGGACTTCAATTCTTTGCTGACTGGCTGATTGACTGACTGGCTGACTCGCTGACTGGCTTGTGAACTTCAATTGTTTTCTCACTGACTGACTGACTGACTGATTGACTGATTATCTATCTTCCTTATTGACTTACTGGCTTTTTTACTTCATTTGTTTCTTGACTGACTGACTGACTGGCTGACTGATTGACTATGCTATGATGTTCTAACGATACAGACAAGCATCTACTGACTGTTTCTTCCTAATCCACGTAAATGGATAATGTATGTTAGTGAGTGAGTGAGTGAGTGAGTGAGTGGGTGAGAGTAACGGTGTGAAGGAGCATTGGCCAGCAGTGAGATGCGGTGCAGAAAACAAAGAAGGTCGGATCTACGAGTATATATGAGCAAAGTCTCTATTATAACTAACCTGACAAAGAATAATTAAGGATAGATGGTTTGTCAGCGCTGTTTAATTACTGTGGGAGGAATATTTCTTGAATTTCCACAAAGAGTACTACAAAAATTAATTGAGAGAGAGAGAGAGAGAGAGAGAGAGAGAGAGAGAGAGAGAGAGAGAGAGAGATCCCTGGGGCACGTCTAAAATGCCCAAAACCATACAAAAAACGAACTCAAAATTTTTATTGTTATTTTGCGTTTTTTTTTTTTTTTTTATATGTAAATGGAAAAAAAAAATAGCAGAGGTTTTAGAATTGTGGGCAGCGAAAGCTTATCACACACACACACACACACACACACACACACACACACACACACACACACACACACACACACACACACACACACACACACACACACACACACACACACACACACACACACACACACACACACACGTCATGGGAAGAGGAAATAAAAGTAAGACCGCAGGTAAAAAAAAAAAATCCCTAATTACTACTGACTCTCTGTTTTGCTTTTCATTTATCATTAAAAAAAATGGTGAAAATATTTTAAAAAGTGGGGAGAAAAATCCTGCAGAGTGAACACACACACACACACACACACACACACACACACACACACACACACACACACACACACACACACACACACACACACACACACACACACACACACCAAATGATAATCAAAATAAGATATACAAAAAATAGAAAAATTACTAATGCACCATCGTTCGTCATAATAATCAACATTTTCACAACTACCAAACTAATCACGAAATGGTTCAAATTACAAACTCAATAACAACTGCCTATATAACAAATAAAACCAGGAACGTGGGGAGAAAAAAAAAAAAATCTAAGCTCACATAGGCCTAGACAAAACAGTTAATTTTGAGGTATTTCTATGAAACTAATAAGCCTAAGAACCTTTTCACAAATTCAATAACAACAGCCTATATAACAAATAAAACCAGGAACGTGAGGAGAAAATAAAAAATAAGAATAAAAAAAAAATCTAAGCTCACATAGGGCTAGACAAAACACAGTTCATTTTGAGGTATTTCTATCAAACTAAAAAGCCTAAGAACCTTTCACCTGTCCTAAGGTAACACTAATTAACAGAATCTAGTATCACCTGGCATAAAAAAAAACACTCGTACCTGTCTAAAGTTTAATTGATAAATATAGAAGTACTTGATTCTTGAATACAGGTGATATGAAAGCCTGTCACCTGTCCGCCTAAGAACATTTCACCTGTCCTAAGGTAACACTAATTAACGGAGCCTAGTATCACCTGTCATAGAAAAAAACCTCTTAATGTCTAAAGTTTGATAATAAATATGGAAGTACTTGAGCCTCGAAGTACGTGATATAGAAATCTCTCACCTGTGCAGAGGTAACTTATTAACCTGTAGAGTCTAACATCACCTGAGAACACCTCCACCACTGCTGACAACCTTAAGAAATCTACACCTATCTAAATTCACCTCTAATTAACGTACCTTTACCTGTTCCCACCTGGCCAGTAATTCCAGCGCACCATTACCTGCATTGATCACGTTTCTAAATTCACCATCAATTAACATATCTTCACCTGTAACTTGCACCTGTATTTCTCACCTTACCTTTAATTCCAGCCTATATGTATCAATGTCAACTCTTTCACTATTATCTGTAATTAATCCATTATCTGTATTAATTTTCACGTGTCTAAATTCACTACCATTATAACTTGCCTGTAAGTAGCACCTGTATCCATCATCTTACCTGTAATTCCAGCGCACTAGTATCAATATTAACCCTTTCTCTATCATGTAAATCCCTTGGAGCATTGTATAAAGTATTTAAAGTACTTAGAATAGGAAATAGGAGGATTAACACTTCCAATACTGGGACACACTTTTATCTTGAGATTTGTACACAATTCGACCATTTTATTGACATTAGGAAGGGTCTATAGAGATCAGAAGAATGATAGCCGCAGTGTTCACTATTTTACTCCCCCATAAATACGATTCTGTTTTCAATCACCAAATAGTAAGCAGAATGAATATGGAAACGCGTCATGGTACTGGAAGGATTAACACTTTCACTCCTATTTGACATGTTTCCTTCATCATAGATTATTCTAAAGCATTTGTGATTTTTCTGCAGCCACGTCTGAGTCCAACAGAGGCTTGGTATTGGATAAATCTAGTGTCTTTGTCCCTTTTTCCTTCCATATAGGTGTTCTAAAGATTCTGTATCTTGCCCTCAGTGTTGATTTATCCCTAAGTGAGAGTTGGAAAGAGTAGTGAGAGTAGATGAGAGGAAATAAGTGCAAGTAACTGAACAAGGTAGGTACTGGAAGTCTGTGATGAAGAAATTGTCTTTTAACCCCTTCAGTATTTAGACGCATTTTTACCTTGAGTTTTAGATGTGATTAGACGACTTCATTGACATTAGGAAGGGTATATGGAGGTGAGAAGATTAATGGCCAGAGCCTTCTCTATTTTAGTCCCTCCACATGACTTTCTGAAGCTGTATCAAATCGCCAAGTAGTAAGCAGAATGAACATGGAAACGTATCGTTGTTACTGAAGGTGCTAAGAGTCAGAGAGTTGAGAATATAATGACGTATTGAAGGATGTTTAACCTCTTCAGTACTGGGAGACATTTTTACCTTGAGATTTGTGTACGATTAGATTATTTTATTGACATTAGGAAGGGTCTATGGAGGAGAGACTATTAATGGCCAGAGCCTTCACTATTTCAATCCCTCCCACCCATTAGACTTTCTGAAGCTGTATCAAATCACCAAATAGTAAGCAGAATGAATATGGAAACGCGTCACGGCACTGAAGGGGTTAATAGTGAAGGAGTTGAGAATAGAAGAACGTAATGAAGGATGCTGCGGGAAATCACTAGGCCTAAATGTTGTGAATCCTGTGACTTTCTTCTCTCGTTTGCCTCTCTCTTTTTTTTTTTTTTTCTTTATTCTACTTTTCTGTCTTATTCTGTCTCTTTTTCTTTGTATTTCTGTATCGATCTTTTTTTTTTTTGTTTATTTGTCATTATCTCTGTCTCTCTGTCTGTCTGTCTATTTTGTATTTCTCTCTCTCTCTCTCTCTCTCTCTCTCTCTCTCTCTCTCTCTCTCTCTCTCTCTCTCTCTCTCTCTCTCTCTCTCTCTCTCTCTCTCTCTCTCTCTCTCTCTCTCTCTCTCTCTCTCTCTCTCTCTCTCTCGTCTAACTAGTTCTTCGTATTTTTACAGTGTTTTTTTTTTCCTTCACCTACTTGCTTACCTATCACTGTCTATACTCAATTCTTTTTACCTTTTCTTTTTTAGGCTGTTTTTTCTATCTTCGTCTGCACCGGGACCTGTTTGTTTGTCTGGCTTGAGGGATGCTTGCTTGTTTTCTTGCTTTCTTGCTTAGTCAGTTAGTGTGTCTGTCTGTCTGTCTGTCTGTGTGTGTGTGTGTGTGTGTGTCCTTCCTTTCTTTCCTTCTCTCTTTCCTTCTTTCTATCTATATCTCTCTCTCACCAGTTCCTTGCTTCAGCCTGTTTCTTAGAATTTTCCTCATCGTGTGTGTGTGTGTGTGTGTGTGTGTGTGTGTGTGTGTGTTGTCCTTTTTATTTTCCTTTGTTTTCTTCTCTCTTTTCTTCTCACTTCAATGTATTCGAGTCTTAAGAGAAGATTGTATTGTTTTTTTTTCTCTTTATTCGTTTTTCTTTCTATTTATTTTATTTTATTATTATTCCTTTCACGTGGTTTGTGTGTGTGTGTGTGTGTGTGTGTGTGTGAGAGAGAGAGAGAGAGAGAGAGAGAGAGCAATGTAGACACAAAGAAACATAAACAGAAAAAAAAGAAAAAGAAGAAAAAGACAGAAAAAATAATAACAATCCTACAATGAAATAAAAAAAATCACCAAAAAACCACGAAAAGAAACAAAAAAAGGAGAAAAAAGCGAGAAGGAAGACACACGGACACTCACGCAGACGGACAGACAGACAGACGGATAGGCCACATAAGAAAGACAAACCCACATCGGCACACACAGCACGGGACAGGCAACAGACAGGCGTACGAGCAAATAATCGCATTAGGAGTCACAAGTAGGAAATAAAAATGTTAGAAGCTGAAGGTGTGACTGGACTTGCCTCGCCTCCTGTACTACTACGATCAGAGGGCGATGCTACACGGAGACACACACACAGGATACAGAAACTTCCATTGACACTCTTCTGGCACCTGTTCTCTGGAATCTTATGTGTTTTGATGTCCTGGGAAAGATTTGAAACGCTCTGAAACATTGTAAACACTTTGAAATAATTTGGAACACTATTATTAGGTCTTTGACTATACAAGACACCAATTTTTTAATCTTACGTGTCTCGATGTCCTGGGAAAGATTTGAAACGCTTTGAAATATTGTAAACACTTTGAAATATTTTAGAACACTTTATTATTAGGTCTTTGACTATACAGGACACTACTTTCTTAAATCTTACGTGTTTTGATGCGCTGGGAAACATTTGTAACGTTTTGAAACATTATAAACACTTTTTGTAAGTATTTTGAAACATTTTTATTATTTCTATTTGTTTATTTTATGTTAGATGGGAAAATTGGGCAAGGGCAACATAAAACAAAAAAAAGGTCCACTTATTTCCCAGTCCCCATATAGGTTCGAAAGAGTGATCCAAAATGAAGGGATGAATGTCTTAACACCTCCCTCTTAAACATTTATCACCCCATTGACTATACGCTACATTACTTCCCTGAATCTTATGTGCTTTGATATGCTAAGAAACATTTGAAAACAGTTTGAAATATTTTGAAACACTTTATTGTCCCTTTAACCCTTCAAGTACCTGGATATTAGATCACTTTCACCTCTCGTACCATTACTATAGAGGATACAGAAGATACACTAGCTTACACGATATCCTGGTACTTGTTTCTTATTTGTTACGTCCACTCATGTGCTGGGAAAATTTGTAACACTTTGAGATATTTTGCAATTCTTTATTATTAACCCTCTAAGTACCATCAGCAGTCTATGTAACACTTCGCTTCGGTGAGTTTATGTGTTTTTGTATGGGGGAAGTTAGTGAGATGAGACACAGTACCAATCTCACTGTGTTTACCTGCGTCTTCCCCACAGGTGTTCAGATGATGTAGAAATAACTCGACAGGTATTAGATGATAAAGAAACCAGTTATTATTCCGTGTATTGGATGTGTGTTATGTGTTCTTGTATGTGTATCATCCTCATTGTGTTCACCTGCGTCTTCCTCACAGATGATGTAGTAATAACTCAATAAGTATTAGTGGATGACGAAACCAGTTATTATTCCGTGTATTGATATGTTATGTGTTTTAGTATGTGAGGAATTAGTGAGATAAGACACATACCATTCTGACATACCCGTGTTTCTTCAACCATAGATGCTCAGACAGGTGTTAGTGAATGAAGATACCAGCCCTTCTGATTCCCTGTACTGGTGTTGTTGATGACTCTGAAGTTGTGTGATATACTGGCAATGAATCAGGAGGTTGTCAGATTAAAAAGGATGTAAAAGTGAAGCGTCGTGTTTCTCATTGCTGCTTTCTCCCATGACAGCTGTTTTCACAAGTCACGGAGATCATTATTCGGCTTTTTTTAATATTTTCCCGAACTATCACTTGATTTATGGAAACGCTCTCACACACCTCAGTCTCTGCTATTACTGCCTATTAACCCCTTCAATACTGGAACACATGTTTACTTTGAGATTTGTGTACGATGAGACCATTTTATTGACATGAGGAAGGGTCTATGGAGTTCAGAAGAGTAATGGCCACAGTCTTTACTATTTCAACACTCACACACGTCAATCTCTGCTATTACTGCCTATTAACCCCTTCAATACTGGAACACATGTTTACTTTGAGATTTGTGTACGATTAGACCATTTTATTGATATTAGGAAGGGTCTATGGAGTTCAGAAGAGTAATGGCCACAGTCTTTACTATTTCAATACTCACATGGGTTTCTGAAGCTGTATAAAATCACCAAATATATGTAGAATTAATATGGAAACGCATCATGGAACTCAAAGGGGTTAAATGTGGTTGAGATAAGATGGTGAAACGTAGAAAAATTATATAAATGTATAGAAAAATGCGTGGATACATAAATAAGTAACTAAGATTGAAGGACGAAGTGAGAAAATTGTAGAGATGAATGAAGAAAGTAAATAAATCTAACTACGATTTTTACTTGAGAATTAAATCTTTTCACCGTCAAAGAAAGGAGTGTGAAAGGCAGAAGACGAACACACACACACACACACACACACACACACACACACACACACACACACACACACACACACACACACACACACACACACACACACACACACACACACACACACACACACACACACACACACACACACACACACACACACACACACACATCAGGACAAATGTAATAAAAAAGGCAAACAGTGTAGGAAATTTATCTTGATGGAAAAATGACAAGGAGTGTTAGGAATTACAGATGTTGAGATCAATGAAGGGAGTGAAGAGAGAGAGAGAGAGAAATTTAGTATGAGTGAGTTATAGGCAAAAAGAAGACGAGGAGACAGGAAATCGTAGAAAAAAACACCTTGAGAAATGACGTGTGTGTGTGTGTCTGTGTGGTAAGATTTGCAGGTGTGAGAGAAACAATGCAGAGAGAGAGAGAGAGAGAGAGAGAGAGAGAGAGAGATCAATGATACACAGCAATGCCTGGAAAAAGAAAATTGATTAGAAACTATGAAGAAAAAAAAATAATGGAGGAGTATATGAATGGAATTAAAGAGTTAAACGAAGAGTGAACACACACACACACACACACACACACACACACACACACACACACACACACACACACACACACACACACACACACACACAAAGGATAAATATAACCAAAAAAAAAAATGTAGGAAATTCGTCATGATGGGAATATGATGTAACAATAAAAAGGAAGAAAAAAAAAAAAAAAAAAAGGAGATTATGTGGATGAAATGAAATAGTAGTTACATATGACATGACTTCTGAAAATAATGTAGCAATACAGAAAAGAAAGAAAAAAAAAAACTGGTATGAATTAGGAACTTAAATCAAATGAACTAAGAGGAAAATTAATAAAAGAAGTACATGAACTGCAAATCATTCTTGAGGTTAATGATAACGTGCACTTAAGAAAAAAACTAAAGAAAAAAAAAAAAAAAAAGGACTGCAGATATAAATTAATGCTGAAGCGAATGTCTACAGGTAACAGGTAATTAATGAGGAGGAAATAGATTACGTGGAAAAATAACAAGGAGAAATGTATGAAACGAGTGTCAGGAAATGTCTTAGCTTCATAAATAATAAAAACACTATTAAAAAGAGACTGAGAGAGAGAGAGAGAGAGAGAGAGAGAGAGAGAGAGAGAGAGAGAGAGAGAGAGGAAAAAATTAATAATGATGGTATGGAATGTAATAGATTATATATTGTTAACACACACACACACACACACACACACACACACACCTGACGGAAGGATACAGAATTATAAAACAGTGCGCTGTGATGTATAGAGTGAAGGAAATAATTTGGTAGAGTTTGTAATTGGCGACAAGGAAGTAAAATGAATGATGAACGTCACTCTCATTATACATTGTTATACATTCACCCATACACTTGTTAATGAAAGACGGTGAAGAGGAAAAAAAGAATAGTAACAATAATTTAAAGAAGGGAAGGGGATAAAAGTATACATATATGGACACGATTGCCATATATCCATTTGTCAATAAAAAAAAAAGGAAAAAGATCGCAAGTAAATGAGAAAAAAAACTAGAAAAAAAGAAAAGAAAGATGGAATGATTGGGAAAATATAAAGATAAATCAGACTAATGTAAATTCATGAATCGGTCATTACACACACACACACACACACACACACACACACACACACACACACACACACACACACACACACCACAACGTGACAGACGCGTTCATATCCTGTTGGTCTTCAGTCACGCTTCCTCCTCCTCCTCCTCCTCCTCCTCCTCCTCCTCCTCCTCCACCTTTACAGGCCTAATTAGCTCTAAGTAGGCAGGTAACAGCCACGCCGTACCTGTAGTGGTGTAAGTGTGCTGGTAGTTATTATAAGTAAACACATCCTGCCTGTGGTATGTGTGTGTGTGTGTGTGTGTGTGTGTGTGTGTGTGTCTTTTTTTTATTTTCTTTCCTTCGTTCGTTCTTTTCTATCAATATGTCTCTTATTCTTTCTTTCTTCCTTCCTTTCTTTCTTTTTTCTTTTTTTCCGTTTTTCTGCAAATCAATCTTATGATTTTTTTTTCTTTTTTCTTTTTTCTTTCTATCAGTCTTTTTTCCTTTCTTTCTTTCTTTCTTTCTTTCTTTCTTTCTTTCTTTCTCTTTCTCTCTCTCTCTCTCTCTCTCTCTCTCTCTCTCTCTCTCTCTCTCTCTCTCTCTCTCTCTCTCTCTCTCTCTCTCTCTCTCTCTCTCTCTCTCTCTCTCTCTCTCTCTCTCTCTCTCTCTCTCTCTCTCTCTCTCTCTCTCTCTCTGACAGTCTATCTCAATCTTTTGTTTCTCCTTCCTTCTTTTCTATCTTTGTCTCTCGCTTTGTCACTCTTTTCTTTCTTCTTGTCCTTGTCATGGAACTTTCCTCATTCTATCACTCTCTTTACCAATTTCTTTATCCTCTTTTCTTTTTTCCTTTTATTTTCTCATTTATTATATTTTCTTTCGTCTTCAATATTTTCGCTCCATAATATTTTAAAACCTATTTTTATATCAAGCATAGCACACTCCTCCTCCTCCTCCTCCTCCTCCTCCTCCTCCTCCTCCTCTTCTTCTTCCTCTTCCTCCTCTTCCTGTTCTAGGTGCTACAGTCCTCCCTCCTGAGCTTCCATTTATCATCCTTCCTTTCTCTCCTCTCCTCCTATTATCCTTCGCCCTCATTCTCTTACTTACTTCCTCTTCCTCTCCCCCCCCTCTCCTCCCTTCTTCCTTTCTTGACTTTTTTCAACGTATAATTTCATCTTGGGCATTTTCGCTTCGTCATCGTCATCATCGTTGTTATCGCCCTCCATGTCCTCTCTCTCTCTCTCTCTCTCTCTCTCTCTCTCTCTCTCTCTTTATTTCTTTCTCTCTCTTTTTTTCCTTCCTTCCTTCTTCTTTTTCTTTTTCTTCTCTTCCTCTTTCCTTATTGTTCTTTTAGTTCTTCTTTTTTTATATATATTTTTTTCTCTTCGATGAATTTCGTTTTTTTTTCCTTGCTCTTGTTCTGTTGTTGTTATTGTTGTTGCTAATGATTTTTTTTTTTTTCATCATTATTTTTCCTCTCTCTCTCTCTATCTCTCCTCCTTCGTTCTGTCTTTGCTTTCTTGCCGGAGAATAAGATAGTGAAGGTTTACAAAGTGACGTGAGAAGAAAAGGAGACGAAACACGAATAAATAAAACACATGAAGGTGAGGATTGAAATGGACAGAATGAAGAGAAGAGAGGAGGACATAGATCACTGAAATAGAAAAAAAAAAAGAAAAACAAGTAAACAAAGCAATAAATTCAGATAAAGGAGAAAAAGGTGAAATAGAAGACTAGATTCAAAACGTCAATAAAGTAGAATAGAGAAAGTTTAGGAAATGGAAGATCAGTTAAGTGTTATAAAGAAAATCACCACCACTACTACTACTACTACTACTACTACTAGCACCACCACCATTACTACTACTACAAATTAAGTGTTATAAAGAAAAGATAAAGTAGAATTTTTTTGTTATGTAACAGGGGAAAGGTGGCCGAGGGCAATATGAAACGAAAAAAAAAACTACCCACTAAGTTGCCAGTCCCCTTGCAGGTCTGAGAGAGTTAGCCAAAAAGAAAGGATAAATGTCTTGATAATGAGATAAACTGTAGATTTATGAATTGAGGCTAAAAGGAAGAAGATAAACTAGAAAATTGATTAAACAGGATACTGATCAAGTGACGCTAAAGGAAGAAGATAAAATAGAAAAGCAAATTAGAAGATAAATTAAATGAGATGAAGAAAAGAAGAGAAGGATGAAAGAAAAAGGAAATGGAGTCAGCAGGTAGTTAATGAATTTAGATAAAGAAAATATAACATACGAAATTCAATAAAAGATAAAATAGGAAAGCAAATTAACAGAAGATCACTAAAATAACATAAAAAAAGGTAAAATCAAAGAAAAATAAAGCTAGACTGATAAAATATGGAAGCTCTTCACCTCAAAAACATCAACAAATAGTTTAGTTAAGTCAAATTACACACGATTTGAGAAGCGTTGACCACAAGTGTGAGAGTAAACATTCAGATTGGGTTAATATGACACCCACTCTGGAACTCCCTACCCGCTTCTGCATTCCCAGCTTCCTATGACTTGATTTCATTTAAGAGGGAGGTTTCAAAACATTTATCCCTTTCTTTTGGCTAACTCTCGGATCTGCAAGTGGATTGACAACTGAGCGGAACCTTTTTTTCTTTTCTTTTCCGCATTTACATAGAAAACAATGTCTTCATTTTCCTCATGGGCAAAAAAGAGACCAACTACTTAATGCTGTTTCACCTTTCTGTTACGAAGAACGCTTCAGGAAAAAAAAAAAGAAGGGGGGTGGAGGGTACAGCGTCTGGAGTGTACGTGAAGGCAGCCTGGGACACGTGAACCCATTAATCCATTAGCAGTCTGTCATTGCCACGCTCTCAGACTGTGCTGTAAAGGGAAAGAATTTTTTTTCTCCTTTTTTTCTTTTTTCTTTTATTTTCTATCTAGTTTTCATCTATTTTGTCTATCTATCTGTTTGTTATTTTTTTAAAGGGCTTTTTTTTTTTTTTTTTTTATTTTGGTTTATTTTACTGGTTTGATTGAGAAAATTTAGGTTTGATATTTATTTTTTCATATTTCGTTTTCTTCTTGTTCTACGTGTTCTTATTCTTGTTCTTATTCTTGTTCTTCTTTTTCTCTCGCCTTGTTTTTCTTCCCTTCCTTCATTTTCCATTTCTTTTTTCTTCCTTCATTTCCTTTTTCTTCCTTCATTTTCTTTTTCTTTTCCTATTTTCTTCCTTCTTTCTTCCTTCATTTTCATTTTTTTCTTTCTTCCCTTTTTTCTTCCTTCATTTTCTTTTTCTTTTTCTTCCCATCTTTCGTTTTCTTTTTCTTTTTTTTCTTTTCCTCATCACCTCATCTGTCTGTTTCTCTTTCTTGCATTTCTTTTCTATTTCTTCCTATTTCCTTTCCATTTATTTCCCTTTTACTTTCACACATGCATTTCTTAATTATTTTCTTCACACCATCTCATCTTTTTTTTTTTTTTTCCCTCGTATAGTTTTCCCACGCTAACATTTCTCTTGTGTATTAAATTCTTTGGATGTATTTAATTTTCTCTCTGTCTCACTTAACTTTTTTTCCTGTATTTTTCCTTTTTATTATCTTCATCTCATTTATATTTTCCCTCATTTGTATAGTTTTTTATTCCCCCCATTTTTACATTTTCCTGTATTAAATTTCCCGTATACTCTCTCTCAGCCTTTCCTCGTGTGATTTTTTCCTTTTCATTGGCATCATCTCTTCTATATTTTCCTCCTCCTTTGTATAATTTTTCCCATACATACATTTCCCTGCATTTCCGTAGTCTTTGCATATAGTTTCCTCTCTCATTCTCTCGTTTCATTATTTCCCCGTATGATATTTTTTTTCCCTTTCATTGGCATCATCTTTTCTATATTTTCCTCCTCCTTTTGTATAATTTTTCCCACTCTTACATTTCCCTCTATTGAATTTCCTGTATACTCGTCTTTGCATGTAATTTCCTCTCTCAGCCTCTCGTTTCATTTTTCCTGTATTATTTTTCTTTTAGCGTCGTGGAAAGTGATGAATGGCGGCACTTTGGGTCTGCCTCACACACCTGCATCAAATTATTTACCTGTCCACCTAATTAATAGTGCAGGAATTAGTCTAATCACTATACTATTAACTTATTCCAGTACACCTGTCTCTTGAGGGCCCAGAAGTCCAATTGCTACTGTCTGTGTTGTCTGTCTGTCTGTCTGTCTGTCTGTGCTGTTATTATTTATCTAGTTACTGTCATTTGTCTCACACCTGTCTCACCTGGTTCTATTTATTTTTTTTTTATTCATTTGTTTATTTTATTTATTTAGTTAGTTATTTCTCTATTTCTCGTTTTGTTTTTCTTATTTTTATTTTCACTTTTTTTATTATTGATGGTAAAATTTTTTCTTTCTATTTATTTTTTTTCTATTTTCATTGGTTTTTTTAAATAGTAATTTGTTATTTGTTATTTCTCTGTTCTTGTTTTTCTTTTCTTTTTCTTTTCATTTTTTTTATTAGTAATGGTAAAAATTTCCTGTTCTTTTTATTTTCTTGGTATTTTTATTTCCATTTTTCAGGAGGTTTTCAAAATGATTGTGTTAGAATTTCTTGTTATTTGTATGTTTTTTTTTTTCTGTTTTGTTCATGTCTCAGCTATTTCTCAGTGGGTTTGTAAATAGTGGTGTTGAAAATTATTGTTCTCTCTCTATTCTTGTTCTCTGTTCTCTCTATCCTTGTTCTCTCTCTTCTCTCTATCCTTGTTCTCTCTCTCTATTCTTGTTCTCTCTCTTCTCTCTATTCTTGTTCCCTGTTCTCTATATTCTTGTTCTCTCTCTTTTCTCTATTCTTGTTCTCTCTCTTCTCTCTATTCTTGTTCCCTGTTCTCTATTCTTGTCTTGTTCTCTCTCTTCTTCTCTATTCTTGTTCTCTCTTTTCTATATTCTTGTTCTCTCTCTTCTCTCTACTCTTGTTCCCTGTTCTCTCTATCTTCTTGTTCTCTCTGTTCTGTCTATATTCTTGTTTTTAATTGTTATTTTATTTTCAGGGTTCTTGGGAATAAAAGTGTTTAAAATTTCTTGTTCTTACTATGTCCTTAGTTTTTTTTTTCTCTCTCTCTCTTTCTCTATTTTCAGGGTTTTAAAAATTTGTAACAGTAATTTTATTTTGTTTTATCTATCTTTTTTTGGCCTCCTATCATTTTTTTTCAGTTTTTAGGGTTTATGAAGACAGAAATGGTAAAAATTCTTGTTCTTTTGTGTCTTCTTGGATTGTCATTATTGTTTTATCTGTATTATAATTATTCTCAATATTGACAGCTCTTTATTTTTATTTTTTTCTCTCCGTGTCCATTTATATATAACCTTGGAATAAATCATAACAGGAATAGTAAAAGAGAATATCGCGTTTTGTGCATCTTTCTTCTGCATTCTTATTATTTCTATTACTTTTATTACTATTTTTATCTGTAATTATTGGAAATGTACTACACACATACATCTGTTCGTATATCCCTGCCCTTTCTTCTCCATTTCTGTCCTTCTTAGAATACAAAATGAAAACAATAATGATACTAAAAATTTTGGCATGTTAATCTACCTCTTATATTTTCATTATTTATTTTTATTTCATTATTTTTTTTTTTTTAGCTGTTCTCTAATTGCTGGAAAAATATTTATGTACATACTTTTCGTTCCTTTTTTTATTTCCACGTTCCTTGGAAACAAAAGAATGAAAGAAAGGAAAAAAAATTACGTATTCTTTTCCTTCCTTCTCCATCTCCACCTTCATGAAAATCGGAAGCAATAAAAGAAAGGAAAAAAAGCAGTTATTTTCCTTATTTGTCTATTTCCTCCTTTCTTTGAGTCGAATGAAAAAGGAAAATAAAAAAAAATATCTTTCTTCCTCCATAGCCACTCTCAAAAAAAAAAGAAAAGAAAAGCGGAAGAAAATAAAGGAAAAGAAAATAATAGAAAATACTCTTGTTCTCTCCACCTTCCTCTTGTAGCACTTTTTTTTCTTACCTGTGTCCTAATTATAGCAATTCCACACACACCTGTATCCTCTTTCTGTCTTCTGCGTGTCCTCCCGCGTAAGGCAAGACTCAAGCCATGTCCTCTCTACATTCTTACCTTCCTTTACCTGCACCGTAATTATCATCATCCTACCTGTACCTTGTTCCTTCCCTCTTCATGTCTACTTGTCCAAAGAATAATCTAAACCATGTCCCTTCCACCATTTTTACCATTTTTTTTCTTACCTAGGTTGTAATTACTGTCATCTTACCTGTATCGTCTTTCTTCCTTCCTTCTGTCACTGTGTTCACGTTTTCGAAGGATAATCTAACGCGTGTTCTGGTTATTTTGCCCTTATTATTATTATTGTTGCAGCCAAGCATTATCTTTCTGCCCCATATCCTCTTTCTTTTATTGTGTGTCTACCTTTCGGAAGGGTAATTTGAGCCATATCCTCTCCGCTTCTCTCTCTCTCTCTCTCTCTCTCTCTCTCTCTCTCTTTAGTCAGTTTTCTTCCACAAAATTGAATAAATACCCACCTTTTATTTTTATTTCTTGATTTTTTTTTTTACCTTATCTTCTCCACAGACAGAATTCTTGATCAGTTTCCACCTCCACCTACATAATAATCTCAGTGTACAATTTTATCCACAAAGATTTCTAGTTTTGCATCCTGTTAAGTTGGGAATTGTCAGTGTTGCTATTTGTTCATCTACAGTGTGTATCTAAGAATTCTCTCTCTCTCTCTCTCTCTCTCTCTCTCTCTCTCTCTCTCTCTCTCTCTCTCTCTCTCTCTCTCTCTCGCCTTTTTTTCTATTTTTTGTTACTCGTTCTCTTCTTCATTTTGTCTTTTTATTCTTATCTGTGTTTTTTTTATTGATTTGCTACTACTACTACTACTACTACTACTACTACTACTACTACTACTACTACTACTACTACTACTACTACTACTACTTATGATAATGGTGACAAAAGAAAACATCTACCAATACATATGAGCAATAAATCATAATAGTAGTAGTAGTAGTAGTAGTAGTAGTAGTAGTAGTAGTAACAATAGCAATGATGTCAGGAAACAAGGAAGGACAAAATAAGAACATATTTATTACAACATCAATAACATCAACAGACAAACGAAGCTGAAATAATGAAACAGCTGAGTAGGAAGGAAGTCTCTCTCTCTCTCTCTCTCTCTCTCTCTCTCTCTCTCTCTCTCTCTCTCTCTCTCTCTCGACAACACGTAGTTTTCCCTTCTCTTGCTTTTTTTTCCCTCTTTTCTCTTTCCTTATTATTTTCCCTATTTCCTCTTTTATTTCCCCTTTTCCTTTCCTTCATTTTCATATTTTTTTCCTTGTTATTATTTTTTTTCTCGTCCTCCCTTCCTTTTCTTTCATTTCTTGCTTCATTAATATCTTTCTCCTTCTCCTTTCATCCGTTTCTCCTGTACCGTCGTGTTTTGATATTTTTCCACCTCTCTTCCTTTTCTCTATCCCTCTTCCTCACTTTCATATTTTCTCCTCTATGTATAATTTCTTTAATATTTCCCTCCGTTTCCCTAGTCTCTCTTTTTCAGTTCTTTTTTTTTTTTCCTTTACTTTTCGTCTTTCTCTAATATATTTTTTTTCTCTCTACAGATTCGTGGCTCTCTTGGAAGGAAGGAGAAATGGTGAGTGTCAGAGAGAGAGAGAGAGAGAGTAGTAGTAGTAGTAGTAGTAGTAGTAGTAGTAGTAGTAGTAATGTGGAAAAATTATTCTTTTATTTGTATTCTTCTCTTTTATTATTGCTTCCTTCCTTCCTGGTTATTATTTTTTATTCTAATTATTATTTTTTTTCTCCCATGTCGTGTCTTGGTGAAGTGAAGAATTAAGACAGGGAAATGAAAAGGCTGAAGATGTATTCATTTTGAGCTTTTTATCATTAATGTGTTCTTGTAATGTTCTTTGTTATATATATATTTTTATTTTACACGTATATCCCTTATGACTCGTTCTCTCATACGTTATTTATTCTTTGTTTTCCTGTTATTGTCATTGTTTTGTGTATAGTTCGTGTAAGCATTTTCTTCGTGTTAATCTTCTTACTACTACTACTACTGCTACTACTACGACTGCTGCTATTCCTACTGCTTCTGCTTCTACTTCTACTTCTACTTCTACTACTACTACTAACAATAATAATGATAATGATAACAACGATAATAATAATAATAATACTTGTGTTTACGTACGATTTTTCGCAAGACAAAGATGAATATTTATTACAGACATGAAAAAAAAATCGTTAGGTTTATACTTGACTTTCTTTAAAATTCTGAAGAAAATAACGCCAGAGAGAGAGAGAGAGAGAGAGAGAGAGAGAGAGAGAGAGAGAGAGAGAGAGTCACTAGGGGGCATTGTGTACTGGTTGGGGTCAGCTTATGGTCGGGAGGGAGAGTAAGGTCAGGTGGGGGTCAAGAAATGGGGGGCGGATGGGGGGCGAGGAGCCGAGAGGGGGACGCGGCGGTTACTGTTATTATGGTGGCGGCGGCGGCGGTGGTGGTGGTGGTGGCGGCTGGGACGGCGGCGGCGGCGGGGGCGGTGGCGGCGGCTAGGGGTGGCGCTTGAAGAGAAAGAGAGAAGAGAAAGAAGGAGAATAAGAAGAAAGAGGGGAGTAAAGGAGGAAGGGGGACAGGTCACCAACGGCCTGTCTCTCCCCCCTCCCTGAAAACACCCCTTCCCCTCACTCAGTCTCCCTCCCCTCTCCCCTCTCCCACTGTGACTAGGGACCCGCCCACCACCAGTTCGAAGGAGCCAATAGCGTAAAGGCAGGGGTGCGGGGCAGGGGCGGGGGCAGGGGTGGCAGGGGGCGGGGGAGAGCCGACCCCTGGCTAGCGGTGGCAGCGGCGGTGGTGGTGATGGTGGTGGTCAAAGATCTAGACTGCAAGATTGGTGGTGTGGAGGCCAAGGAGTGGAGGGGAGTGGAAGGGAAGTGGAATACATTTTTAGGGAGCCCTATTTGTGTGGCTAGCGGATGCCAAGGCTTAGTAGGGGGGGATGTTTTGAAGCCTAATGTCCTGCCCTGCCCTTCCACTCCCTTCCACTTCGTCTGGCTGGCTGGCTGGCTGGCACTTCTATTTACTCCACTCTCCGCTTCCACCTACCGATCCGAAGCACCGACCGCCGACCGCCGCCTCTTGTCCTCCGATCTTTGCCTTCCTGCGGCCACTGTAAGTATAGCTGTCTGTATATATGTATGTCTGTGCGTGTGTGTGTTGGCCATGTATGTATGTATGTCTGTGTGTGTGCGTAGGCTGTCTGGCGCAGTGGTTACGTACATACATACATACATACATAGGCAAGCTGACGTTGGGTACTGCGTCTACGTATTTTATGAGTGCGTTTGCGTGTGCGTGTGCGTGTGTTAGTGGGTGTAGGCGTGGGTGTGTATATGTGTTGTATATGTGTATGTATGTATGTGTGTGGGTATATCTCCTCACACACACACACACACACACACACACACACACACACACACACACACAGCCGTGGAGGTGCAGGAGGAGGTACATTGAAAGAGGCTCCTGCTAAGTCCGCCCAAGCATGTGAGACTAACCCCCCCCCCTCCACACACGCCTCCACCCTCCTCCACCCCCTCCCTCCACTCCTCCACCTCCTCCACTGAGCCTCGTCTGCCTCCTCCACCTCATAGCCAGCCTCTATCATATCCTCCTCCTCCTTCTTCTCTTCTTCTCCTCGTCTACACTCTTCTTCCTTTCCTCCTCCTCCACTTCCTCTTCTTCTTCCTCCTCCGCCTCGTCATCATCATCGTCTTCCACCTCCTCATTATCATCTTTCTCCTCCTCCTCCTCCACTTCAGACCTCAGACTTCAGACAGACATCCTCCTCCTCCTCCTCCACCTCAGCCGCCGACGCCACCAGTGCCGCCTCCACCTCCCAGCACACCCACCCACCTCCCTCCACCTGCAGCCTATACCCAAGCCTCTCCACACACACACACACACACACACACACACTTGGTTTTGTTCGAGAGCTATTCTTATATATAAAATTTGCTTGCACACACACACACACACTCTCTCTCTCTCTCTCTCTCTCTCTCTCTCTCTCTCTCTCTCTCTCTCTCTCTCTCTCTCTCTCTCTCTCTCTCTCTCTCTCTCTCTCTCTCTCTCCGTCTCGCTCACTCACTCACTCTCACTTTTCCTTAACAAAAGTTTAACCTTGGCCTAACCGAAGCAGGCAGCCGTGTGTGTGTGTGTGTGTGTGTGTGTGTGTGTGAGCCAGCCACTCACATCACCCTTCATGTCACGTTCTCTGTGTTTCAAGAGCATTTTTATTATTACCTCTGTTACCAAAAGCATATATACCTGTAGAGTGGGGGAAGGAAGGGAGGGAGGGAGGGAGGAGAGAGGAGAGACAGCCCAGGTAAGACAGTTAAAGGTAAGGCAGGTAAACACACACACACACACACACACACACACATCTGGGCGTTGCTCTGATCCATAGCATAATTATTTACCTGTCTCTAATAAGTACATAGAAGACTGATCACTTTACCTTACCTTTTGAGGCGCACAGGTGTTTCAGAGAGAGAGAGAGAGAGAGAGAGAGAGAGAGAGGTGTTTTCCCAATTGGCCTGCGAGTTAAGCCCAGCACCAGGAATAATAAGAAGGACAATGATGATAAAGACGACAAAAGAAGGAAAGGATAATCAATACGTGTTTTTTTTTCTCTTACACTCCAAAAAGAGCCTTTGTATTGAATGAGAAACAAAGGAACCAGAGAGAGAGAGAGAGAGAGAGAGAGAGAGAGAGAGAGAGAGAGAGAGAGAGAGGTAGATATTCGCTAAATTGCTTGTACAAAAATGAGATTAAAAAAAGGAAATAAATGAACCTTCCGCATCAGAGAGAGAGAGAGAGAGAGAGAGAGAGAGAGAGAGAGAGAGAGAGAGAGAGAACAAGTAGAAATCGTAAAATAAAGTAGGAGAAAAAAATAATCTTGAAGTAAATCAGTATAGAAGAAAAGGAAATAAATCTACTTTTATATTTTTCTTCCGGAGCAACGATAGGAAGAAAATAAATATAGAAAATTAAAATAGAAAAAAAAAAAAAAGAAGAAAAGGTTTGATTAGGAAAAGTTATTAATATTTCTGATTATTTTCTTAGAGAGAGAGAGAGAGAGAGAGAGAGAGAGAGAGAGAGAGAGAGAGAGAGAAATAACGATGCTAAACCTTTAAGTATAAAAAAAAGAATAAAAATAATAAAATGCATCTATTGTCTGGTAGATTTCTCAAAGTATTATCATATTTGTGGCTTTTCCTTCTATTTTCTTTTTTTCCTTTTCTATTTTTAAGCGTGAATCGGTTTTTTTTTCTATTCACATTTTCATTCTGTTTACTCCTATTTTTATTTATTTGTTCCATTTATTTATCTATTCTTTGATCGAGGAATAATTAATAACAGTTCATATCTTCGAATTAAAATGTTTAGCTTGTTTTTCTTTGGTTTAGATTGAATTGTTTGGGGTTTTGTCTATTTTGGGTGTGTGTGTGTGTGTGTGTGTGTGTGGGATCTCTCTCTCTCTCTCTCTCTCTCTCTCTCTCTCTCTCTCTCTCTCTCTCTCTCTCTCTCGTAAGGTGATAGGTGGAAAATAATTAAATAACTACAGGATGTATTTTTTTTGTTTTATGTATTTCTAAGTACTACTACTACTACTACTACTACTACTACTACTACTACTACTACTACTACTACTACTACTACTACTACTACTACTACTACTACTACTACAACTGAAGTAAAGAAAGGAAGCGAAAAATAAGGAAGATAAAAGAGATGTAGAGAAAAAAATGAGAATAATGATAGAAGTTTGAAAAATAGAAAAAAATATGATTAAAAATAAAGTTTGTAATAATAAAAAAAAAAAAAAAGGAAGAGAAAGGGATGGAAGGAGAAGGAAGATGAGAAGAAAACGTAGCAGGAGTAGGAAGAAAGTAGGAAACAGAGAAAAATGAAATAACAAACAGTAATGATAATAATAATAATAACAATAAAGATAAATAGACTTCACAACGGAATGGAAGAGAAAGGAAATGTATGGGAAAAGACAGAACAGACGAAGGAAAAGAAAAACACGCTGGAAACAAGAAAAAAAGGGAAAAAAAATAGATAAATGAAATAAAAAAAAAGCGAAGATTGGAAAGAGAAGAAAGATGGAAGAAGAAAAAGGAAAAGGAGAAGAATGAAGAAATAAATACGGAAGATGAAAAAAAAAAAAAAAAGCGAAGACGGGAAAGAGAAGAAATATGGAAGAAGAAGAAGAAGAAGAAGGAGGAGAAGAAGAATGAAGAAATGAATACGAAAGATGAAAATTAAAAAGGACAAAAGAAATAGATGAACAAGATAGACTAAAATAGAATAAAAAGGAAGAGAAGAGAAAGAAAAAAAGGACAAATATGGAAACTGAGGAAGAGGATAGAAAGAAATAGAAAATTAAGGAAAGAAGACAAAAAAATATTAGAAGACGAATAAGGAAGTGGAAGAAAAGAATAAAAATGGGAGAAACAAATATGGAAATTGAAGAGGAGACAGAAATAAGAAAAAAAAATGCATAACTTAATAAAAAGAAAAGAGGAGGAGGAGGAGGAGGAGGAGGAAGAGGAAGAGGAAGAGAAGATGGAGGAGAAAGGAAAATAGCAGGTCATTAAAACCATCGTCTCTCTCTCTCTCTCTCTCTCTCTCTCTCTCTCTCTCTCTCTCTCTCTCTCTCTCTCTTTATCGTAATCTTTGTGTTTCTTCCTCTTTAACACAGAACACTGCCAAGGACACACACACACACACACACACACACACACACACACACACACACACACACACACACACACACACACACACACACACACACACACAGGAAGAGAAAGGAAGAAGCCGAGAAGAGGAAGAGAAGTGACGAAGGTTGTGTGTATCATGTCACTTCTATACAACACTTAAGGAAACTCTTTAGTACACTTACAAAAAGGAAGAAACTGCACAGTACTTCCTCACTTTTCCTCCTCCTCCTCCTCCTCCTCCTCCTTCTTCTCTTCCTAATTATTCTTCATTGTCTGCTTCCTCTCCTTTATCATTTATTGGCCTAATTTTTTTTTTTATTATATATAAGTGTGGGGATGTCTATTCTGGATGCTTGTTTGTTCTTTTTTCTTTTTTCTCCCATTTCTTCTTTCTTCTTCTTCTTCTTCTTCTTCTTTCTTCTTCTTCTTCTTCTTCTTCTTCTTCTTCTTCTTCTTCTTCTTCTTCTTCTTCTTTTTCTTCTTTTAATGGGTCTTTTAGTAGTAGTAGTAGTAGTAGTAGTAGTAGTAGTAGTAGTAGCAACAACAACAACAACAACAACAACAAGATCAAAACCTACTAGCCTTTGTCTATAACCAAAACTCACGCATCTGTAAAGAAAAAAGTACGGTTATTTATTTTATTCTATTTATTTTTTTTTATTTTATTTATTTATTTTTTTTTTTGCCTTTTTTTATTACATTCATTAATTTTATTCTCTGGTGCTGCGATTTGATTGATAAAGGGAGAGTAATTAGTTCATTTTTTTGTATGTATGTATGTGTGTGTGTGTGTGTGTGTGTGTGTGTGTGTGTGTGTGTGTGTGTGTGTGTGTGTTATTTTGTGGCGAGCGTGAGGGAGATTGGTAAGGGGGAGGGAAAGAAACAGCTCCCAAATAATGCTTCTATATCCTCTCATTTTATTTCTATTTTTTTCTATCATTTTTTTTTCTAGTTTTGTTATTATTGAAGGATGTGGTGTTGGTAAATGCTGATGTTTGTTTTATTTACTTCGCTTTCTCTCTCTCTCTCTCTCTCTCTCTCTCTCTCTCTCTCTCTCTCTCTCTCTCGTCTTATTATTTTTTTTGTTTTATTTGTGTATTTATTGATTTATGTGTGTTTTTTGTTCGATGTAAACATTTATTATCTGAAATACTACTACTACTACTACTACTACTACTACTACTACTACTACTACTACTTCCTCCTATTATTATCATCATTATTGCTATTACTATCATCATTATTATTATTATTATTATTATTATTATTATTATTATTATTATTATTATTTATTATAACGTGTTTTGAGAAAGGAGCAATGAACAGTGTAAGAAACCAAACATAGATAGTTTCCTCTTTAGAACCGTGTTGGAAGTCAGGAAATAGTGTAAAACAGAATAGTGAATACCTACTGAAGGATAGTCACGCTAGTAGTCCCTCTGTGTGATAGTGGATTGGCAGACAGCGAGAGTCGAGAGAAGCCGAGAGGAGAACCACAGAATATTGAGGGAAGGAAATAGTCTTGTGAAAAATAGTAAAGAATTAAATCAAGACAAAGAAGTGATGGTATGAAATAGTACACCAGTTTTTCGTACATTGCTAGTCATATGAAAGAGTAGTAGCAGTGCATTATCAAAAGGGTGTAAGGAATATAGTAGTAAAATTATCAAAACAAAATAAGGAAAACAGTTTAGTAGTACATTATCAAAGGAAAGTAAGGAATATAGTAGTACACTATCAAAAGAAAATAAGGAGTAGAATAGTAGATTATCAAAAAGAAAAGAAAAGAAAGATAGCAGTAAATTATCAAGAGAAAGTAAGGAATACAATACTACATTATCAAAAGAAAGTAAGAAATTTAGCAGTACATTCTTAACCCCTCTCAATACTGGGACACATTTTTTACCTTGAGATTTATGTATGATTAGACCATTTTTACTGACATCAGGAAGGCTCTATGGACGTCGGAAGATTAATAGCTGCAGTCTTCACTATTCTAATCCCATATATGAGTTTCTGAAGGTGTGTGGAATCACTAAATAGTAAGCAGAATGAATATGGAAACGAGTCATGGTACTGAAAGGGTTAAAAGGAAGTAAGAAATATAGCAGTACATTATGAAAAACAAAGTAAGGATTTTTTTTATTTTTTTTCAAGTATACGATAGTACAAAGATAATTAATTTTCATATGAGAGAGTTACTTGTAAAATAGAAATTGACATCTAAAAAAAAAAAAAAAAAAAAAGGAAGAGGAAAATGTATATGATGAACGTCTATATGGAATTATATCTTCAATTTTAATATGAGAAAGTTACTTGTGAAATAGAAATTGACATCTAAAAAAGGGGAAAAAAAAGGATGAGGAAATTGTGTGGAATGTCTTTGTGGAATTATATCTTCACTGTATATTTCCTTTTAATCGGTTTGAAGAAAAATCTGTTTTTTTTTTTTTTCTGAAAATAGAAAGTAAATGTTTTGTTTTATTTCTATTATTTTGTTTATTTCCGTTTACTTTTTTTTCTGTAATATGAAAAGGTATTTAGTATGATGAGAGAGAGAGAGAGAGAG
>NC_059263.1:6592500-6597500 GCF_017591435.1 Portunus trituberculatus | reverse complement strand
TGAATTTATTTACCGATATTCTTGTTTTATTCCGTTTTATTATTTTGTTACAGTATTTTCCAGAGAAATGATGAAAGATGTTGATAATTGTAACGATCATCATGATGAAAAAAAAATATTGCTAACAATTTTAATGATATATAATAATAATAATAATAATAATAATAATAATAATAATAATCTCTTTTTTGCTACGATTCTAATTATTACTAATGATAATGACAGGAACAAGAGCAATAATGATAAAATAATACAAAAATGTTATACCATATATGGAAAATGATATCAAGAGAGAGAGAGAGAGAGAGAGAGAGAGAGAGAGAGAGAGAGAGAGAGAGAGAGAGAGAGAGAGAGAGAGAGAGAGGAATGAGGAAAAAGGAAGTAAAGAGGAAGGTGATGGTGGGAATTGAAGGTGTTGTCACGTGACTGGCGGGACAGGTGTGTGTGAGATGCTAATTAACGGTTCCTCAGGTGTGGTGTTCCGGTGGTGTGTGTGTGTGTGTGTGTGTGTGTGTGTGTGTGTGTGTGTGTGTGTGTGTGTGTGTGTGTGTGTGTGTGTCTGTCTCTTTTCCTTATCTTGTCACTTTTCTTTGTTTTTGCTGTTATTCTAGTTTTGTGTTCTTGTTCCTCCTTTTCTCTCTGTTATTTTTGTTGTTCTTATTTTTATTCATTTCATTTGTTGTTTGGTTATATATATATATTTTTTTTATTATTTCCCAGTATTCTGTTTGATTTGTGATGCAGTTTCATGTTACAGTCAGGTTAGGTTAGGTTCGGTAGTATCATTATTGTATTAACTTTATATTTTCTTATATCAATTACAAAATACAACTGCACGTGTGGCTGTGTTTATAAAGTGCAGTGCGTGTATAGAAAATAAAGCAAAAACTATCTAAAATAATGCAAGATTCTCTCCAGGAAAATTGGAAAACCAAATTATAAGAAAATAATGAAGCCACGCTGGTGAGATCTGTGAAATGAATTACTTAAGTAGACTTCCTTCCTCTCCTTTCTTGCTGCTCTGTGGTCAGGAATACCGTAACATTTTATCTTACTTCCTCTCGATAAAATTCCCCATCAATCTTTAGTTTTTCTTCCTTGTTTTCCTGATCTGCCGGGAAATTCAATACAAAACTAGTGCACTGGTTGACCGGCAGCAACTGAGACTTCACATAAAAAAAATGAAAGAAGAAAATTAAAGACTTGTAAATTAATATAGAATGTTACTTGAGTCTTGGTTTGGTTAGGTTAGGTTAGGGTTAGGTTAGATTAGGTTAGGTTAGGTTAGATTACGTTAGGGTTTTTGTTACGATTATGCTTTTCTCTACTGTATGATTGAAGATAACCATGATCATGAGTGTGCTGAAATTCTCGATTCTATATTTAGATAAGGAAAACTATGAATAATGTAGAACTGTATTAAAATGTTCATATCCGTATTTAGGTAGAGATAACTGTATGCATCCCTTGAATACTGAGACACATTTTACCTTGATTTCTGGGCACGATTAGAGGATATTATTTGCGTTAGGAAAGGTCTATGGAGGTCAGAAGATTAATGGCAGGCGTCTTTACCATTTCAATCCCCCACTTAAGTTTCCGAAGCTGTATCAAATCACTAAATAACAACCCTAATGAACATAAAAACGCGTCATGGTACTGAATGGGTTAATGTTATAGTTTACATGTTTAGCTGAGAATAACTGTGATTGTAAGGTATTAAAATGGTTGTTTCCATATTGAGGTGAGGATAACTGTATCAATATTGCTGTGTTCATTTTCTGGTAAGAATAACTGTATGAATAACTGTTGAAATTATCGTTTCCATATTAAGAACAATAACTGTGAGGAGGATTACCTTTTCCTTATTTATATTATGACAATTAGAATTATCGTAAGAATGAGACTAACTACATTAAAACCTTCGCACCATTATTAAGTACAGGTAATTAACCCCTTCAATACTGGGAGACATTTTTATTTTTACCTTGAGTTTTGTGTGCGATTAGACCATTTTATGAATTTTAGTAAGGGGTTTATGGAGGTCAGAAGATTATTGGCCTCAGTCTTCACTATTTTAATCCCCACACAAGTTTCTGAATCTATTAAAAAAAAAAAAAAATAGTAAGCAGAGTGAATATGGAAACGCGTCATGGTACTGAAGGGGTTAAGAATGAGGACAACCATTTAAAATCATAGTTACCATAATTACATAGGTACAAATAACTACGATGATAGAAATAACTGTACTATCATAATTATCGTTGCTGTAACTGAATAACTGTAAGAATAATGACAACCGTTTTGAATCAAATTATGTATTAAAATCATAAAGCGCCGTTCAATTTGTATTATCTAACTGAACATTCACGGGGGGTTTATTTGCAGTAGCCACAGTAACTTACAGCTCTATGTAGAATGACGAACGGAAATATTGGGATGAGAGGGAAGAATTGCGAGATATTCTTGATTGACCTAACAAGCTGAGGCAGAGAGAGGGGGAAAATATAGATGTAGATTTGTGTTTGTATAGAATGCTACAGGTTGTTATTCTTGTGTTAATTGTTTGGTGGAGTTATTGTTGTTGTTGCTGTTGTTATATTACTACTACTGCTACTGCTACTGCTACTGCTACTGCTACTACTACTACTACTACTACTACTACTACTACTACTACTACTACTACTACTACTACTACTACAAACATTGTCACCACCGACATTATTATTATTATTATTACTATTATTATTATTATTATTATTATTATTATTATTATTATTATTATTATTATTATTTTCATTATCATTATTGTTATTATCACTATTATTATTATTATTATTATTATTATTATTATTATTATTATTATTGTTATTTATTTACCTGCTTATTTATTTATTTATTGTGAGAAGAATGTATTTGTAAGGCTGAGAAATAATGGTCGCAGGAATAAGAATTAGAGAAACAATATTGACATTAGTCAGACGGAGAGAAATATTTACAATGATCTACAAGACTGCTGAACAAAATTACTGTAGGATGATACTTTGAGGGAGGGAGACACAGAAGCACATAGTTTAGAGCAATTAAGATTAGAGTATTGTAATTTTGAAAGGTATTAATTTGATTTTGAAGAATTATATAGTTTAAATGCAACTCTGTCAGCTACATTTCATTTTCTTTTCTTTTCTTCCCCTTCAGTTTTTTCTTCTTCTATTTCTGAATCATCTTCCAATTCCTCTCGTGTCTCCTTCCCTCAGTTAGACAAATTTTTAATGCTGCTACTTTTCTCTTTCTCTCTTTTTCTTTTCTTTTTTTTTTTCTTACTTTCGAAACTTTATCAGAACTCGACCTTCTATTCCTCCCTCCTACATTTAAATAAATTTCATATTATCTCTCTCTCTCTCTCTCTCTCTCTCTCTCTCTCTCTCTCTCTCTCTCTCTCTCTCTCTCTCTCTCTCTCTCTCTCTCTCTCTCTCTCTCTCTCTCTCTCTCTCTCTCTCTCTCTCTCTTATCGAAATTCTGACTCATCATTCCTGCACAATACAAGTACATTTCACTCACTTTTTTTGTTCTCTTATCATTCTTTACATTATCAACATTTCACCGACTCGATCCTTCTCTGCTCACCACACTTAAACGTAATTCCTTCTTTATCAACATTCTCACTGACTCCTCCCTTTCTGCCTGCCACACTGAGAACATAAGTAAACCGATCTTATTTCTCAGCCTGTCTGTTTGATATACTTAGTTCAGTGTTACCAAGTTAGTTTGTGTCACGAGTTGATGTGTCTCGCAGTGTTCAGTTATCATATTCTGGAACACTTCACCTTGCACTTCGTCTAGTTTGAAAAAAGACTCTAGTTGAAGTTACACGATTTGGTAAGTGTGTGTGTGTGTGTGTGTGTGTGTGTGTGTGTGTGTGTGTGTGTGTGTGTGTGTGTGGTGGTTTTATGGTTCTGATGACATTAATATTTTGTTAGTTAGATGAAATTGCTTATTTTTCAAAGTTCCACAGGTTCTTGAGTTTTTTTTTAATGTTTAGTGACTAATTATTTGATGTTTGTTCAGAGTACCTTGATGAACCTTAGAGAACCTTGCTTATTTTTCAAAGTTCCACAGGTTCTTGAGTTTTTTTTTAATGTTTATAGTGACTAATTAATAAGGTGTTGTATTTTTTGAGAGTAGAAGAAGTTTTGAGAACCTTTACTAATTAATCATCTGAAGTTCCACAAGTTTATAATGGTGTTTTTATGGTTCTTGTGAGGGATTGATAAGATTTTGTATTATTTAATCAAGAGAAGAGGAACTTTTGAGAATATGCCAATTATTTGAAGTTCCACAAGTTTATAAGAATGGGTTTTTTTTATGGTTTTAGTGACAGATTAATAAGATTTTGTATTTTTTATTAAGAGTAGAAATTTTGAGAACCTTGCTAATTATTCGAAGTTCCACAGGTTTATAAGGATGTTTTTATGGTTTTAGTGAGAAATTAATAAGATTTCTGTATTTCGAGAGTATAAGTACTTTTGAGAACCTTGCTAATGATCTCTGGCCTTTTAAAATAGTCGTGCTGAAATTAATACAGGCACAGGTAACGGAATTAAGTTAAATGCGATAATGTATCCGGTGAATTCATAGCATCGTTGTAGATATTAATAAAACTGATGTCCATGTCCTGTTATTCATCTGTCTGTTAATACGAAGCCAGATAAAAATGATGAGATACAGTATACAAAAAAAAAAAAAATTAGTGAAGGTATTATTACATTCCCTCATTATTTTTCACAGCAAGAAAGAAAAATGAGGTTTAGGAAATAAAAGAGGAAAGCAAACTGTATCTGAGAAATATTTAACAGGAGTAGATCTATGAAGGAAGAAGCTTAAAGGAGTTTCTATGTTTTCTATCATTTTTTTTTATGTAACAAGGAAAATATAACCAAGAGCAACAACAAAAAAACTATTAAACAAAAAGGCCCACTTAGATGCCAGTCCCCCGAGCA
>NC_059263.1:6555000-6582500 GCF_017591435.1 Portunus trituberculatus | reverse complement strand
TGGACACTTTTTTTTATTTATTTTTTTTACCTTGTGATTTGTGTACAATTAGACCATTCTGTTGACATTAGGACTGTGGGGGTCAGAAGTTTAATGGCCAGAGTTTACACTATTTTAATTCCCAACATAAGTTTCTGAAGCTGTATAAAATCATCAAATAGTAAGCAGAAATATGGAAACGCGTCATATGATAGTGAAGAGGTTAATGGTCTTATGGTTAGTGTGTCAAGTCTTAAACCTTTCACCGTTCTACTCTCTCAATTCTGACTTGCTGTGAACCTTTTACCTATTTTTTTTTCTGAACCTATTAACTGCCATTAACCCCTTCAATACTGGGACACTTTTTTACCTTGAGATTTGTGTACGATTAGATCATTTTATTGACTCTAGGAAAGGTCTATGATTAATGGCCGCAATCTTCAATATTTTAATCCCCAACATAAGTTTCTGAAGCTGTATAAAATCATCAAATAGTTAGCAGAAAAAAAATATGGAAACGCGTCGTAGTACTGAAGGGGTTAATGGTCTTATGGTTAGTGTGTCAAGTGTTGGGCTCTTTCACTGCTCTACTCTCTCAATTCTGATTTGCTGTGACTCTATTGCCTATCTGCTCTGATCCAATTAACTCCCATGAATCTGTTAACTGTGGATCTCGTAACTTGTTCCCACTCATCTCTACATTCAGTTTTCATCCTTCTCTCAATTCTGACTTGCTGTGAATCTATTACTTCTCTAATCAATTAACTATATGATCTGAACCTTTTAGCTGCTATGAATCTATTAACTGCGACTCTAATAACTTTTTCCCACTAACCTCTCCGTTCAGCTTTTACGTATGTCAGTCTCATATCTGACATACTATGAATCTATTACCTACATATCTATGAACTTTTTTTTTTTATCTATCTTATCTGTCACGAATTTATTAACTGTAAATCTTGTAACTTGTTCCCGCTCACTTTCTCTACGTTTAGTTTTTCATATCAATCTTAACTCTGATCTGCAAGAAATCTATCAATCTATTGTATTAACTACCTGATCTGCTACGAATCTATTAACTGTAACTAGTACCTCACCTCCTCTACGTTCTCTTCTCCCCACAGCCTCTCCTCTCTAATATGGAAAGAATTTATGAAGACATTGTACAAGAAGACTGTTACCAGATCAAATGACTTACTGAGAGGAAGCACGAAAGACAGTGGAAATAAGCCTCGTATTCTCAAACATTGTGCTTCACCTCCACTATTTCAAAAAGGCTTTATTAAAATTTACACGAGTTTTTAAGTTTTTTTTTATGGTTCTAGAGGCAGAGTGACAAGATTTCTACATTATCAACTGGAGAAACACTCTTGAAAACCCCGCTGATCATCTCTGTGGCCTTGGAAAATAGTCGTGGTGAGAGACCAAAGCGTTTCTGAATACGGATCATAATTAGCAGGTAACTTGGCCACTGAAACACACCTCTATTGCTTCCTGCGTTCAGTTACTCCGTCAACCTCAACTCTGCTATAGGAATCTCAAGTTTTGTAGGGACACTATCAGCAGGGAATGGTGGAGGTGATGGGGGGAAGAGGGAGATGGGGAGAGGGATTTAGAGTGTATAGAAGTGTAGGTATGCTAAGTCCCTCAGTGTCGCCATTCCAGCCCTGATAGATTAAGGAACCCGGACGTGAAAACCGAAAAAAAGGAAGAATAGAACTGTAGGGATGCAGGGAGTGAAGTGCAGGGGACAGTGAGGAATAAGGGGGGAGAGAGGGAGAGGGGGTAGGGAGAGCAGGGGCAGAGTGGTATTAATGGGGGGTAAGGGGCAGTGGTATGAAGTGCAAGGGGTGTAAGGAAGACCGTTGCTGTTGTAAATTTTGTGGAGGGAGCGTCCCCCCCCTTTATCCCCAAAGGTATGTGGAAGGGGGCCCATTGTCGCAGTTGCACCTTGACCGCGCACCTGGCCGCCTTACCTGCCCGGGCCGCGTGGTGTGTGCCGCAGCGACGGTGTGGTGAAGGAAAATGGCTCCCAGTATACCTGCTAATACAAGATAAATGAAAACAGCCAATAGCTTAACACTTCCTCTCTCAGATTTGTGTTTCCTATTGGCAGTTGCAATTTATCTTTTTTTTTTTTTTGCATTTTTTACGAGTCTTTTAAATAGTTTTGTTACATTAGTTTTTTTTTTTTCATAATTAATTGTAACGTTTTATTCCCTCATTTTTATAAGATTCTCATGAAATTGCTTTACATTATTTAATTTTCCTCTCATAAGTACTACCTTCAGTATTTAGCCTTGATTTTATATGATAATATTTTAAATAGTTCAGTACATTTTTCTGTTTTTCCATAAGGAGTTTTCACATACATTACTTCTTCCCCATAAACTCTTACAAATTTCTATCCCTACTTTTTTCTTTCTTTTTTGTACGAGAGTCAACAAATAGTTCCATTTCATTATTTTCTTCTCATTAGCACGAACCAAACTTTTCAGCCACGGATTTCTTTTGACACCGCAGACTCTTAAAATACTAAAAAAAATCCTGGAAATAACTGAAATACTCAAACTCTAGAAAAAAAAAATGAATCTGTTATTTTTATGTACCTTTTGCAAATAACTCCTTGTTTTCAACGTAACACAGTGAAGACTATTGAGAGAAGAAGCTAAGAATGTTATTTTGCATCTATCTCCTACAAATAACTCCTGAAGACTATTGAGAGAAGCCATGATCAGTGTTATTTTGCATGCGTCGTCTACAAATAACTCTTTTTGAACGTAACAAAGGGAGATCACAATGAAGAGGGATGAGAGAAGCTAATAATGATATTTTGCATGTATCTCCTACAAATAACTCCTTTATTTTTATTTATTATTATAATTTTTTTTTTTACGTAAGAAAGAGAAGTCACAGTGAAAAGTATTGAAAGAAGCTACGAATGATATTTTCCTAGTATCTCCTACAAATAACTCCTTTTTTTTTTTAACGTAAGAGAGATCACAGGGAGCAGTGTTGAGAGAAGCAATGATCAGTGTTATTTTTGAATGCATCTACAAATAACTTTTTTTTTTTAATGTATCTTCTGGAACTCCTTTTTTTTTTTTTCCTCGACGTAATAGAGAGTTCACAGAGAAGAGTGTTGAGGGAATGTTCAGTTAGTAATCCATCGTTAAAAAAAAAAAAAAGAAAAGAAAAAAAAAACTAACATTTTCCGGTTCTCAAGTCATAAACCTTACAATATCCGGTGATACAGGAAGAAATGTCTTGTATTTATTGAAGCTTTTGTTCATTTATGTAAACTTCCTTCTAATTAGCATTTATATGTATTCATCTGTACTCATTTATTTAATTTTTTCGATGGGAGGAACACAAAGATGAGGATTTAATGTGTAAGTGGGGAAATCCTTGTTTTGTACTGGTGTGCTGGTATTACTTGGTTTCGTTCATAAGATAACATAGAATAACGACAATGTGGAGAGAGAGAGAGAGAGAGAGAGAGAGAGAGAGAGAGAGAGAGAGAGAGAGAGAGAGAGAGAGAGAGAGAGAGAGAGACGTACGAGTATTGTGTACATGTTCATGAAAAAGATAAGAAAAGAAAAGGTGATTTACACACACACACACACACACACACACACACACACACACACACACACACACACACACACACACACACACACACACACACACACACACACACACACACACACACACACACACACACACACACACTTCTAATCCTCAGCTTTTGGTTTCGTTTCTTCCCTCGTTAATTCTTGCGTTTGTAGTCTGACACTGATCTCTCTCTCTCTCTCTCTCTCTCTCTCTCTCTCTCTCTCTCTCTCTCTCTCTCTCTCTCTCTAGCTAGAAAAGAGAAGATCAAAGGGTTAAATTAGACCTAGAGGCAATTAAAAGACAGGTAATTAGCTAGCACAGGAGGAGACAAGTGGACAGGTGTGAAGAGAGAGAGAGAGAGAGAGAGAGAGAGAGAGAGAGAGAGAGAGAGAGAGAGAGAGAGAGAGAGAGAGAGAATGGGGGAAGAAAGAATAGTGTCGGGTGATTCATGTGAAAGTCAAGATCTGTGTGTGTGTGTGTGTGTGTGTGTGTGTGTGTGTGTGTGTGTGTGTGTGTGTGTGTGTGTGTGTGTGTGTTGCCAGGAGGACACCACGCCTTGCTAGTGATACGGTTACAGAGACAGGGACAGACAGACAGACAGACAGACAGGCAGGCAGGCAGACAGACGGACACTCCAGGCGACACTAATGCTATTTTTGGCACCAGAACTCCTCCTCCTCCTTCTTCTCCTCCTTCTCCTCCTCCTCCTCCTCCTCCTCCTCCTCCTCCTCCTCCTCCTCCTCCTCCTCCTCCTCCTCCTCCTCCTCTCCGCTGTATCGTTTTTTTTACTTCCTCTTCCGGTTTTCATTATTTTCTTTGTTTCATGCTTTTTTCATTATTGTGGTATAGTAGTAGGTAGTAGTAGTAGTAGTAGTAGTAGTGGTAGTGGCAGTGGCAGTAGTAGTAGTAGTAGTAGTAGTAGTAGTAGTAGTAGTAATGGTGTATGTAGGTGTAGTTGATAGCATATGTGTACAGGACATGAACACACACACACACACACACACACACACACACACACACACACACACACACACACACACACACACACACACACACACAATGACAAAAAAAAAATAATGAAGAAGACATTTTCAAAAGCAATGAAATCTGTACTATATAAAAAAAAGATAATGAAATAAAATAGAAGGCAGTATGGCTGTTCCTCACTCGTTTCGTAAGCTTCTGACCTAAAACACTCCCCCAAGTTAGTAAGCTTCTAAACAAATAAATATCAATTCCAGTCATTGAAGTCTTAGTGTGATGGCTTATCAAAGTGTTCAAGGTGTCGCGGTCAAGGTGTCAAGCGTGTATCAATTCAAACAACAGTGTCATGAACGTGGTTGTCAGAAAAGGTAAACAGTCCCTATAGAGAGATGGGAACGTGTCAGGAAAGAGAAATCTGCCTCCATGACTCACGAGAGGAAGCGAGTAGTGGAGTCTGGTCAGTGGTGAGAGCAGAGAGCAGTGCTGGTGAGGGTGGACACCGCGCCCTCACCAGCAGGAAAGAGGCGATAAGAGAGAGGAGATATCTGCCTGGCGTAGTGCTGTGTCATGTATGGATAAAGCTTGATATTCTGTACACATTGGCCCTATTCAAGAGACTATATTATGTACTAATTAATCCCTCTGTACCGGACGCATTTTTACTATTAGTTTAGGTATATTAGGCCATTTGATTGACATTAGGAAGGGTCTATGGAGGTCAGAAGATTAATGGCCACAGTCTTTACTATTTTAATCCCCTCATAAGTTTCTGAAGCTGTATAAAATCACCAAGTAGTAAGCAGAATGAATATGAAAACGCGTCATAGCAGTGAAGGGGTTAAGTGTCTCTTTTAACTCCTTCAGTACTGGGACTCATTTTTACCATGAGTTTGGTTATGATTTGATGATTTTATTGACATTAGGAATGGTCTATGGAGGTCAGAATATTAGTGGCCACAGTCTTCACTATTTTAATTCCCATGCGAGTTTCTGAAGCTGTATACTGTATAAAATCACTAAATAGTAAGCAGAGTGAATATGAAAACGCGTCATAGTAGTGAAGGGTTAAGTGTTTCCTTTAAATGAGAAGAATATCTATGTTGTTAGATGAAAGTAATGAGTTTGAACATTTTTTTATCCTGTTTCTTAAGGTTACACTCGGAAAGAAAGAAAGATTTTTGGTAATATGTTTCATTCAAAATTACATTATTTCAGAGTAGAAGGAGAATGTTGATGTAGAAAGTTTATTTATTTATTTAATTTTTCTATGTAGGAGAGAGGGCCAGCCATGGGTAAAAAAATATCAATCAATAATGTGTTTCTATACTTTCCAAATTTTGTTTAAAGGTGAATATCAGTAAATATTAATATGCACCTTTCCATTAAACTGTAAAGAATATTTAGTTGATGCATAATGTGTCTCCTCTAAGTAATGAACACGTGTCCATTACCAAATAAGAAAGAAAACTTGGGATTGAAAATTTGTTGACTTTTTAAAATTCCAACTCTGATGAAACGAGTCTCTGGGGAAACTGTATGAAGCAAAATTATGTAGAGAGAAAAAAAAAAGGAAGAAAGGAAGTAGAAGATGTGGAAGAAGTGTTGTTGTTTTTGTTGTTGCAGTTGTTGTTCTTGTAGGAAAACTGTATGAAGCAAAAGTATGTAAAGGAAAGGAAGGAAGGAAGGAAGGATGGAAAGAAGTAGAAGATATGTGCTGTTTTGTTGTTGTTGTTGTTATTATTGTTATTGTTGTTGTTGCTGCTGCTGCTGCTGCTGTTGTTCTTGTAGGAAAACTATGAAGCAAAAATATGTATAGGGAAAGGAAGGAAGGAAGGAAAGATGGAAAGAAGAATATATAAGTGCTCTTGTTGTTGTTGTTGTTGTTATTGCTATTGTTGTTAGTGCTGCTGTTGTTGTTCTTGTAGGAAAACTGTATGAAGAAAAAGTATGTAGAGGGAAAGGAAGGAAGGAAGGAAGGAAGGAAGTGTTGTCTTTGTTGTTGTTGTTGTTGTTGTTGTTGTTGTTGTTGTCATTGCTGCTGTTGTTGTTCTTGTAGTAAATATTAATAAAGATTCCTGATTGAAAACTGGGAAAAAGAAATTGAAAAGTGATTATTTTATCCTTATCTTTATTTACTTTATTGATGATGATGATGATGATGATGATGATGATGATGGCAGTAATGATAGTGATAATAGTAATCTTTCATCCATTATTTTTCTATCTATCTAATTTGCAACATTCTCTCTCTCTCTCTCTCTCTCTCTCTCTCTCTCTCTCTCTCTCTCTCTCTCTCTCTCTCTCTCTCTCTCTCTCTCTCTCTCTCTCTCTCTCTCTCTCTCTCTCTCTCTCTCTCTCTCTCTAGACACTGGCCAGACGAGAGAGGACAACTGTGATGATGGGGGGGTGGGGGTCCGGAGGGGGATTCACCTCCTAGCTTTGGTTTCGTCTTACGCTGAGGGGGTGGAAGGGGCAGGGAGAGGAGGAGTGGGTGGGGCAGGGTTGGCACTTATGGGGTGCTTGGTGGTGTGGTGGTGCTGGGGTGGGGGGGATGTGTTTGTCTGTCTGTCTGTCTGTCTTTTTTGTGTATGTGTGTGCGTGTGTGTGTGTGTGTCATCTCATATTAGGGGAGGGAGTTTCTATTTTTGTCCTCCTCCTCCTCCTCCTCCTCCTCCTCCTCCTCCTCCTCCTCCTCCTCCTCCTCCTCCTCCTCCTCCTCCTCTTCTTCTTCTTCTTCTTCTTCTTCTTCTTCTTCTTCTTCTTCTTCTTCTTCTTCTTCTTCTTCTTCTTCTTCTTCTTCTTCTTCTTCTTCTTCTTCTTCTTCTTCTTCTTCTTCTTCTTCTTCTTCTCCTCCTCCTTCATATCTTTTGTTATAGTTAGTAACTTAGTTTTGTTTTCCTTCTTCCTCATCTTCTTCTTTCTTTCTTTTCTTCTTCATCATCATCATCTTTATCATCATCATCATCATCATCATCATCTTCTTCTTCTTCTTCTTCTTCTTCTTCTTCTTCTTCTTCTTCGTTATGAGAACTTAATTAAAACCACCACCACCACCACCACCACGACCACCACCACACTAATATCTACACAAAACATTAATTTAGTATTAGTTTTCACATGTATTGTCTGTATAACTGGCTGTCTTATTATCTCTGTCAATCATCGTGTGTGTGTGTGTGTGTGTGTGTGTGTGTGTGTGTGTGTGCTGTATAGATCTGTTATGTATGTAAATGTGATGATTGTATATTTTTGCCTGGCTGAGTGTATGTATTCTCTCTCTCTCTCTCTCTCTCTCTCTCTCTCTCTCTCTCTCTCTCTCTCTCTCTCTCTCTCTCTCTCTCTCTCTCTCTCTCTCTCTCTCTCTCTCTCTCTCTCTCTCTCTCTCTGTGTCTTCAAAATGGCTGCCGGTTCAGTCTCACATGTCCCTGTACTTACACACTGATGTTCCTTACGAAGCCTGACCACTGCTAGACTCACATTCTAGTTTGGATCCGGGAGGTGAATTGGTGTGTTACTTGAGATGTGACTGCAGGACTCGCTTTTAGAAACACTCTGCCTCGCTATGACAGTTTTAAATGGCCACAAAGATGGTTAGGTGGGTTCTCAAGACTCTTCCTTCTGTTAAAAAGTGTAGGAGTTCCTGTTTACCTGTCACTAGAAGCTTAAAAACACCATTGAAAATACGGTCTCGAGATCTAACAGCTTTTAGAAATGTTTTGCCTCACTACGACAGTTTTAAAAGATCACAGAGATGGTTAGGTGGGTCCTCAAGACTCTTCCTTCTGTTAAAAGGTGTAGGAGTCATGTTTATCTGTCACTAGAATCGTAAAAAGCATCCTTGAAAACCTAGTCTCGAAATCTAACGGCTTTCAGAAACATTTTACCTCACCATGACAATTTTGAAAGGTCACAGAGATGATTGGCTGGGTTCTCAAGACTATTCCTTCTGGGCTCATGTTTATCTGTCACTCGAACCGTAAAAACACCCTTGAAAACCCGATGTTACTTGAAGTGTGACTAGAACTCGCTTTCAGAGACACTTTTGCTCACGACGACAATTCTGAAAGGCCACGCTTTTGTTAAAAGTGTAGAAATCATGTTTATCTGTCACTAGAACCTCAAAAACACTCTTGAAAACACAATTTCGAGATTAATGCTTTTAGAAACATTTTACCTCACCACGACAATTTTAAAAGGGCACAGAGATGATTGGCTGGGTTTTCAAGACACTTCCTTCTGTTAAAAACGTAGCGCTTGTGTTAATCTGTCACTAGAACCGTAAAAACATCCTTGAAAACCCGATGTTACTTAAGATGTAACTATGACTCACTTTTGGGAACTTTTGCTCACCATAATAATTTCAAAAGGTCACAGAGATGATTGACCGGGTTCTCAAGACACTTCCTTCTGTTAAAAGTGTAGAAGTCGTATTTATTTGTCACTAAAACCGTAAAAAACATCCTTGAAAAAACAGTCTCAAGATCTAACAGCTTTTAGGAACTTCTTATCTCACTACAACAATTTTAAAAGGCCACAGAGATGATTAGCTGAGTCCTTCTATTAAAAGCGTAGGAACCATGCTTATCTGTCACTAAAATCGTGAAAACATCCTTGAAGACCCAGTTTCGAGATCTAAACGTGAGTATCACCTGCTCTTAGAAACACTTTGCCTCACTACGACAGTTTGTAAAAGGCCACAGAGGTGATTAGCCGAGTTCTTAGACTACTCGTGCTATTAAAAGCGTAGGAGTCATGCTATCTGTCCCTAAAACCGTAAACACATCCTTGAAAACCCAGTCTTGAGATCTAACCGCTTTTAGAAACACTTTTGCTTATCACGGGTTTTGAAAGGCCACAGAGATGGTTGGTGGGGTTCTCAAGACTACTCCTTCTGTTAAGAGCGTAGGAGTCATGCTATCTGTCCCTAAAACCGTAAAAACACCCTTGAAAACCCGGTGTTACTTGAGATGTGACTATGATTCCCTTTCAGTAACACTCTTGTTCACGACGACAAGTTTTAAAGGCCACAGAGATGATTGGCCGGATTCTCAAGACTCTTCCTCCTGTTAATAGCGTAGGAGCTGTGTTTATCTGTCACTAGAACCATAAACCCTCTCTTGAAAACCCTGTCTCGAGGTCTGATCACTTTTAGAAACACCACGATAATTTTACAAGGCCTCAGAGATGATTAGCCGGGTTTTCTACACTCTTGCTCCTGTTAATAACGTAGAAATCGTGTCTATCTGTCACCTCCTTATGTTAAAAGTGTAGTAGTCATGTTTATCTGTCACTAGAACCGCAAAAGTACTCTTAAAAATCCACGTCACTTTAGCTGTAGTCTGTCTATACTCTAAAGTGGCTCCTGGGTCTCGGTTGGAATGGTGCCCCAGGGAATGCGTGGTTGTCAGATCTTGAGGAAAACCGTGAGCTGTCCTTGAAATAAGTGCGTCGATCAACAGAAAACAAGTATTATCCACATCAATTACGTTAACAATAAGCTAAAATATGTCTTAAATCCAGGAGCCATTTTAGAGTTGACAGACTGTAGTAGAGGTGAGGCACAGAGGAGTTTCAGAAAATGGGCTCAAGATTCCTGTGTGGTGTGGAGGCAGGGAGGTGTTGGGGGGCATTGGAGGTGGGGGGAGGGGGCCATGAGACAGACAGACTTATTAGAGGAGGTCTGGGCTTCGTGGTGGTGGTGGTGGTGGTGATGGAGGAGTGAGCAGGTGAGACGACAGGAGGTCCAGACAGAGATTTTTAGATAAGGTTGTCTCTCTCTCTCTCTCTCTCTCTCTCTCTCTCTCTCTCTCTCTCTCTCTCTCTCTCTCTCTCTCTCTCTCTCTCTCTCTCTCTCTCTCTCTCTCTCAAATAGGAGGAACAGGAATAAAAGGAAGAAATAGTAAAATTGCGTTAGGAAAAGAAGAGAAAAAGAAAAAAAAGAAAAAGAAAACTGCAACAAATTCAGAAAAAAGGGCGAAAAGAAAAAAAAAATATTACAATAACCTAAAAAGAAAAGACGAAAATAAAAAAAAACAATAGAAAAATAAGAAAAAAATTACAGAACCTTAACAAAATAGGGAAAAGGGGAAAAAATTGTACAGAAACCAAACAAAAAATAGGATTAACATTATTACATCAACTTACTATGAATTTATGTACTAATTGTCCCCCCCTCTCTCTCTCTCTCTCTCTTCCTACAGGCAGTGAGTGAGCGGAGGCAATGAAGGCAGGACGCGGACAGCTGATCACCACCTCGACTCACCTGATCCGCACCACCAGGTAAGCGAGGCGGCTCAGGTGTCAATTTGTGGCAACAGGTGTAGCACTTGTATTATTGTCTGTTTCAGGATATTTGTAAGGTCATTTATTGTCTTTTCTGTTATTGTAACCTCAACATTATCATCTTTATCTATTTTGCTTCTCTTATTTATTTTTCGGCTTATTTATTTTTCATTATTGAGGAGTTTTTTTTTTTTTTACTGTAACCTTAGCATTATCTTTTGTTTATTCATGTATTCTTTTTTTTTCATTTTCTAAAGTTATTATTCTTTTTTTATTGTTATTTCAATCTGACCTGGAATGGATTTTTTTTTTCCTTTTCTTTTATTGCAGCTTCAACATTATCCTTTACTCATTCATTCGTCATTTTATTTATTTATTGTATTTCATTTTTCTAGGTTTGCCATTATTTATTTTTTTTTCATTATCATTTCAATCTGACCTGGAATCGACTTTTTTTTTTTCCTTTTCTTTTACTGCAACCTCAACGTTATCTTCCGTCTATTTATTTATTTTGTTTTCTTATGTCATTTCCTGGCTTGACATTAATTTTTTCATTACTTCAATCTGACTTGCAATTCATGACTTTTTATTTTTTCCTGATATAATTCTTAAAAATCTCTTGATGCATCTGAGACAAGTGTGGCAGCAAAGGTGGCACTCGTGTTTCTGGATCCTTGGTGAGGTGATGGGCGTAGGAACTGCTAGTGTGGTGGTCTGAGGCACTAATGAGACTGATCGCTGGCACTTGTGAGGGTCATTATTGTCTGTGGCACTCTCTGGAACTGGCGTGGATCATTCTTGTCTGTGGCACTCACTGGCGCTCTTTCTGGTCTGTCTAACCTTTCACGTGTTTCCAAAGTTTCCTGACCTAAAATGTTGTTTCTAGTGGGAAAATTGAGGTGAAATAATGGTGTTTCCTTGTATTTATCTAAGGAATTTCGTTGTTGTGTGTTGATTTCTTTGAACAAAGTAATGATGACCTTTAGTTTTTATGAATATGTGTGAGCAACAAGCCAGACACATACACAGTTCCAAAATTCACAAAATAATCGGAGGTTTTCAGAAATGCCGTGGATTTTTTCTGATGATTCTTTGTACAAAATGATGAGGACTCACTGAAGAACTAAATGCAGATCACAAACCACACGCACCTTCAAGAGTCAATCCTCACGTTAGTTTTCAAGAATGACACTAAATAAAAAAAAAAAAGTTACCTGATACTCAACTTTTTTTTTCCTCATTCCCATTTCCACATCAAAAAATTTCTCAAGTTCGATAAGCAAATGAATCACAATAATGGCAGACGACCAGCGACTCCTGCGCCTCCCTTTCATTTCCTTGGTCCACCTGGCGTGTTTATCTTCAATCACTTTCCAAATTCCAATAGTCATTTTGTTCGATGGCAGAGATATTGGAAAAGAGAAAGAAAACAAAAGTCAGGGTGGCATGATGACAGACAACCGGCACCTGCCACTCCTTTCATGCCACAGATTCACCTGCCGTGTTTCTATTTATTATTCCAAACTAGATTTTTTTTTTTTTAAGACCAAAAGAAAAATAATATAAGAAGCTTAGGTCGAGTGGTGACAGTCAACCAGCGCCTCTTGTGTCTTTTGTTCCTGAGATTCACCTGCTTTTGTTTATTCATTTTTCCAAACTTGATATTTTTTTTTATTTTGAGACAGAAAAAGAATAATAATATAAGAAGCTTGGCTCGAGAAGGGACAGTCAAGCAGCGCCTCTCGTGTCTTTTGTTCGTGAGATTCACCTGTTTTTGTTTATTTTCCAAACTTGATTTCTTTTTTTCCAACCCCGAGAAAGAAAAACAATATAAAAAGCTGCGATGGAGAGGTGACAGCCAACCAGCGCCTCTCGTGTCTTGTTTCCCCGAGACTCACCTGTCGTGTTGATTTGTATTCATTTTCCAAACTTGAATTGGGATCGACTTCACTTCTTTTTCCAAGACAGTGAAAGAAAATGAAGGAAAAAAAAGAAAGACAAGCTTGAATAGAGTATTAACACCCAACTGACACCTCCTCGCTTCTTTCCTGTTATACATGTAAGTGACGTGTTTATCTCACTTCACTTAACCCCTTCAGTACTGGGACGCATTTTTTACCATGAGTTTGAGTGTGGTTAGACGATTTTATTCACATTAGCAAGGGTTTATGGAGAAGATTAATGGCCAGAGTCTTCACTATTTTAATCCCTACATAAGAAGCTTTATAAAATCACCAAATAGTAACCAGAATGAATATGAAAACGCGTCATAGCACTGAAGGGGGTGAAACATAAGAAAAGAGGGAAGCTGCAAGGTGATAGGCCTACACGTGGCGGTCCCTGTATGAACAAAACTACTTAATTCCATCTATCATCCCCGTCCATAAATTTATCTAATCTTTCAGAGCTACCTGTTGACTCACCACCACCAACGTGATAACTTACTGACGTCATTCGATATTTCATTCCCAAAACAGAAATAGAAAAAAAAAAACTTAGATTCAATAATAGCACTAAAGTCTCTCACTCCATTATGGATTTACTTTCTCACAATGTAACTTGAATTACCAAAATTTTGTTCGAGGACAGAAACACCGCGACGAGAAAAAGAAAACGAAAAGATAGAGGGAGGTGGAGCAAATATTCTTAGAGAGAGAGAGAGAGAGAGAGACAGAGACAGAGACGTTTGGATAGAATAATGACTGCCAACCAATATTTCTCCCTCCTGTCATTTCTCACCGTGTAACTGGCGTGTTTATTTGTATTTGCTCACCAAACTTGAATCACCATTTTTCTCCAAGACAGAGACACGAGGAAAGAAAAAAAAAAAAGATAGAAAGGAAGAAAAAGAGAAAAGGTTTTGATGAGATAATGATGCCAGCCAATATATCTCTCGCTTCTTTCATTTTCAACATGTAAATGGTTTGTTGTTCTTCGTGTTTATTCGCCAAACTATCATTATTTTTTTTTTTTTTGGGGGTGGGAAGACAGAGACACAAGGGAATGAAGGGAAAAAGAAAAAGAAGGGATAGGATGCAATAAATGATGGTAACTGATATTTGCCTCCCTTCATTTCAATCTCGTTTTTTTTTTTTTTAATTTTCCAAACTATCATTTTTTTCTAACAGAGACTCAAGGAAAAAAAAAAAAGAAAAGAAAAGGAAGGGATGGATTGGAATAAATGATGGTAACTGATATCTGCCCCCCTTCATTTCATTTTTTTTTTTTTTTTTATTTATTCCCCAAACTATCATTATTTTTTCTAACACAGAGGCACAAGGGAAAAAAAGGAAAAAAAAAAAGGAAGGATAGATTGGAATAAATTATGGTAACTGATATCTGCCCTTCTTCATTTCAACTTTTTTTTTTTTGTATTTTATTCCCCAAACTATCATTATTTTTTGGAAGACAGACACAAGGGAAAAAGGAAAAAAAAAAAAAGAAAAGGAAGGGATAGGATGGAATAAATAATAGTAACTAATACCTCTCCCTTCTTTTCTCCCTTCATTTCAACTTCTTTTTTTGTATTTACTCCTCAAACTATCATTATTTTTTTTTTAAGAAAGAGACACAGGGGAAAAAAAGGGAAAAAAGAAAAGGAAGGGATAGGATGGAAATAAATAATGGTAACTACTCTCTCCCTTCTTTTCATTATTTCAACATTAACTGCCGAGTTTCTCCATATTTAGTCTCCAAACCTGAATCTTAAGACTTTTTTTGAAGACACAAGAGAGAGAGAGAGAGAGAGAGAGAGGTAAGATGGTGGAATTTTTGATAGAATAATGATTACCAACCACTATTTTCTATTTCTCGCTCCTTCAATTTTCAACATGTAACTTGCGTGTTTGTATTTCCTGTCATCATAATTTTATTCCAAGAAAGAAACGTGGAAAAAAAAAAAATGAAAGACAGAAGGAAGGAAAGGTTTGGATGGAAAAATGACCACCAAACTTTTTTTTTTTTGCTTTTTGCTTCTTTCATTCCCCAAAAACGTAACTTTTCATTTATTAACCTTCCAAACACACACACACACACACACACACACACACACACACACACACACACACACACACACACACACACACACACACACACACACACACACACACACACACACACACACACACACACACCACGAAACATAAATCAAAGAAAAGAAAACGAAAGGGAGAAACAAGCAAAGGGTCAGATACAATAATGACAGCAAAGAAACACCTGCTCCTTTCATTTCCCTTTTTTCTATCTCCGTGTTTCCTGGAGGTGGCGAACAGGTGTGTGGAAATCCCGGTCACACAGCCAGACTCTCTCGACGCGGCACTGCAGAAGGAGAAGGAGGAGACGGAGGGGGTTTATTAGAGGCCGGTGGATGTTGTCTGCTGATTATACCTTATTTCTGTCTACCTATCCATTAGCTTCCACTCGCTGTTTGCCTGTCATTGTGCTAACCCTGGTGATTATGAGGGCTTGGTGTGGGCTTGGTGATGGGGTTAGTGTGGGAGTTGGTGTGGGTTTTCCTATAGGTCACTGTATGCTTAGGTGTGTTTGTGTATGTGTGTGTGGGTATAGGAGGGAAATACATTCATAAAGATGGTCTGGGTGTAAGTGTGGTTTATCTTATCTAAAAAGTGTCCTGCCTTCCTCCACCTTCCATGCCTTCACCTCTTCCCTCCCCTCAAAGAAAGAACTGAAAGAAAGAAGGATATAAACTCTCTCTCTCTCTCTCTCTCTCTCTCTCTCTCTCTCTCTCTCTCTCTCTCTCTCTCTCTCTCTCTCTCTCTCTCTCTCTCTCTCTCTCTCTCTCTCTCTCTCTCTCTCTCTCTCTCTCTCTCTCTCTCTCTCTCTCTAAAAAAAAAAAAACGGGGGGTGGGGGCAATAAACCAAGACAACAGGATCCTTTCTTCCAGTGATGTTAAGTAAAAGCTGAAGAAATTGTAAAAGAAATGCAACGTGTCACCAAAACAAATTGTATGGAAGAACAAAAATATGGTGGTGCTTCTTTAGGTTTGCTTCATGAGGAGAGAGTCTTGTTGTCATTCTCCTCCTCCTCCTCCTCCTCCTCCTCCTCCTCCTCCTCCTCCTCCTCCTCCTCCTCCTCCTCTTCTTCTTCTTCTTCTTCTTCTTCTTCTTCTTCTTCTTCTTCTTCTTCTTCTTCTTCTTCTTCTTCTTCTTCTTCTTCTTCTTCTTCTTCTTCTTCTTCTTCTTCTTCTTCTTCCTCCTCCTCCTCCTCCTTCTCCTCCTCCTCCTCCTCCTCCTCCTCCTCCTCCTCCTCCTCCTCCTCAATAACAGAAATACAACACTAATTACCATAACAACACGAACAATAGACAATAATTATAATACACACACACACACACACACACACACACACACACACACACACACACACACACACACACACACAGAGGAACAATTACCGAAACACAGTCTTTATTCACTTGTCACTCCGTCTACCTGTGTGTTTGTGTATCTGAGTCGATCTAGAAACCTTTCGTCCATTTTGTATTGAGGTGTCAGGGCAGGTGAGTGAGCCAAATGAGGGCCAGCCAGCCAGCCAGGTAACAGCGTCGCACCTGTCATCCGGTAGCACAGGTGAAAGGGGCGGGGTGTTGTGTTGTTGCTGTAGGTTAATTAACTCTCATTAATGATTCTAATGTCGTGACGTGCACTTGTTGTTCGGGAAACTTTGCCCCCCGAAAAAAAAAAAAAAATGTAGCGGTGTTTATCTATGTTCGTAGATTGTTTTGATTGTGTGTGTGTGTGTGTGTGTGTGTGTGTGTGTGTGTGTGTGTGTGAGAGAGAGAGAGAGAGAGAGAGAGAGAGAGAGAGAGAGAGAGAGAGAGAGAGAGGGAATCAGGTAGACAGTATAAAAATAGATCGGTGATGAAACCAATTAAACTAAGCTTACTATCTTTGCTCTCTCTCTCTCTCTCTCTCTCTCTCTCTCTCTCTCTCTCTCTCTCTCTCTCTCTCTTATCCTGTGTTTCTTAGTTATTTTGTCTGCCTTTTATGGAAACATGCTTTGAGAGCTTTTTTTTTTTTTTTATTTATGTTGCCCTTGCCCAGTGATCCTCTTACTACTACTACTACTACTACTACTACTACTACTACTACTACTGTTAATGTTATGTCATTCGTTTTTTTCTTTTTCTGTCTTTTTGTTGTTGTTCTTCTCCTTTCTTCTCTTCTCTTCTCTTCTCTTCTCTTCTCTTCTCTCTTCTTCTTCTTCTTCTTCTTCTTCTTCTTCTTCTTCTTCTTCTTCTTCTTCTTCTTCTTCTATTTCTTCTTCTCGTTTCTCTTCTTTTCTTTTTTCTTTTTTCTTCTTCTTCTTCTTATTTTTCTTCTTCTTCTCCTCTTCTACTACTACTACTACTGCTTCTACTACTACTACTACTACTACTACTACTACTACTACTACTACTACTACTACTACTACTACTACTACTACTACTACTACTACTACTACTACTACTACTACTACCAATAACTAAACATTATCAACAGCAACAATGATAATGATAATAATAATAATAATAATAATAATAATAATAATGGTAGTAATAACAATGATAATAATAATAGTGATAATAATGATAATGGGTGTTTTGGTGTGTTGTTGTGGCGGAGTGGTGATGGTGGTGGTGTTGTTGCTGGTGTTGTTACTGCTTCTAGTGTTGTTGCTGTTTTGTAGTTGTTGTTCTTGTTGGTGTTTGCTTTGTCATATGTTTGTGATGAGTTGAGAGAGAGAGAGAGAGAGAGAGAGAGAGAGAGAGAGAGAGAGAGAGAGAGAGAGAGAGATGATACACAAAAGTAAGAAATATTTCAATCATTAATCGGAAAAATATTTAAATCACCACCACCACCACCACCATCATCATCATCATCATCATCATCATCATCATCATCACCATCACCATCATCTTTTTCACCGCCATCATCGTCGTCATCATCATCATTGCCATGGCTTTTAATGTTGTTTTTACTAATGTTGTTGTTGGTGGTGGTGGTGGCGGTAGTGGTGGTGGCGGTGGTGTTGTAGCAGTAATCACGAGTACAAACACTTTTCATGATTACCAACAAAAAACGGGAACACACACACACACACACACACACACACACACACACACACACACACACACACACACACACACACACACACACACACACACACACACGGTAATAGAGGCACAATAAAATATACACCAGCTATTCCCCCTTCCCTCTCAACCATTCCCTCCCACCCTCCCTCCCTCCCCTCCTGACCATAACCCTTCATCGCCTGGCCCTCTTCCCTCCCTCCCTCCCTCCTCCTCCTCTCTCCTTCCCTCTCCCACTCCACCCCTCCCTTCCCACTCCCTCCCTGATTCGGCGACCATTTTAAATACACACACCCGGCCATTTTGTGATCTCGGGTATGTACACGTGGAGAAGAAGGAGGAGGAGGAGGAGGAGGAGGAGGAGGAGAAGGAGGAGGAGGAGGAGGAGGAGGAGGAAGTCAGGGTACAGTGATGGACTCAAAAAGGAAAAGAATATACTAGTGATGATGGTGATGGTGAGGGGTGTTGGTATAATGATGGTGATGGTGGTGGTGGTGGTGGTGGTGGTGGTGATGATGGTGATGATGGTGAAAGGACGAAAGGAGAAGAATGATACGAAAGAAAAATGTGATGTCAGGAATTTAATGAGAGAGAGAGAGAGAGAGAGAGAGAGAGAGAGAGAGAGAGAGAGAGAGAGAGAGAGAGAGAGAGAGAGAAAGGGGGGTATCATAACCTGCCCCCCCCTTCCCCTTTCGTTCATTCCGTGGCGAGAATTACCAGGAGATAATCATTACGAACTGCGGTAATTATAAGCCTTAAATGAGAGAGAGAGAGAGAGAGAGAGAGAGAGAGAGAGAGAGAGAGAGAGACGACTATGCCCAAATTATTCTCTCTCTCTCTCTCTCTCTCTCTCTCTCTCTCTCTCTCTCTCTCTCTCTCTCTCTCTCTCATGCAAACCATCTTAATGCTTGAATAGGTTATCTAAATTATTTTATTGCCATCACTTGAAAAATAGAAAAAAAACAAAACAAACAATGCCACATGCTTTCTACAAATTGAGGTTTTTCACGACTAAGAATATTGGGTTTCTTATTTTCCCCTTCTTTTTTTCACCTTTTTTCTATTTTTTTATATACTCTGCGTCTTTCTTTAATATACTCTGTCCTTCTTTTCTTTTTTTGTTTTTTGTTTTTTTTGTTAATGTGTAGAAGTAAAGAGATGGATATTTGTTTGTTAGTGAAATAGAAGGATAAGAGGAGGTTACTGAGGAGGAGGAGGAGGAGGAGGAGGAGGAACAGGAACAGGAGGAGATGGAGGAGGAGACGGAGGAGGAGGAGGAAAAGGAGGAGGAGGAGGAGGAGGAGACGGAGGAAGAGGAGGATGATGAGGAGGAGGAGGAGTGGAACAAGGAGAGGGAAGGCAAGAAATTTGAAGAAAAAAAAAGAAGAAATTAAAGAAAAGACAGACATACGTACATTTACAAATAAAAGAAAAGTATACACATTATTTTCTTTTATTCACATTTCCACTTTTTTTTTCCTTCCCTTGAAATTTTGGGACAGACAAATAAAGGCTTCTTCTCTCCTCTTTGTCTTCATTCCCTTAAATAAACCAGGAAGAAATAAAATAAAAAAAAAATCATATCAATAGAATCACTTATTGTAGGGCAGATCAGGGCGTGGTGGTGGTGATGATGATGATGATGATGATGATGATGATGATGATGATCCCGAAAGTGAATCCTAGCACATATTAATGGTGGAGGTGGCGAGGGTGTGTGTGTGTGTGTGTGTGTGTGTGTGGTGGTGGTGATGAGGGTGATATTGTACCCCAAGGTGAGATCCCAACACAGATTAGAGGTGGAGGTGGAGAAGCTGTGTGTGGTGTTGTGGTGGTGGTGGCAGTGGTGGTAGACAGGTAAATGAAGTAGAGGTGATGTGATCTACCTGTTTATCTGTTAATCTGAATGTTTGTGTTGATTTATGCGTGTTTTTCATTGGTATTCGTTTATATTATTCTTTTAATCTCTCTCTTTTTTGATGAAGGTGGAAATGAATGACCTTTTTCGTTATTCAAATTTTCCTAGATCTTTTTTTTTTTTTTTTGTGTGTGTGTATATTAGTTGATTTGTATATTGATTTGATTTACGTATTCATTTGTTTACTGGTATTTACATTCTCAGTGTATTAAATTCTATTCTAGCTGATATAGTTATTGTCCTATTCTATTCTGTTATTAAATTATATTCTATCATTGTATAAGGTGGAAATATTTCATACAGGGACTTCTTGCAACTTCTCTTTCTCTTATTATCTTTTTTTATGTATTCTTTTTATTTTATTTATTTATTTTGTATTTATTTCCCAGTGTATTAAATTCTACTGTATTATCGTTGTAAAGGGTGGAAACAGGAGGATCGATTTCATACAGGGACTTATTTTTAACTTCTCTCAATCTTTTATTATCTTCTAAATATCTTCTTTTTTTCATTTATTTATTTCTATCCATTTATTTATCTTTTTTTAATGCCATCACCCTTTATTTTCTTACTTTCCTATGCTATGTCTGTTTATAATTCGGCCACCCACTGAACAAGACCTCACGACCCAGGTATAATTCCCAACTCCTATTTTGAAGAACCGTGACACAGACCCATTACTCCCAAGACAACAAACACACTAGGGAGACAAACAAGACGTGTGAGTGCGAGTGGGGAGAGATGCTGAGACATATTGCCTTATCATGACTGTCCTGAAGAAACCTAAAAGAGACAGGGACAGTAAAATGTAGGAACAGTCTATCAGAAAATGTCACAAGATTTAAGGAAGGGTAGAAAAAGGCAGTGAGAGAGAGAATAACTTTTAATTAAGGCTGTAACACTTGAGAGAGAGGGAGTGAGAGAGTAGGACAGTAAGTGTTAGACTCCATATATCCAGGGAGATGAAACCTAAGAGACATGAAGAGACGGTGAGAGATCCGTAATCCATAATTTCTTGGTCACTTGAAGAAGAGGCACTAAGAGACTCAGTATTTTTTTTAGGTAGGTAAGACTTAACCCCTTCAGTAACATGTCGCGTTTCAATATCAATTCTGGTTACTATTTGGTGATTTTATACAGCTTCAGAAACTTATATGGTGATTAGAATAGTGAAGACTCTGGCCATTAATCTTCCGCCCCCTGTAGACCCTTCCTAATGCAAATAAAATCGTCTAATCACACACAAAACTCAAGGTAGAAATGTGTCCCAGTATACTGAAGGAGCTAAGTAGAGAAATAAGAGAAACAGTGAGAGATAATCATTTCTTAACTCAGGAGAAAGATATGGGGAGATTGTGTATTACTTCACCGCTTATAACATTCTAAGGAGACAGAGAGACAATAGGAGAGAGACACAAATATTCTCAGAAGACTTAGAGAGATATAGAGAGACAGAAAGAAACAACCCATTACTTCTTTACTACTCTTAGAGACAGAGAGACAGTGGGAGATACAGGAGGGGACTTAAGATATATAGAGAGACAAAAAGAGATGATACATTAGTGTGTAGTCTAGAGAGAGAGAGAGAGAGAGAGAGAGAGAGAGAGAGAGAGAGAGAGAGAGAGAGAGATTATCCGCAGTTTCAGGAGATATGAAAAAAAAGACGGAGATACAATAAATTCATCAGTACCTTAGGAGAGAGAGAGAGAGAGAGAGAGCATCATATTAAAACACTTGAAAGAAACAAACTCAGTGGGCTACAAACTCATTATTTTTCACCGTTGGAAGACCTAGAAGAGAGAGAGAGAGAGAGAGAGAGAGAGAGAGAGAGAGAGAGAGAGAGAGAGACTAACCAACCCCATCCTACTATATGCAAAGGCACTACAGATACACACAATCAAGAGACAGTACGAGACTTACTTAACATCTTTTTAAGGCTCAGAATTCAAAAGAGGGAGTGAGGGAGATGCGACGAGGCGAGCGAGGCTGTGAACTGCCATTTAATATTTGAAAAGTGCGTGCATGGCAGTCACACAAGGGGAAGCGAAGGCATCATTATCAAATACGTGACTCTGAAAATATATAAACGTCAGGTGTTTTTGTGCTAGTCAGAGTCAGAGAGAGAGAGAGAGAGTGAGACAAAGAGCAAGGGATTAACAATGATATTACGCAGTAACATGCAGCAACATGCCCCAAGGTGTTGCCTATGCTGCCTCATCACGCTGCTGTGTTTTGCTCTGCTCGTGTGGGATGCTGGAGGAAAAAGTGGAGAGATGGGTACTGCAGAAATAAATGATAGGAAAGATAGGAAAGCAAATGTACATAGGGTAGTGAGAAAGATGTAAGATGTGAGAGGGAAAAAAAGTTAGAAAATAGGAAAGCAGAAATAGATGATAGGACAGTAATTAAGTGTTTGTTAAGATAGGACAGGAAAAGTTAAGAAAAATATGAAAGCAAATATATGTAAGATAGTAAAAAAGAGGTTTGCTATTAAGTTTTAAGATGTGATAGAGAGAAAAAAATACAGAAATAGGAAAGCAGAAATGGATGATAGGACAGTAATTAAGTGTTTGTTAAGATAGGACAGAAATAGGAAAGTAGAAATGGATGATAGGACAGTAATTAAGTGTTTGTTAAGATAGGACAGGAAAAGTTAAGAAAAATATAAAAGCAACGTTATGTCAGGTAGTAAGAAGGTTTCTGATATTAAGTTGCAAGATGTGATAGGGAAAAAAATAAACAAAAAATATAGGAAAATAGAAATAGAAGATAGGACAGGAATTAAGTATATGGACAGAAAAAAATGAAGAAAAATATGACAGCAAGTATATATAGGGTTGTAAGAAAGTATTTGGTATTAAGTCAAGAAATAGCAAAGTAGAAATAAAGAAAGTGATAGGACAGTAATTAAATGTTTGCCAAAATAGGACAGGAAAAATTAAAAGAAATATGAAAGCAAATGGTGGCAAGAAAATGTTTGCTATCAGTTGTAAGATGTGACAGAAAAAGTAAAAAAAAAAAAAATAGGAAAGTAGAAATGAAAAAAAATATAGGACAGTAATTAAATGTTTGCCAAAATAGGACAGGAAAAGTTGAAAGAAATATGAAAGCAAATAATAGTAAAAAAGTGCAAATTTGCTATGAATTAAAAGATGTAACAGGAACAAAAAAGTTAAAACAATAGGAAAGTAGAAATAGAAAATAGGACAGTTATTAAGTGTTTGCTAAGATAGGAGAGGAAAAGTTTAAAAAATATGAAAGCAAATATACGTCAGACAAGTAAGGAAGTGTTTAGTATTAAGTTTTAAGATGTGACAGGGGAAAAAAGGTAAAAAGAAATTAGGAAAGTAGAATTAAATGATAGGACAGTAAGTGTTTGCTAGTAAATATTGAGGTGATAAAACAGGAAAACTTCAGAAAATTAGGAAAACAAAGATATATAGGACAGTGAGTAATTGTTGAGCTGATAGGACAAGAAAAGGAAAAAAAAGAAAGGAAAAGGAAAACAAAGGTACATATGACAGTAAATTTGTGCCAGCAAGTATTAAGATGTCACAGAAAAAGCTAAAGGCACAAAAGCAAGTAAGAAAGTTTCTCCTAATAAGTCTTAACCCTTTCGGTACTGGGACACATTTTTACCGTGAGTTTTGGGTATAATTTCACGATTTTGTTAACATTAAGAATGGTCTACAGAGGTCAGAAGAGTACTGGCCAGAGTCTTCACTAATTTAATCCCTCTTATGAGTTTCTGAAGCTGTATAAGATGGCCAAATGATAGCAGAATGAATATGATAACGTGCCATGGTACTGAAGGGGTTAAGATGCAGCAGAATAAAACGTTAAGTTATCAGGAAAGCAAAGATACAAGATAGGACAGTGGGTAAGTGTCTGCTTGGAAATGAGGTAATAGAACTGGACAGTGTTGAAAAAAATAAAAGAATAAATAGGAGAGGGAAGATACATAGAGAAGTAAGTATGTGTGTGCTAGCAAGTCTTAAGGAGATAAGAATGACAGGAAAAGTAGATTGTAGAAAATAGAGAAAGTAGAGGATTGTAGAAAGAGAAAGTGTAGAAATAGAGTTAGAAAAGTAATAATTGTTTGCCAGTAACTGTTAGGGAAATAAAAATGACAGGAGAAGTAGACTGTATAAATAGAAAAAGTCGAGGATTGCAAAAACAGAGAAAGTAGAAGATTGTAGAAATGGAGAATGTAAAAATAGAGTTAGAATGATAATAATTGTCTACCAGTAAGTGTTAAAGAGATAAGAATGACAGGAGAAGTAGATTGTAGAAAATAGAGAAAGTAGACGATTGTAGAAATAGAGATTGTGAAAATAGAGTTAGAACAGCAATAAATGGAGAGATTAGTTAAGAAAATGACTGATACTTGTTAAATAAATGTGACTTGTAGAAATAGATAGGTGGAGAAGCAAAAATGGCCAGATTTTCTTAAGCAGACCAAGAAAATTATAGAAGACAAGCAAACAGTAGGAGATGGAATGATTATAAATAGAAAAAAAAAAAAAATAGGACAGCAAAACGAAAAAAAAAAGATTAAATAGAAAGAACAACAAACTTAGAGGGACAAATGGAGAGAGAGAGAGAGAGAGAGAGAGAGAGAGAGAGAGAGAGAGAGAGAGAGAGAGAGAGAGAGAGAGAGAGAGAGAGAGAGAGAGAGAGAGAGAGAGTCCATAAAATAAGTAGATAGACTAAGAGATAGGTAGAAATCGAATAGTAAAAAATATATTCCAACTAAATCACTGTAGAGAAAACGTGAAAAGAAAGGAAGAAAGAAAGAAAAAGAAAAGTCACTTATTTTGAGATCAGTGGTGGCTTTGAAAATAATTGAAGTTGCAAGTATTCATGTAAACGATTATAGATTCCATTCTTTACTTAGTTATTATTTATTTATCTATTTTTATTTATTTATTTCTTAGCTAGTTAAGTAGTCCATTTTATTTACTCATTTATCAACTTTTTTTTTTATTTTAACCTCTTCAATAGTGAGGAACATTTTACCTTGAATTTTTTTGGGTATGATTAGACGATTTTATTTGCGTTAGTAAGGGTCTGTGGAGGTCAAAAGATTAATGGCCAGTCTTTGCTATTCTAATCCCAACATATGTTTCTGAAGCTGTATAAGATCACCAAATAGTAAGCAGAATGAATATGAAAAGACGGGATGGTATTGAAGAGATTAGCCCCTTCAGTACTGAGACACATTTTTACCTTGATTTTTTGGGTATGATTAGACGATTTTATTTGCATTAGGAAGGGTCTGTGGAGGTCAAAAGATTAGTGGCCAGAGTCTTTGCTATCCTAATTCCAACATATGTTTCTGAAGCTGTATAAGATCACCAAATAGTAACTAGGATTAATATGAAAAAAAAACGGCATAGTCCTGAAGAGATTAAGGCGTTATACCAGCAAAAAAAAAAAAAAAAGAAAGAAAGAAAGAAAGAAAGAAAGAAAACAAAAAAAACAACTTTTTTTCATCGGAATTCAAAACCCTCACGAACTCGCATTTAGACAGTGAAGATGCTACACAGATCTCAGCTTGACCCAGGAACACTTTATTTGTATTTTTGTCAACCTGAGATAGAACCACCACCTTCACTACTCAGCTGCCCGCATAACAATATCTCGCATTAATATTCGGAGGAGACTTCTTGTATACCGTTGTAGATCATTAACCCCTTCAGTACCATGACGCATTTCCATATTCATTTTGGTTACTATATGGTAACTTTATACAGCTTCACAAACTCATGTGGGGGATTAGAATAGTGAAGACTGTGGCCATTACTCTTCTGACCTCCATAGACCCTTCCTAATGTCAATGAAATGGTCTAATTGTACACAAATCTCAAGGTAAAAATGTGTCCCAGTACTGACACGCTTTGGTGTCCGTGCCTCAGAATGCCTCCAGACTAAGTTTAATGTGTCTGCTTGTCTTCGCCTGAGAGGGAATAAAAATTTACTCCATCTCTTCTTTTTTGTTAGGGTGATGGCGAAGATAAGCTGTGCGTGAGTGACTGAGAAATTTTGGTGTTTAAAGGTGGTGGTGGTGATGGTGGTGATGACGGTATAGTAAGTTAGGTGTGGTTACTGTTTGGTGATGGTGGTGGTGAAGTTTGTGGGGTGCTGTGATGAAAGTTTTTAGGCAGTGTTAATGATTGTGGTGCTTAGTGGTGATGTAGGTTGAGTCTTGGTGTAGTAGTGGTGGTGATGGTGGTGGTGGTGAGGTTTATGATGATAGTTTTTAGTCAGTATTCGTGTTTGTGGTGGTGTAGATGTTGAAAGTAAAGATACATGTGCAGTGGTGATGAGTGCAAGACTGTCTACTAGTGGTGATGCAGGTGTTGAAAGTAGAAATATAAGTACAGTGGTGATGAATTTAAGATTGTGTACTGGGTAGTGATGATGATAGTGGATGAAGATAGTGGTGATGGTGGTGATGATAAGGTCAAGGGTGAGAGTATTACAGTAGTGGTGAGGCGATAGTGGTGCATGAGCGAGTGGCATTACTGGTGATGTCAGTTGTGGTGGTGTTGGTGGTGTTGGTGGTGGTGGTGGTGGTGGTGGTGGTTCCTTCAAGGTGTTGAGTGAACCTGTCTATTGTGTGCTAATTAACCTCACCTGGAGAATTACTTAGGCTGCGCAGGTATGTATATATTTAGGTTTCACTCCCCACCTGTCTTTCTCTCTCTCTCTCTCTCTCTCTCTCTCTCTCTCTCTCTCTCTCTCTCTCTCTCTCTCTCTCTCTCTCTCTCTCTCTCTCTCTCTCTCTCTCAGCTTTATTATAGAGGTAAAATTTTCCTACTATTCCTTATCATATATCCTTAAGTACCTGTGTTTGGTAAGGTGTGAAGGTTACCTGTGCAATTATTGAGGTTTTAAAGAGATTGCAGAACAGGTGATTAGTTTTCCTTAATTAGTATTAGTATGTCTTGTCATTGTTGTTATTGTTATTGTTGTTAGTTTCGTCTCAATAGTTTCTTTTTGTATATACTTGCCCTTGATCCACCAAGACACAGATATTAAGAACGCTGAAAGAAAAACAAACTCATTAATTCTCTCAAGAAAAGGAATGAATAAATAAATAAATAAAAGAGACGAAAGGATAAATAGAACAAAGGAGGAAAAGAGGGAAAAAAAGTTCACTCTAACAGGAAATCATTAAAAAGAAAGCTAATTTGAGTTCCACAGGTGTCTTTGAAGTCCTCTGCAGGAATAGTTGAAGCCGTAGATAGATAAAAAAAAATTATGATAGACGAATAAGATAAAATGGTAAAAATGATAGTTGTTTCGAGTCTAGATGTGAAAGTCATGAAGAGTGAAGCTGCTGGTTAACTCCTGCATTATTAAGAGGGATGGGAACGGTGCTGGAAAAATTAAAGGCTGTCTCTCTTATTGTTAATTTGTTTTTCTATTTATTTTTGCCTTTGTTGATTTGCCTGTCTGTCTGTCTGTCTGTTTGTCTGTTTATCTCTATATGTATTTTACTGTTTGTATGTTTGTCTTTTTTTCATTTCTTTTTCTTTTACTTTCTTTAACATTTTCTTTCTCTTTTTCTGTCTTTCTGTCTCTATGTGTCTGTCTGTCTGTATGTATGTATGTATGTATGT
>NC_059263.1:6540000-6552500 GCF_017591435.1 Portunus trituberculatus | reverse complement strand
AATTTGCATCTGTAAAAAGCGAGAGTTTGATGGAGAGAGAGAGAGAGAGAGAGAGAGAGAGAGAGAGAGAGAGAGAGAGAGAGAGAGAGAGGTGAAGAAGGGAGGGATAATGATGAGGGGAGTGAAGGAAAGGAGGGAGAATGGAATGAATGGGAGTAACAGGTGAATGGAAGCGAAGAGAGGACAGAGAGACGGAAAAAAGAGGAAAAAGAAGAGGAGGAGGAGGAAGAGGAGGAGGAGGAGGAGGAAGAGGAGGAGGTTGTGGGGTGAAACGTGCCATAGTCGGATTAAATTTAGTGCGATTGACAAATAAATTAAAAGAAGAAATAAGCAAGAAATAATGACATCGATATTAGTAATTATAATGACAATGATGAGCAACGGCGCTCAGGATGGGTGGCAATATAATAATAATAATAATAAAAATAATAATTGTAATAATAATAATACTACTAATGGTAATAACGGAGGAGGAAAACAAGAACGAGACAAAACAGAAGCAGGAAAGGAGGAAGAGAATGAAGGATAGATAAAGAGGAGGACTATAGACATAGAATTTGTGATTTGATATGAAAATAGTAGCAGAAATAGTAGTAGTAGTAGTAGTAGTAGTAGTAGTAGTAGTAGTAGTAGTAGTAGTAGTAGCAGTAGTAGTAGTAGTAGTAGTAGTAGTAGTAGTAGTAGTAGTAGTAGTAGTAGTAGTAGTAGTAGTAGTAGTAGTAGTAGTAGTAGTAGTAGTAGTAGTAGTAATGTCAAGAACAACAATAGTTACGATGATGATGGTAACAATGATGATATAATAATGATAATAATGATATTAATAATAATAATAATAATAATGAAAATAATAATAATGATAATAATAATAATAATAATGATAATAACAAGAACGAATTTAGTAGAAGTTGTAGCAATGATTATGATGATGATAATAATAATGATAATAATAATAATAATAATAACAACAATAATAATAATAATAATAATGATAATAGTAATGATAATAATAATAATAATAATGATAAAAATAAAAGATAATAATAATGATATCACCTGTACCTTACCAGTATTTCTTTCCCTGTACAGGTGTGCACCATCACCAGCAGCACCACCACTCACCAAGCTACTGTGAGTACAAACCTAACCTAAGCTAACCTAATATTACTTTATCTAACATCACCAAACGTCACCTTAGCTAACCTCACCCTGCCTAACCTAACCTAAACTGTATATCATCTTTCTCAACCTCACCTAACCTCACCTAATGTCACCTAACTCAACATCACCTTATTTAACCTTACCTAACCTAACCTGTTATAACCTTACCCAACCTCACCAAACAACCTGTCGCCTAACGTAACGCGTAACCTAACCTATCCTTACCTAACCTCACCAAACTTCATCTAAACTCACCAAACCTCACCTGTCACATAACATACTCTAACCTTACTTTACCTAACCTCACCAAACTTCATCTAAACCTCACCAAACTCCACCGAACCTCACCTGTCGCATAACATACTCTAACCTTATTTTACCCAACCTCACCAAACTTCATCTAAACTCACCAAACCTCACCAAACCTCATCTGAGACTTAACCTAACATGACTTTACTTTACCTAACCTCGCCTAACGTAACCTTACCCTATTTCACCTAATCTAATCTCACCTAACCATCTCTGAGTACAAACTATTGCGTTATATATTTTTTTTTTGGGGGGGGTGGCCTTACCTCTCTCTCTCTCTCTCTCTCTCTCTCTCTCTCTTTTTTTTTTTATCCCAAATCTATTACTCTTGTCACTTTTTTTTCCTTCCGTTCCTTTGTCAGCTTGCTTTCATATTCCGTGTGATGCACCTCGTCTTTTTTTATTGGGAATGGCTGTGTGTGTTATTCATTCCTTCATTTATTTATTCATTTATGTGTCTCTTTGTGTTTTGTTTGTTTCATTTTTAGGTTAGGTTGATTTCATATTTGTTTCTTATTTTTTTTTTTCTTTCTTCTTTCTCTCTTTCGTTTTTGTTTCTTGGAGGATGGAAAGGGAAAGAAAGAAAGAAAGATAAGTGGATATTTGTTTTTTATTCATGTTTCATATATATCTTTGTTTTTTTATACAATTAATCTTATTTTCTTTTCCTATTTTCTCTTTTTATTTTCATTCTCAAAATCGTCAAGATCAAAAAGGAAAAACAATTATAATCCTATTCTTACTAGTTTTCTATTTTTTTCTTTTTTTTTTTTTTTTACTTTCTATTCTTTTATTCTCTAATTGCAGTTATGATTATCGTTGTCTCGTGTTTATTCCACCCATTCGTGTTTCTTCATTCTTTGCTCCAGTCATGATTTTTTTGTTATATGATATTTCGTGGTGTGTGTGTGTGTGTGTGTGTGTGTGTGTGTGTGTGTGTGTGTGTGTGTGTGTGTGTGTGTGTGTGTCTAGAGAGAGAGAGAGAGAGAGAGAGAGAGAGAGAAACATACCTACATAAAAAAGAAATGAAAGAAGAAAATTGACAAAGAAACCAAATGGCAAAGAAATATTGATCATGAAACAAACAAACTTATTACCTGTGCCTACCTGATAGCTTGTCTGTCTGTTTGTTTGTCTTTCTGTCTGTCTGTCCATGGAAGTTAAAAAAAAAAAAAAAACGAATCTCTTGATATACTTCTAATGTGCAGTTAATAGGTCTTGTTCGCTATGTTAAGACGAGTCAGGTTGAAAAGAGAGTATAGGAGACTGAAACATTTTAGTCATCCTTTCCTTTTTAGCCAGTGAGATTGCAAAGACTAAAGGAGATTGAAAGATTATATTCATCCTTTCCTCTCGGGTCAGTCACTTTAGAAAGAGTGAAACGTTCCCAGTCTGGTTAAAAAGAGAGGAGATTGAAAGATTATTATCATCCTTTCCTCTTTAGCTAGTCAGGTTACAAAGAAAGGAGGAAATTGAATGTTTGTAGTCATACTCTCCTTTCTTGTCAGTCAGCTTGGAAAGAGTGACACATTTTATTATCCCGTAACCAAGTAATCTATAAATATGCAGTATCAAAAATGTTAGAAGATTAGAAATGTTTTATCATTCTTTAACAGAACCATTTATAAACAGGGAATTTTATAGAAGTGTTAGAAGATTGGAAAGAGTGAAACATTTGAAACATTTTATTATCTCTTAACCAAAAAAATTATAAACAAGTATTTTCAGAAGTGTTTTAAGATTGGGAAGAGTGAAACATTTGTATAGAATTTATTACTTTTATACCAAATAATTTATAAACAGGTCATTTCAGAAGTGTAGGAAACCCATCTGAAGGTAATTTTTTTGTTGGTATTATACTGGAAAATCAGAATAGCTTTGTAACCTGGAAGAGAAAAAAAAAAATACTCTTCTTTTACAAGTGTCCATATATGCATTTTATTTTTACATTGCTCAGAGTGTTGAGGAAGGTTGATAGAAACAGTGAAAGAGCTGAAATATTGTATTGTATTATATTGACATGAAAAAGTGAAGAGCAGGAGATGGAAGTGGAGGAGGAGGAGACGGAAGAGCAGGGGGCAAGGACTTCATAGATTACGAGGCAATAACCTACCTGACTAAATGAAAACTTATTCTAACTACTTGTTGAGAAGATAACAAGAGATAAGACAACAGCAGCAGAAACACAAGAATGCTCAGGAGAACACACAGGAGACGATAGAAGAATTATGGAACGGGAGGAAAAGTAAATACAGAACAAAATAGGATGATTAGAGAAGAGAAGGAAAAAAAATAAAAGATAGAATAAGAGAATAATGTGACAAGAGAAAATACAGGAGAAAATAAGATGGAATACTCGTAGATGCAGAACAGAATAGGATGATTATAGAAGAGAAGGAAAAAAAAAAAGATAAAAGAATAAGAGAATAGTGTGACAGGAAGAAATACAGGAGGAAATAGAAGGATTATACAACAAGAAGATAAAAATATTGGATGAAATTGAAAAGCTATCAGACAGGAGGAAATAGGACAGTTATAAAACAGAAAGAAAGAAAATACAGGACATAGTAGGATAATTATAGGACAGGTGGAAATACAGGAGAAAATAGGAGGATTATAGAATAGATAGAAAAGAAACTAAAGGATATAATAAGAAAATTGTAGGACAGAAGGGAAGAAAATAATGAATATATGATAGTGAGGAAAAAATAAATGTCGAAATAGGAAAATTATATGACCATAAGGAAGAAAAAAAAAAAATAAGAGTATAGAATGAAACGAAAGAAAAATAAAGGTCAAAATGGGTAAAGTGATGACCGAACCCCAAAATTAAGAGAAAAACTGTCTTGATTGAATAAATGTAGAAAAACAAAGAAGAAAAAAAAAAAAAGGCAAAATACTCAACAAACCCAAAACTAAAAGAAAGAAAAAAAGATGCCAAACACAAGATCAAAATGTGAAGTGCTAAATAAACTCAAATTATGAAGAAAAACACTAAACAAACTCATGATTAAAAGCAAAAAAAAAAAAAAAAAAAAAAATCACAAAGAGTAAAATTAAAGTAAAACTGAAAAAAAAATCTGAAATTATAAGAAAAGTAAGTAAGTTAGAAAAAAGTATTAAATAAACCGGAAATAAAAGAAAAAATGCTACACAAACGCAAAAATCAAGGTAAAACACTGAACAAACCTAAAATTATAAGACGAAGTGCTAAACAAAATAAATAAATCAAAGAAAACGCTAAACAACTCCCAAATTATGAGGCAATAAAATACTAAACAAATTCCAAATTGTAAGAAAAATTGCTAAATAAGCCGCAAAATGTAAGAAATGCTAAACAAACTCTGAATTATAAGGAAAAGTGATATACAAACTCAAACATTAAGGTAAAACACTAAAAAACCTAAAACTACAAGGAAAACTGCTAAACTAATCTAAAATAAATGAAAAAAAAGATAAATAAACCACAAATGATAAGGGAAATGCTAAACTAACTCGAAATTTTAAGGAAAAGTGCTCAACCAATCCCCAAAATCGAGAGAGAACAAAACTAACAAACCCAGCAATTGAAGAAAAATGCCAAACAAACCCCAAATTTTAAGGAAAAACGTTAAAACAAAGCCAAATTTATAAGGCAAAAGTGCTAAACAAACGCCAAAATTGAGATAGAACACTAACAAACCCAACAATTGAAGTAAGATGCTAAACAAACCCCAAATTTTAAGGAAAAACTCTAAGCAAATCCCCAAAATTGAAGTAAAACACTAAACAAACACCAAACATAAAGGAAAATGCTAAACTAACCTTAAATTAAAAGAAAAGTGCTAAACAAACCTCGAAATAGAAATAAAACACCGAATAAACCCAGAAATTAAGGAGAAACGCTAAAAAAAAACAATATTATAGGTAAAAGTGCTAAACAGATCGTAAAACTGAGACAAAACACTGAACAAACAAGAACAATTAGTAAAAATGTATTCTGAACAAACCAAGAAGTGCTCACAGCTTCAGACTAAACCAAGGCACAGAGGAACACACACACACACACACACACACACACACACACACACACACACACACACACACACACACACACACACACACACACACACACACACACACACACACACACACACACACACACATAAATAAATAAATAAATAAAATAATAAAAATAAATAAATGAATAAAAATAATAAATAAATAAAATAAAAATAAATATATAAATAAATAAATAAAAACTGGCAGGTGTCGTTGTCTTGTTGTGTTGTTGTCTTCTAAATAACCTTGTGCAGGGAATAATGACACAGACCAGTACTGCTGCCTCATCTCACCCTGGCTCGTATTCTGAAACGCTTTGCTCTCTCACCATCCCTGCTCCCCAAAGGCTCCAGTTGAAGACACTCGTGTTTTTTCATGTTATCTTCTAGTTTATAAACGGAGGAACTGTCTTGAAAACCCAGCTAGTTATCTGTATGGCCTTGGAAAATTGTCGTATTGAGAGAATAAACCGTTTTTAACTGTATTTTTATGGTTCTGATGATAAATTGGCAAGATTTCTAATTTATTAAAAGGAGAAACTGTCTTGAAAACCCAGTTAGTTATCTGTGTGGCCTTGGATAATTGTCGTAGTGAGAGGAGAAGGCGTTTCTGAATACATACTCCTATCAGATGGTCACTCTTCTACCCCGCTAACCCCCTGCCCTGCCCTGCCCCGTCCCTCTCCGCTGTTATCTATCTATCATCAGTCCCACAGCGTCACTAGTTCCCGACCACCTCCTGTTCCAAGCTTTCTGTGGTGAGGATGGCGGTCGTGAATAAAACAATGATGATGATAGTAATAAGAAGAGTAAGAGGAGGGAAAAAAAAAAAAAGGAAAAGGTGTCTAGAACCGGGGCAGTGGTAGAAAGTAGCAATAATGATAATAGTGATAATAAAAAGTAAGAGGAAGGAAAAATAAAAGGAAATGGTGTCTAGAACAGGGGGAGTGGTGGAAATAGGAATGATGATGATAGTAATGATAAAAAAAGAGTAAAAGAAAGGAAAAAGGAAAGGCTGGCTAGAACAGTGACGATGGTGAAAATAGCAATGATGATAATAATGATCAAAAGAGGAAGAAAAAGGAAGGACTGACTAGAATTTTGGCGGTGAAAATAACGATGATGATGATAGTAATGATAAGAAGAGTTAGAAGAGGGATGAAAGGAAAGGCTGAGTAGAATTGTGACGATGGTGAAAATAGCAATGGTGATAGTAATGATAAGAGTATAAGAGGAGGGAAAAGGGAAAAGCTTTTAACTGTGACGATGGTGAAAATAGCAATGATAATAATAGTAATGATAGGAACAGTAAGAGGAGGGAAAGAGAAAAGGATGAGTAGAACAGAGAAAAGGTTAAATAATGATAGTAATAATAGTTCTCTCTCTCTCTCTCTCTCTCTCTCTCTCTCTCTCTCTCTCTCTCTCTCTCTCTCTCTCTCTCTCTCTCTCTCTCTCTCTCTCTATGTATTGAAAATTTATATGAATTGACAAGTAAAGCACAATTAAAGAGACCTGTATTGTAAATTTAGTTCTGTCACACCTTGATAATGATGATGATGATGATGATGATGATGATGACGATGATGATGATAATGATGATGATTTGAGGAAGAAAGACCGTAATGACGTTAATATTATGATTCTTTGGCGATAAGGCGTTGTATATTCCTATCTCTCTCTCTCTCTCTCTCTCTCTCTCTCTCTCTCTCTCTCTCTCTCTCTCTCTCTCTCTCTCTCTCTCTCTCGAATCTATCAGTCTTCTGCTATGAATTGATAACAAGAGAGAGATAAAAGCGCCGCTCACACACACACACACACACACACACACACACACACACACACACACACACACACACACACACACACACACACACACACACACACACACACACACACACGTCTGCCAACAGTCTGGCTGGATGTCTTATCTTATCTTTTCCTTATGGCTGCCACAGACTAGTATTGACTTGCCCTCCCTCCCTGCCCCTCCACCCCTCACCAATGCAGTACTGTGTGTGTGTGTGTGTGTGTGTGTGTGTGTGTGTGTGTGTGTGTGTGTGTGTGTGTGTGTGTGTGTGTGTGTGTGTGTGTGTGAAATAATGAAATCTAAAAATGAACTTAGTGTATTATGTATTCTGCACACACACACACACACACACACACACACACACACACACACACACACACACACACACACACACACACACAATATAATTGACAGGCTATAAAAAAAAAAGAAAGGAAACAATAGAGATATGAATAAATAGATACGGAAGAGAATGGGGACAAGAAAACTTAAATAAGAAAATAAAGAAGAAAAATAAAGAAAAAAACTAGATATTGATAATTAAGAAACCTTTATTAATATTATTGAAGCAAAATGACCAAAAGCAGGTAAGAAAATTAGTTTGAGTGCAGGTATAGATGCTTCATTAGCCGAGACAGGAAACTGACAGGTGTGAGGAAAAAAAAAGACGTGAAGGTAACAAGGTAACAAATAAAAAGATATACACATACTGTTGCCTCTTGAAGAAATCTTATATTCTGCGATAAGATTGGGATGAAAGATATGCAGGAGGCGATGACAGGGAGAGAGAGAGAGAGAGAGAGAGAGAGAGAGAGAGAGAGAGAGAGAGAGAGAGAGAGAATTATGTGTTTCTTTCCTATTTTATTTTATCATATATTAACTTTATAGTACTAACCCTCCTCCTCCTCCTCCTCCTCCTCCTCCTCCTCCTCCTCCTCCTCCTCCTCCTCCTCCTCCTTACCATAGTGACCGGATATAGATATTACCTGTCTTCCTACCTGTGCATTGCTACCTGTGTTACGCTCAAGGTGTCCCGAGTACCTGCCTGAAGAGTCATTAGTGTAGGTGTGATTATATTGCGCAGGTGTGGGGCGTGATGCGGGACTAAAGATATGCTGCTGTTTATCTTGTTATTTTCTTTGATTTTTTTTTTTTTTTTTTATGCAAGAGGGAAGCTGGCCAAGGGCGGGAAAAAATTGAATAAAAAAAGGCCCTCTTGATTGCCATTTCCCTAAAAGTGTGATAGAGTAAGTCTGGGATAAATGTCTTGCAAGGAAGTGATGAGATATAATGAAATGGAATAAAGTAGAAAGGAAAGGTATTAATTAAAGGAATTTGTGTCACTAAAGACCTTTTTTTTTAATCTTATTTCTCTCACGTTCATTTTTCTATTTCTATTTCCATCGTGACTTTAACCGCCTTGGTACTATGACGCATTTTCATATTCATTCTGCTTACTATTTGGTGATTTTTTATACAGCTTCAGATGCTTATATTGAGATCAAAATAGTGCAGACTCTGGCCATTAATCTTCTAACCCCCATACATCCTTCCTAATCTAAATAAAATCCTCCAGTCATACCAAAAACTCCTGGTAATAAATGCGTCCCAGTACTGAAGGGGTTAATGATATGAAGCCAGAGGAGTAAGTGGTGTAGTAGTAATTAGGTGGTGATAAATGGTTAAGAATAGACTAATTGAAAGGGTATATGGGATAATAATGATGATAATTGAAGAAAGTAATTATAGTGTGTGTGTGTGTGTGTGTGTGTGTGTGTGTGTGTGTGTGTGTGTGTGTGTGTGTGTGTGTGTGTGTGTGTGTGTGTTCATGTGTCCTTTACCTGTCTAAGCCTTACCTGCGCCCAAATGAGGTGCAGTGTAGCCCCTTACGGTACATCTGATAGTTTGATAAGAACCACCACCTGCTCTCTCTCTCACTCTTTCATCTACTCTCTCTCTCTCTCTCTCTCTCTCTCTCTCTCTCTCTCTCTCTCTCTCTCTCTCTCTCTCTCTCTCTCTCTCTCTCCTTTTTCTATTTTCTGTCTCATTATAACTTCTATTACGATTGTTTTCTTGTGTTTCTATTACCTGTTCGTCTATCTACTTATCTATCTAATTGTTTACCTACCTACTAATTATATGTCGTTTATCTACCTGTCAACTTTTCGCTTATCTATTTACCTAATCTTTTATTCCTTTTTTTTTTTGCAAACTTTCTTCTTTCGTCATTCATTGTCTTATTTTTTTCTCTAATTTTCTTGTTTTCATTCTTTTCGTTTATCTTTATTCAATGTCTTCGTTTTCATTGTTTAGTGTTTTTTTTTTTTTTTGCATTTATTTATGATGTTTACCTTTTTTCTTCTTCTTGTTCTTATCATTTTCTTTTCTTTTCTCGTCTTTCTGAAAATGAAAAATAGGTGCAAGTATTATTTTTTTCATTCTTTTCGTGAAATAGCAAAGTTTAAGTTTTTTTTTTATTCTTCTATATACATTTCTTTTTTTTCATCCTTTTACGTTAATTTCTTTCTCTTTACTTCTCTTTACCCGTTCTTCATTTCTTTCTTTCACCACCACCACCACCACCACCACCACCACTACCACAAACTTGGGTGTGGTCGTCGCTCCTCCTCCTCCTCCTCCTCCTCGTCTAAGTATACCTGGGCTATCACACACACCTGGCTAATTAGTGCACAGTTCACCTTTGATTAGTGGCCACCTGCGCGTGTACCGTGTAGCGTGTAGCGTGATCGTCACACGTTACACGCTCCTCCATGTACGCCTTTTTAGGGACAAGGGCCATAATGCTGTGTTTTTATTATTATCGTTTTTTGCTTTTTTTTCCCGTAACTTTTTTTTTACCACGGGTTGTTGTTGTTGTGTAGAGTTTGGATGGTAGCGTGTGCGTGTACGTGTGTGTGTGTGTGTGTGTGTGTGTGTGTGTGTGTGTGTGTGTGTGTGTGTGTGTGTGTGTGTGTGTGTGTGTGTGTGTGTGTGTGTGTGTGTGTGTATCTTATCATGCGTGCCGGAATGTGTAGCTTATTATTTATTTATCTATTTTTTTATATAAATATATTTTCTGAAAAGGCTTGTCTGTGTGTCCTGTATTGCTTATTGTTAAAAGGATAGAGATAAAAGAAGAAAAGAAAAAAAGTTCTAAAGTACAGGGCAGATATTTCCCATAATGAAGACAGTAACAGTGGAAGAGTAATAGTGGACAAGAACAATAGTAGTAGTAGTAGTAGTAGTAGTAGTAGTAGTAGTAGTGCCAATAAACAACAATATTATCCAAACCACTACACAAGAATACAGATTTGAAGCAGCGTCACCAAAGCACCACAGGAATAATGCATCTGTTGATCGATTGACGAACTCATGAGGCAGGAACCTGAATCCTCGACACCTTGTGCCACTCACGTATACACACACACACACACACACACACACACACACACACACACACGTTATTCTGACAAAAAAAAATGTATGCTGATATCGTTAGTCCTCCTCCTCCTCCTCCTCCTCCTCCTCCTCCTCCTCCTCCTCCTCCTCCAAACTCTTTAATCCTTCTACTGTGATATTCAAAACCTTGCAACACTAGAAGCAATGAAATCTTGATAAACATCGAGAAGAAAGTAAGAAATATATATATAAAGGAAAAGATTTAGCATGTTTCAGCCACGGCAATGCTTAGACATGACTACGGAGCAAGGGGAATGATGACTATGGAGCAAAGGGAATGATCGCAGAATTTTTAGTAGTTATCAAAGATGACCATAAGAAATAAAAGAGAAAGAAGACGTTTTGAATTGCCTGATTGACCGGTAGAAAAATAAAATACCGTTCAAATACAAGTAGTTCTGATATTTCCTGTGTTTTGTTGGTGTTGTTGGTGGTGGTATTGTTGTTCTGGTTTTTCTTCCTTATTTTTTTTTTTCTTCTTATGAGTGTGTCTGATTGAATTTCCTGGCCAAAAAAGACGGATGTACAGTGTGCCTACGGGAGGAGTGAGTGAGAGGACTGGTTGACTCTTGCATTAGAAAGCTAGACGACAGTGAGATGAATGTTTGTAGGAAGTCTCGCACCACTATTATTTCAAAGACCATAAAGATAAATAAGGTATATTCTCAAGAACTTTCTCCTGTTGCGTATTGTAAAACACTTTGTAAATTTTGTCACGAACTATAAAATGACCGTTGAAAAACCATGTCTCTCTAACTGGCGCCTTTTTTTGAATGAGTGTAATGGAGGAGGTGCAGGGCAGAGGAGTGTTTGAGAATATTTTTCCCTGCTCTATATTCTCAAAACTTTCTCCTGTTCAGAGTATAAAAAACCTTGTAAATCTGTCACAAGATATATAAAATGCCTCTCGAAAAACCCGTGTCACTTCAACTAAAGCCTTTTTGAATGTGTGTAATGGTGGGAGTGTTTTGAGAATATGGCTCTCTGTTCTGTATTCTCATAACTTTCTCCTGATTAGAGTATAGAAACCTTACAAATCTGACACTGGAACTATAACAAGACCCTCGAAAACCCATGTCACTTTAACTAGAGCCTTTTTTGAATGAGTGTTATGGAGGAAGGGCAGGGCAGAAGTGTTTGAAAATATGTTCTGTACTCTCAAGTCTTTCTCCTGTTCAGAATATAGAAATTTGTAAATCTGTCACTAGATCTATAAAATGACCCTCGAAAAACCCGTGTCACTTCATCTAGGACCTTTTTTGAAAGAGTGTAATGGAGGAAGGGCAAAGTAGAAGTTTGTTTGAAAATATGATTCCGTGTTTTATATTCTCAAGACTTTCTCCTGTTCAGAATATAGAAACTTTGCAAATCTGACGCTAGAACGATAAAATGACCCTAATACAAAAACTCATGTCACTTCAATTAGAGCCTTTTTGAATGAGTGTAATGGAGGAAGGGCAGGGTGGATGTGTTTGAGAATGGTTCCCTGTTACACTCTTACACCAATCGCTCTTTGAAGCCTCGCCATGATTCACTCCTGCTGGTGCCGTATCGTGAGAGAGAACGTCACTTACCAAACATTATACCTGCAACACCACCTACCTTGTGTAATTAGCGTTCTACTCACCTGTGTAATTGTCCTGCCTAATAGTCCTGTGTTGCAGCGTCATCGTTTGTAACACGGTAGTACACGCTGTTGTATTTTTTATTGTTGTTGTTGTTGTTGT
>NC_059263.1:6517500-6520000 GCF_017591435.1 Portunus trituberculatus | reverse complement strand
AATGTGTATCATATTCCTCACTATGGCATATTTTCCATCTAAATAGCTGAGAGTTTAAAAAATCTTTCAACATGTTCTTTTCTCTGTAACTTGAAGAAAAGACAAGATTAATTTGTTTTTTCTCTTTTTCCTATTTTCCCTCCTATTTTCTTGCCATGTTCTTTTCTCTCTCTGATAGCCATAACCTGACACTATTTTGAGGCTAAGATTTTATGAATTTTTCTGTAACTTGAAGACAAAGACGAGATTCATTTACATTTTCACTTTCCTCTTGTATTTTCCCTCCCCTTTTCTTTCCATGTTTATTTATTTATTTTTCTTCTCTGATATCTATAACTTGATGGTATTTTGATGCTGAGTTCTTGTGAATATTTCTCTAACTTGAAGAAAAGACGAGATTAATTTGCATTTTCTCTCTTTCCTATTTTCCTCCTTTTCTTTCCATGTTTTTTTTTTTTTTTTTTTTCTCTGATATCTATAACTTGATACTATTTTGATGCTGAGCTCTTGTGAATATTTCCTTAACTTGAAGAAAAGACGAGATTAATTTGTTTTATTTTTCTCTTCCCTCCTATTTTATTCCATGTTCTTTTTCTCTCTGATACCTATAACTTGATGCTGAGCACTTGTGAATATTTCTCTAACTTGAAAAAGAGATTAATTTGCTTTTTTCTCTTTTCTCTCCTATTTTATTTCAAAGTTCTTTTCTTTTTTCTCTGATACTCATAACCTGACACTATTTTGAGGCTAAGATCTTGTGAATGTTTTTTGTTGTACTAATGTGGAAAGAAAAAAAAAAAACGAAATTGATATATTTTCTCTTTTCTCCTGTTTATTATTTCCTGTGTTCTGTATTTTTTTTTTCTGTCAATTCTACACCTATCATTTGACTAATTTCTCCTAAGCTCTTGTAAATGTCCCTGTAGTGTAAATGTGTAAAGAAAAAATGAGATTAATTACTTTTCTCTTTTTTTTTTTTTTTTTTTTTTTCTCCATGTTCTTTTTCTCTCCCTTTCTTTACCTATCATTTGACTAATTTCTCCTAAGCTCTTTTAAATGTCCCTGTAGTGTAAATGTGGAAAGAAAAGACGAGTTTAGTATACTTTTCTCTATTCTCTCCTGTCTCGTCACAAATAGTTTTCATGAAGGGCACACCCGTTGGAAGGGCCAAACTGTGAAATGTTATGACAAATATAGCTACTCGTGTACACCTTTGTTATTTATTTATTTTCTATGATTTTTTTCCTTGGTCCGTTTTAGAATTTTTGAATGGACGCTTTCTAATTTTTATATTGTATTTGGAATTTCATTGACCATAGTGTGTGTGTGTGTGTGTGTGTGTGTGTGTGTGTGTGTGTGTGTGTGTGTGTGTGTAAGGCGTTTGCTTTTGAAATCCCTAACCTACAAAAAAAAAAAAAAAAAACATAGGAAATCCATATTGTTCTGTGAAAGACTGCCATTATCTATTCAGTTCTAAGTACACTGTTTTCTAATACATGTGAATTGAGCTGTGTTATGCTACATTTGTAACCATATCCTTATAACTGTGTTTCTATTTCTACTTCAACCAACATCCTTTCTCTCTGCTGTTTATTTCCAAGACTTATGAAAACAATTATGTACCTGAGTTACTTCATTTGATGTACTTTGTTATTTATCTAACCTGTTTCCTTATACATTTAACTTTTATTGCTTGTATTTATATTTATGAAGTCTATAACTGCAGGAATCTAAGATACTCAATCTGATAACGAAATAACTAGTAATCCTCGTGTGAAATTCTCGACAAGTAGCCTCCTAATCCTCTCATTTCCTCTGTCCATTCCCTTGAGTGCTTCCCTGGTACTCTACATGACCTCCTTGTACTCTTGTGACACTTCCTTGTATTCAAGATTCCTTTACTAGCACGTTGAGAGATGTACTAGTAAAGATTCAGAGTTACCTAGTTCACCAGTGTGCTTTAGTGGTAAACCATGACCTTTGAGTGATCTCCTCGTGTTCATATTCGTGTACTAGGCCTTTGAATTATGCACCAGTCAAACTACTTTGTGTCTAGTACTAATAACAGTGCCGAGTTTCTGAGAAATTGCCAAGTTACTGCTCTAAATGAACTTTTTTCTAGTATGGGGTATCTCATAGTATCCTAAATCGGTTACTAGGAGTTTGAATTGTGTACTGGTTAAAGCTACAGTGAGTGTAGTACTGGTGACAAAGTTTGCTGCTCCTATAACAGATGATGTAGTATATAGGGTCTCCCAGTATCTTGAGCTGTTCTCGTAAGAATACAATAAGGCATCTATCACTGGTAAGGGCGTCCCCTGGTGTTGTGTGATGACCTAGTTTGTTGTGTCTGCCTAGCAAGACTGCACACTCATCCAGCAGTGGTGGGTGTCCCCCTGGGTGCTGAAGGGTTAGCACAGTGTGCCTGGTGGTGTGCTGCAGGACGAGGAGTGCAGTGGAGGCATGGTACAAGTGTGGTGGTAGTACGGTGAACCGGCGA
>NC_059263.1:6510000-6512500 GCF_017591435.1 Portunus trituberculatus | reverse complement strand
AAGGAAAATAGAGAAAGGTGATGAATGTTGATGAATGCTTACAGAAAGATAGAAGGAAATGTATAGTAAGGGATAATCAGAATACATTATTGTTATTGTTATTATTATTATTATTGTTGTTGTTATTCTTATTATTATTATTTTTTTTTTTTTTATTATTATTGCTATTATTGTTATTGTCATCTTCGTCATCGTTAGTTGTAGTACTTAGTAGTAGTAGTAGTAGTAGTAGTAGTAGTAGTAGTATTCCTGGTACTACTACTACTACTACTACTACTACAGTTATCATTATCATCATCATTATTATAACCACTACTATTACCATCATCATCACAATCACCACAGTTCTTGCTTCAGTCAGTACCAGGAGACAAAAATCACCGATATTACATTTACCTCCTGCGCAGCTCCTTATCTCTCTTCTGTTACTATTCTCAGCGATAACTTGTTTACATTTTACCTTGTCTTTATCTCCTCAGTGATAGTGCGCCAACTGCCTAATTGTCACTCGTTATGTAAGAGAGAGAGACAAATAGACAGACAGACAGACAGAAAGATTGACTAACAGAAAAAAAAAAAAACACACACACACACACACGCAGACTAACAAACAGGGAGAAATCAGAACGAGTATAAAATCAAAGCCAGGCAACCCAAAAAGTAATTGAAAAACAACAATAACAAAAAACTTAGAACAAAAAACAGACCAAAAAAAAAAAAAAAGACCATAGGAAGTAATTAATAGAGAGGATGGGAGGAAAAAAAAACAATTAAAATTCTGAGAGAGAGAAAGAGAGAGAGAGAGAGAGAGTGTGTGTGTGTGTGTGTGTGTCAAAATGATGTACGTTCTTACCTGCTTGCAATTGCTCTACCTGTTGCCTTCTCAAAGTTAATTACGGGTAAGGTGTAATGAAGGGGCAGGTGAGAGAATGGTCACCTTGCTACCTACCTGAGACTTACCCTTTCTCTCTCTCTCTCTCTCTCTCTCTCTCTCTCTCTCTCTCTTAACGGTATGTTCAATTAAATTATGTACTTGGTAATTGTATGGTAGTAATTGTAATAGTAGCAGCAGTAGTAGTAGTAGTAGTAGTAGTAGTATTGTCATTGTTTATTACCACCACCACCACCACCACACATACCCATCGTTTACCCATCCCTTCCTCATTCTTTCCTCTCTAGTTCCTCTTCCCCCTCCTCTCCTCTCTTCCCTTCACTTAAAAATGTTCAGCCGTTCCCATAAATATTCCATTACTGATATCACATTCTTTCGCTCACACGCATCTCCTCACTAGAATTTATCAGTTTTTTTTTTTTTTCTTTCTTTTTTTCCTATTCTCCTATCTACTTAATATTTTCCTGACTAGAAGCTTTACCAATATATTTTTTTTATTTTCCCATCATTGGTCAGTGTTTTCCTAAATTCCTAAGGTATATCAACTTGTAAACATCTTATATATTTTGCCTTTTTGTTTTTCCTTTTATATTTTCAACTTTATTTTTCCTCCTGTGATTGAATTTCGCTATTACATTTTTTCTTCCTTTTCCTGATATTTTTTTTCCTATTTAATTTCTTAGAACGTAATTAATCTATGAGTCCTGGACGTGACAAAGAAAAAATAGGTGAAGGTTGAGATAAATTAATTGAGTTTGTTAGTTAGCTAGTCAGTTTTCCCTTTCCTTTCTCTTTATTTTTATCATATCATTCCCTTGGCAGTTTATTGAATCTTTCCCTCTGGTGTTCTGTATGTGGGAAAAATAACTCGTTTCCATACTCATTCTACTTATTAATTGGCGATTGTACACAGCTTCAGAAACTTACTTGGGGGATTGAAATAGTGAAGACTGTGGCCATTAATCTTTTGAGCTCCATAGACCCTTCCTAATGTCAAAAAAATGGGTATAATTGTACACAAATCTTTAGGTTAAAATGTATCCCAGTATTGGAATGATTAAATTGGGTTTGTTGATTATATAGTAATTTTTTTTCTTATTTCCCAATTATCTGTTTAACCTCAAAGATATCCAGTCCTTATAAGGTTCTAGATTGGGAAATTAAGCTAGTTTTCTATTTTTCATTTTAACCTCTAAGAACACAGTGAAATCTTTTATAAGGTTCTCAATACAATAAATTAAGTCAGTTTTCCACTTTCCTGTCTTATTTTTCCTTTTCTGTTTTGAATATGGGAAATTAAGTTTGTTTTCCTTATCTTATTTTTCCATTTCCTGTTCTGAATATGAGAAATTAAGTTAGTTTTCTATTTTCCTCCTTTTTTCCCTCTTATTTTCCCTTTCCTGTTCTGAATATGAGAAATTAAGCTAGTTTTCCTGTTTCCTCATTTATATTAACATTTCCAATTTTCTCGTCTAACCTCTAAGAAGATATCCAATTTTTATAAGGTTCACAATACGATAAATTACGCTAGTTTTCCTGTTTCCTCATAATATGTATTCCCATTTCCAGTCAAACCTCCAAGAACACAGTGAGTCCTTATAAGGTTCT
>NC_059263.1:6502500-6507500 GCF_017591435.1 Portunus trituberculatus | reverse complement strand
ACACACACACACACACACACACACACACACACACACACACACACTCACCTTTTTCCCGTCTTCCTAATTAACATCGCAGCACATTTGCAGCATACCTGTCTCTCTGTTTTACCTGTCTGTCTGTTAATGTGTAATTTTGCCCGTTGGTAAGTTGTTTTTTGTTTTCCCTTTTTTTTTCCCCACCTGTTTATTTTTCTTGTTTCTTGTTTTTTTTTTTTTTTTTTTTAGTGTGTTTGTGTATATGCTTGCTTGGTGTTTGGTGCTTTGTTCGTTGGTGTTTCTATTTTTCTTCGTCTTCTTTCTCGTCATTTTCCCACTTTTTTTCTTTTCCCTTTGATTCATTCTTCTACTTTTTTTTTTCTTTTATAGCAAAGGAAAAATGTGTAAAAGTAAAAGTCAATGCGTAAATAAAAAAAGAAAAATAATAAATATGCAAATGTAAACTTAGTCAAACATTTCACTAAATTTTCGACGTCTAATTAACTTTCACCTTTTTTTTTTCCCCTTCATTTCTTTATCAAACTTCATTTTCCAAACTACACTTGTATTTATATATATTGAATTTTTCCTTTGAATTTTTATGTATCCTGGAAATGAACTAAGGGAGAACAAAAAGAGTTAGTTAAAGAAATGCCTCTGAAATTGGCTTATTTTTCTTTATTTTTTTATCGTATTTATTTCTCAATTTTTACATATCGAGATTAACCCCTTCAGTACTAGGACGCATTTTTTACCACGAGTTTTTGGTATGATTGGGCGATTTCATGTAGATTAAGAAGGGTCTATGGAGGTCAGAAGATTAATGGCAGTCTTCACTATTGTAATCCCCCACATAAGTTTCTGAAGCTGTATAAAATCACCAAATAGTAAGCAGAATAAATATGGAAATGCGTCATGGTACAGAGGAGGTTAACAAATGTGTAAGAGAAATGTTATCCAGGATGCGTTACAAATAGGAAAATAAGAATAGAGGCGAGAGATAAGGCAGTGTGTTATCTCGGGAGGGTTGGTACTGCGTTGTGAGAAAAAAACAACAGGAAACTTGCTTTTTGTCAGTGTGTGTGTGTGTGTGTGTGTGTGTGTGTGTGTGTGTGTGTGTGTGTGTGTGTGAAATGTATTGAGATATCTGAGTAATAAAGGAAAATACTCTTATGATGATAGTAACAACAACAACAACAATGACAACTGCCTTTCAATTAAACCAACAGTTTTTTTCCCTTTTTCTTTGTGTTCTGTTTCTATTTTTTTTTTTTTTTCCTTCCTTCAGTTACATCTCTTCCTGTTTACCTCATCCTCACATCCTGCCATTCTGTCACGACACCTCATCACCAAAGTCTTGTAAAAAAAAAAAAAATAATAATAATAATAATAATAAAGATAAAATAAATAAAATCCTGTTTGAATAATCTGTAAAAAAATAGAAATGAATTAAATGAAATAAGTAAATAGATTAAATGAATAGATGAATATATAAAAATAATAGTAATAATTCAGCTCTCGTTCACTAATTCATGCCATGGGAGCTTCAAACAGTAAAAAAAAAAAAAGATATGAGCAACAGTAATAATAATAATAACAATAGTAAATAAATAAATAGATAAATTGGTAAATAGATAAAGGCAACAGAAACTACATAGAAAACACTTACAAACAATCACATTTCCCCACAACAAATATGTGAAAAAAGGAATCGTGTAGAGTTAGAAAGCGTTTTGAAATCTGTCTTGAGTCGAGAGAGCGTAAGTCTTAGGAAGGCAGGGAATACAGAAGCAGGAAGGCAGGGAATACAGAAGCAGGCAGGCAGGCAGGCAATGTAAGGATTAGCAGACGTTCTTTTATGTGTTGAGCTGAGGGGCGTGGATGGACGTGATTTCATTAATTTACCAACTATTTCTAACCACAGTCCAGATTGAGACACGAACTAATAATTGTGGTCTCACTTTTACTGCACGAGCTTCAGTTATCAGCTTGAGGAACGCCGCGTGTGATATCAGGCTGGAATCTCTCGCTGTGCTGTGTGCGTGGTGGTGATGAAGGTAGTGGTGGTGATGACGCTTGGCACTCGCAACCCTTCCTTTAATTACCAATAGTAGGAGAAATAATTCATTAATTTATATTGAAAAGTTATGAAATTATACAAATCCTGTCACTGTCTCAGCACTGATGTTTCAAGACGCTCTCCAGTTCTACACGATTCTTTTTGTATTGATAATAGTAAATATTTATAGAGTGAAAAAAAAAAACTATGTTAAAACCGATGCAAATTTCCAATGCATTAGAGTGGTATCTTGTCTTAAAGCTTACACAATTTTGATACTGTTTGAAAAAAAAAAAGTCAATATTATTATAAAACTTGTATTGATTTGATGCAGAATAGAAATATGGATTATATTTTTAAACAGATACATAATTTACATTGAATGAAAATACCTTATCTTTAAAGTTTACAAATTTAATTTTAAGTAGAATAAAAGGTACCTTATGTAAAAAGAAAAGTAAATAAGTAAATAGAATAAAAAAAAATGTTCATAATGAAAACCATCTCATCTTAAAACATATATAGATTTACAAATAATTAGAAGCACTGCCTTGTCATAAAAGTTATACAAATTTGATACTGAATTTCACTCATTATCTTCCCCTTATAAGGCTCAGTAAGGAGTCAGCGGCCCGCCACCGCAAAATTTATAACGTCTGCAAATCAAAACTTGTAATTACGTTTAGCCAGACTGACTGATATCTTGTAGCGAATTCACTAACCTTTGGGAGTCGCAGGGAAGTGAATAGACGAATAAATATAATGAATAGATAGTTTAAGAAGTGAAATAGTTAAATGTATTAATTAAAGAAAAAAAGACAAAGAATATTAAAAGGAAAATAAAGGGAAGGAAAAAAGAAAAGAAATTAATTATGAGGAAAGAAAAGAAAAAAAAACTGAAGTTGTAAAAGGAGTTATTACTTTTTTATCTTCAAATTTATAGAAATCAATTATAATTCTTGGCATCGCAATTATTAGAAAAAAAAAGAAAAAGAAATTGTATTGGAACCCCTATATGGATTCCAAGTTTACAGTTCCAATACTTATACATTCCAGTTTTATTTATTCCAATTTCCCTGTCAATTCCAAGTCTACAGTTCCAGTACTTACACTTATTCCAGTTCTATATTCCAATTCCTATTTTAATTCCAAGTCTATAGTGTCAGTATATAAATTGTAGCAGTATATTTCAATGGCTATATCAAATCTAAGTTTACAATTCCCTCATTTTCAGTGCGTGTGTTATTGCGGGTTTGCAACAGAGAAAAAAAAATTGATAAAATCCTTAGCCAAATTTGCTCAAACCTCTTAAATTTCCTGGACTTTGATGAGAATCGGTCCCAATTTCAACTTTATATTCCCACATCGTCTGCACAATCTCACACAACAATGATAACCTCAACTTCGTACATTATTCCAGACCTTACACTAAGAAATACGTTCCCAGTAACATGTATAAACAATCTGAAACAATCTGGAGGACATGCAAGGCTGGTATTAACGCCTTCAGTACTGGGACGCATTTTTACCTTGAGCTTTGGGTGTGTTTAGACGATTTTATTGACATTAGGAAGGGTCTATGGAGGTCAGAAGTTAAATTGCTAGTCTTAACTATTTTCATCCCCCACTAAAGTTTCTGAAGCTGTATAGAATCACCAAATAATAAGCAGAATGAATATGGAAACGCGTCATGGTACCAAAGGGGTTAAGCTGAAATTTATAGAGAGAGGGAGAGGAAATAAATAAATAGATAAATAATGATAATATAATAATAATAATAATGATAATAATGATAAATAAACATCTACTGTATCAACTTTACATTGTCCTAAAACGTTTTCAGTACCACGCCTCGTTTTCATATTCATTCTGGTTACTATTTGGCGATTCTACACAGCTTCAGAAACTTATGTGGTGGATTAAGACAGTAAAGACTCTGGCCATTAACCTTCTAGAAGACCTCCCTAGACCCTTCCTAAAGCAAATAATCACACCCAAAAATCACGGTAAAAATGCATCTCGGTATTGAGAAGGTTAACCCAAACTTTACCTACCAATACATTCCCGGCAACAGGAAGAGAGGGAGGGAGAAGAAGAAAATTAACCCAAAAAGTGGAAAGAAAACACACTATTTATATTAATCCCAACTTATCTGAGAAGAAAATTAGCCCAGGTGTGAAAATATAGACAGGTAAAAATGAGAGCATCACCTTAGTAACACCTTAATTGTTCTCATTACTATGTTTACTCAAGGGATTATGTTGTGGTGATGAAGTGATGAGGTGGAGACGTTGCCAATGTGATAATTAGACGGCAGGTGTCCACAAACAAGGAGATCAAGCTACAGGTGTGATAGTAGGTGATGGGATAATTAGTGAGGCTCAGGTAAGGAAGGAAGGAATGGGTCAGGGAGAGTGAGATATGGGAGTGTTTGTCTGCAGAGAGAGAGAGAGAGAGGGTTGAGATGTTTAGTTTCAGTTTTGTGTTTCTTATTTGTTTATTTATTTATTCACCTGTCCGTCTGTCTGTCTGTCTGTCTGTCTGTCTGTGTGTATATCTATGTATTTGTTCATCTGTCTATGGTCTCATATTTTTTGTTCAGGTTTATTTTTTTCTTTGTATTTTATTTATGTATTCATTTGACTTTATTGTTCTTTGTCTTCTATTTAGTTTTAATTGATTTCATTTGCTGTTTCTTCCATTCCCGTCTCTGTTTCCATATTTATTTATTTATTTATTTATTTATTCTAGATTTCATAGGAGTGTATTTTCCTATCTATTTACTTTTTTTTTTCCATTTACTTTTATTAACTTTATTTCTCTATTTACTTCGCACTAAAGTAGGATTTTTTTTCTTATTCATATCTCTATTTTTATTTTTTTTTTATTTATTTTTTTATTTTGTTGGGGGGGAAGGCTGAGAAGGGTTGATTCACTTTTGATTTCCACCACCACCATCACC
>NC_059263.1:6457500-6495000 GCF_017591435.1 Portunus trituberculatus | reverse complement strand
CCTCCTCCTGTGCTTGCTTCATATTATGCATTACCTTTTTGTTTTCTTTGTTCTTTTAGGGAGAAAAGATTAGAATGTTGACTTTGATATGTTTTTAGTGTTTTATTGTTTTTGTTGTTGTTGTTGTTGTTGCTATTTGTATTTCTACTCTAATTTGATCTCATCCGTATAATTTTCACTTCTATTTTGAAACAGAATAAAAAAGAAAAAGATAAATAAGTGAATGCGTTACAAGGAATTAGATCTTTTATAAATGTGGATCAATAAGAGTACAAAGCCAAGCCACTGCTCTATAAGGTGAAGGCAACCACCCATCTCTACCTATTTATTCCACCCTTACCTACTCATCCTTACCCAACTACCTACCTATGCCTTCTACACATCAAGACATATTCCTTTTCTTACGGTTGTTTCCTTAACCTACAAGGGCTATTAAGTAGGACACCCCTCTTATTTTTTTTTTCCTCTTCTTTTTTCCCTTAGCCAGTTTTCCCTCATACAAAAAAAAAAGAAAAAAGAAAATCGCCCTTCTAGACATCAAGCCATATTCCCTTTAGTCTGATTACTTAACCTGCACGAGGACTGGCTATTAAGTAGGATATTTTTGCTTTTGTTTATTTATTTATTTTTTTTAGCCAGTTTTCCCTCTTACAGAAAAAAAAGAGAAAAATCGCCCTTTATCAATGTCATCTCTATAATTCCCGGCTTTATGACTCTATAGGCACTGACATCGAGGTCTATTGTAGCATTCCATCTATCTATTTAGGAACTGGTATCTCTCTCTCTCTCTCTCTCTCTCTCTCTCTCTCTCTCTCTCTCTCTCTCTCTCTCTCTCTCTCTCTCTCTCTTTAAATCTCTAACTTTTTTGCCCAGTTTCCTGTATTTTCGTTTTCATTTCTCGTGTGATTCAATTTGTTTAATGTTTTGAGATGGAAGATGTGAATGTGGCTATTTCTGTGTGTGTGTGTGTGTGTGTGTGTGTGTGTGTGTGTGTGTGTGTGTGTGTGTGTGTGTGTGTGTGTGTGTGTGTGTGTGTGTGTCAGTGACCTTCCCACATTCTTTCCTTCGCTAAATATAACTCATCGCCAGATACTCTTGTGTTCTCATAGTCCTCCTCCTCCTCCTCCTACCCCCCTCCTCCTCCTCCTCCTCCTCCTCCTCCTCCTCCTCGTGTACGTCTTTCTCTCCTCATTTTTCTTCTCTCGCTATTCGTTACACTATATACTTTATTTTCGCCATATCTCTCTCTCTCTCTCTCTCTCTCTCTCTCTCTCTCTCTCTCTCTCTCTCTCTCTCTCTCTCTCTCTCTCTCTCTCTCTCTCTCTCTCTCTCTCTCTCTCTCTCTCTCTCTCTCTCTCTCTCTCTCTCTCTCTCTCCCCTCCCTTTGGCTGACTTTAGCTCACTCACCACCACATTCCACTCTCCTTTAATTAAGTCATGAATCTTTTACCTCTCTCTCTCTCTCTCTCTCTCTCTCTCTCTCTCTCTCTCTCTCTCTCTCTCTCTCTCTCTCTCTCTCTCTCTCTCTCTCTCTCTCTCTCTCTCTCTCTCTCTCTCTCTCTCTCTCTCTCTCTCTCTCTCTCTCTCTCTCTCTCTCTCTCTCTCTCTTTCTTTGTGTCAGAGAGAGAGAGAGAGAGAGAGAAAGATATTATCCGTGTTCCTGTTAACTGATGAGAGAGAGAGAGAGAGAGAGAGAGAGAGAGAGAGAGAGAGAGAGAGAATATTCAGCCAGGTATCAATATTAGCCCCTAATTTGCATTTATTATTCAGGTAATTTCATTCATTGACTTGCGAGTTATTCACGGTGGCGGGGCAGTGTTTAGAGGGAGTCGTCAAGGGAGGAAGAATTGTCGTGGGGTTTTTTTTAGCTATTTTTTCTCTTTTTCTTTTCTTTTCCTATTTGTTTGTCGTGAAGAATTGTATTTCCATCTTTTTCTCTGTTTTTCTTTTCTCTTCCTAATTTCCTATTTTCTTTGTCCTTTTTTTCATCTCTCTTTTTCTTTCTTTTCTTTTCCTATTTGTTTGTCGTGAAGAATTGTATTTTCATCCATCTCTTTTTCTTTTTCTTTTTCTTTTCCTATTTGTCCTATTTTTTCATCCATCTCTTTTCCTCTTTTCTTTTACTATTTTTATGTATTTCCTTTTCTCTCTCTTCTCTTTTTTCTATTTGTTTTCCTATTTTCATCTATTTCCTTCTCTCTCTTTTTCTCTCTTTTTTTCCTGTTGTCCTATTTTTTCATCTATTTCCTTTTCTCTCTCTTTTCCTATTTGTTGTCCTATTTTTCTTCCATCTCTTTTTCTCTTTTTCTTTTCTTTTCCTATTTGTTTTTTTTTATGAAGAATTGTCCTATTTTTCATTCATTTCCTTTTCTCTTTTTTTCCCTACATTGATTTTTTTTTCATATTTTTCATCTAAGTCCTTTTTTCTCTCTTTCCTTTCTTTTCTTATTTGTTTGTTTTAATGAAGAATTGTCCTATTTATCATCTTTCTCCTATTTTTCATCTTTCTCCTTTTCTCTTTCTTTTTCTCCTCTCTTCTTACTTTGCTTTCCTATTTCATTTTGTTAGTTTCTTTCATCATCTTCATTTTCATTTATTTGTTTGCTGTGATGAAAAACTGTCTTACTATTCATTTGTCGCCTTTTCTCTCTCTCTCTCTCTCTCTCTCTCTCTCTCTCTCTTCCTTTTCTTTCCTACTTTGATTTCTTTCTATTTTGTTTCTATTTCGTTTTGATTTTTTTAACTTTTTTTTATTTTCCTTATTTCATCTCTTTGTTTGTTTGTTGTGATGAATTATTGTACTTTTCATCTCTCCTTTATTCTTTTTTCACTTTTCTTTCTATCTTTTCTTTTTTTCTTTTTATCTTATTTTGGTTTGTTATTTTCATTCATTTGTTTATCGTGATGAAAAATTAATCGTGTTTTTCATCTCTCCTTTTTTTCTTTTCCTTTTTTCTACTTTTTTTTCTTTCTCATTATGATTTATTAGTTTTCCTTTATTATTTTCATGTATTTGTTTTGTTGGGCTGAAAATTTTTCGTTCTTTTTCGTTTATCCTTTTTTTTTCTTTCCTTTTTTTATATTTTGATTTTTTTCTTTGTTATTTCTATTTTTATTTTGATTTGGTAGCAGTTTTTGTCATCTTTATTTCGACGTCTTTTCATATGTTTCCTTATTTCCTTCTTTCTCTCTTTTCTTTTTCATGTTTCCTTATTTCCTTCTTTCTCTCTTTTCTTTTTCATATGTTTCCTTATTTCCTCTTTTTTGTCTTTTCTTTTCATGTTTCCTTATTTCCTTCTTTCTCTCTTTTCTTTTCATGTTTCCTTCTTTCCTTCTTTCTCTCTCTTTTCTTTTCATGTTTCCTTATTTCCTTCTTTTTTCTCTTTTCTTTTCATGTTTCCTTATTTCCTTCTTTCTCTCTTTTCTTTTTCATATGTTTCCTTATTTCCTTCTTTCTCTCTTTTCTTTTTCATGTTTCCTTATTTCCTTCTTTCTCTCTTTTCTTTTCATATGTTTCCTTATTTCCTTCTTTCTCTTTTTCTTTTCATATGTTTCCTTATTTCCTTCTTTTCTCTTTTCTTTTTCATTTCCTTATTTCCTTTCTTCTTTTCTTTTCCTTTTCCTTCTTTCTCTTTTCTTTTCATATGTTTCCTTATTTCCTTCTTTCTCTCTTTTCTTTCTATATTTCCTTATTTTCTCTCTTTTCTTTTCATGTTTCCTTATTTCCTTCTTTCTTCTTTTTCCTTCTTTCTCTCTTCTTTTCATATGTTTCCTTATTTCCTTCTTTCTCTCTTTCTTTTCATATGTTTCCTTATTTCCTTCTTTCTCTCTTTTCTTTTTCATGTTTCCTTATTTCCTTCTTTCTCTCTTTTCTTGTATTTCTACCTACTTTGATTTGTTTACCTCATTTCTTTTATTTATTTCTTATTTTGATTTATTAAGTTTCTTCATCTTCGTTTCATCTACTTGTGTATTATAATGAAAAACTAAAATTAATTCATCTTTTTTCCTTGTTTTCCTACTTTCTTTTCCTTTTCTTTCTTATTTTATTTTTTTTCTTAGTTTTTATTATCTTCATTTCATATATTTGTTGTGATTAAGAATTATCTCTCTCTCTCTTCTCTCTCTCTCTCTCTCTCTCTCTCTCTCTCTCTCTCTCTCTCTCTCTCTCTCTCTCTCTCTCTCTCTCTCTCTCTCTCTCTCTCTCTCTCTCTCTCTCTCTCTCTCTCTCTCTCTCTCTCTCTCTCTCTCTCTCTCTCTCTCTTTTTTTCTTCCTGCTTTCATTTCTCTATTTCTTTCTTATTTTGTTTCATTTTTATTTGTTACATTTTGTTCATTGTCTTTATTTTATCTATTTATTTATTATGGTGAAGAATTCTTGTACCTTCCATTTATCCTGTATTTTCCTTATTTTCCTTCCTCTGAATTATCTTTTTTTTATGTTATTTTGATTTGTTAGTTTCGTCTTTTGTCTTCATTTCATCTGTATTCTTCTGCTTTTCATCTATCTCTTTCTCTCTTTTTTTTTCTACTCTGATTTCTTTATTTTTCTCTTATTTTCTCTACGTATTTTGATTTATTAGATTTATTCATTGGTTTTATTTCATTCATTTCTTTATTTGTTAGGATGAATGTTCGTATATTTCATCTATCTCCTTTTTTGTTATTTTCTTTTTTTTCTACCTTGATGTTTTTTTTTTTTTATGAATTTACTCACGCTCGGTATGAATTAAATTTTTTTTTCATACTAATATTTTTTTTCCTCCTTTAATCATTCAGTCAGTACTCATCTTTCTCTGTCAGTTTACTCATTTCTTTCCTCCTTTTCATATCACTCACTCGGTATTAATTGGCTCTATTTACTCATTATTTCCTCCCCCCCTCCCGTCTAATCATTCACTCAGTACTCTCATGTTTTTCCTGTTAATTCACTCATTTTTCCACCTTTATATATGAGTCACGGTATTAATTAGCTTTCTACCCATTCACTCATCATTTTTTCCTCACTCAGTACTCATCTCTCTACTCATTCCATCTTTTTTTCCCTCATCATTCACTAATTACTATGTCTCAACTCATTCACTCATTGTTACCTCTTGTCTCCTTTACTCACTCATTCACTCACTCAGTCCCACTCTTATTTTTACTCACTCATCGTTTTCTCTACTCGTTTACTCACGTACTCATTTCCTCCGCAGGTGAGAGACGAGAGGAAAGGCCGAGGCTGCGCGTGTGTGTGTGTACGTGTGTAATGGCAGGTAAGCTGACTACAGGTGTGTGTGTGTTTGTGTGTGTTTGAGAGAGAGAGAGAGAGAGAGAGAGAGAGAGAGAGAGAGAGAGAGAGAGAGAGAGAGAGAGAGAGAGAGAGAGAGAGAGAGAGAGAGAGAGAGAGAGAGAGCATGACAAGTGTGGTACAGACAGAGGCAGGCGAAAATTACCTCTTTATCTCCTTTAAAGAGAGAGAGAGAGAGAGAGAGAGAGAGAGAGAGAGAGAGAGAGAGAGAGAGAGAGAGAGAGAGAGACCCTCCATTCTCTCTCATAATATATTCAGGGACGGCTGATTTGCCCATAGAAAGAGCTGCCCTCCTCCCACCCCCTTTCCACCGCCGGCCCCTCCCCTTATCCTACCCCAGCCCCCACCCCTCCCTTCGCCGCCTGGTTACCCTTCCCACCCCTCTCGATAATTCGTTCACAAAATGGCCGATGATTCTCTCTCTCTCTCTCTCTCTCTCTCTCTCTCTCTCTCTCTCTCTCTCTCTCTCTCTCTGTGGTAATTATATATAGAGAGATTGGGATTGACAGGCAGACAGACAAATAATGAAAGGGATATTTAGAGGACTGGCATTTAAATAGACAGGCAGACAGATAGACAGATGGATAGACGCACAGACAGACAGGTAGACAGGTGAGCAAACAGACAGAGTGAGAGAGAGAGAGAGAGAGAGAGAGAGAGAGAGAGAGAGAGAGAAACATACATGAATGAATTAGAATGCGTACACGAAACTAAACGCACACACAAACACATACACACGCATGCACGCACTCAGAAACACATACACGCACGCACACACGCACGCACGCACACAGGGTCGGCAGAGGTCAATGGTGACGTCACAAAGGTCAGAGTTCAGGACGCTAGGGTCATTCTCTCTCTCTCTCTCTCTCTCTCTCTCTCTCTCTCTCTCTCTCTCTCTCTCTCTCTCTCTCTCTCTCTCTCTCTCTCAAAATGGCGTCCCGTCACCGTATAATGGCTGAGGTACTTGATTGGAGGGGAAAAAATGCTAAACACACAATAAAAAAAGGTGTTATTAATTGCGCGCTCTTGTGTGTGTGTGTGTGTGTGTGTGTGTGTGTGTGTGTGTGTGTGTGTGTGTGTGTGTGTGTGTGTGTGTGTGTGTCTGTCTGTCTGTCTGTCTGTCTGTCTGTCTCTGTCTGTCTCTGTCTCTCTCTCTCTCTCTCTCTCTCTCTCTCTCTCTCTCTCTCTCTCTCTCTCTCTCTCTCTCTCTCTCTCTCTCTCTCTCTCTCTCTCTCTCTGTCTCTCTCTGTCTGTCTGTCTGTCTGTCTGTGTCTACTATTACCACCACCACCACCACCACCACCACATCCCCAAAAACCTTCAGATACTCGTAAAAATACAAAGATCGTAAAACTCACCAAACCGTTCACCTCGTCACGATCTTCCTCTGCCCTTTCCCCCCCCATCCTCTGCTTCCCCACCTTGACCTCTCGCGTACAGGTAACGAGTCTCACCTGTCCGCTTGCAAGGTGTGTGTTATTGTCACTCGGGAGATGCTCAGAGCTCATTAACTTCTCATGCTTAGTGTGTGTTGTTCTGTAGCACCTTTTTCTTATCAATATTTCTAAGTGGGTGTTTGTGTTTTGTTTTTTTGGCAATATTTTTGGGTTTTCTTCCTGGTTTTCTGTACTGAGAGCTCATTAACTTCCCAGTGTATTGTTCTTTAGCACCTGTTTCTTTCTTATCAATTTTTCTAAGTGGGTGTTTGTGTTTTGGGGTCTTTTGTCAATATGTTAGGGTTTTGTTGCTGGTTTTCTTCTTGTGAGGATGTCTGTGTGGTTGTTTTATTCTATTCTATTTGTTTTATGTATTTTATCTTTTCTTTTCTTTATTTTTTCAGGAGGTTTGTTGGTTTGGGTTTGTTTTCGTTCAAAGTGTAAAGGAGAATCAGTATATTTTTGTTATTTCCTTTTTTTGTTTAATTATTTACTTATTTATCTTATTTATCATTTATTTATTTATTTATTTTTCTTTTTTGGTAGATGAGAGTAGGTAAATGATTCCTAATAAGTCTTTCTCTAGTTTATTATGTCGAGGATGTAAAGGGAAATGTTTTTTTTATTGTTATTTCTTTTTTTTCCAATTGTTTTCATCTCTACATCTGTAACTTACGAATTGACGTAGTAGTGGGAGTATTTTTTTTATTTAATTAGTCTTTGTCCTAGTTTCATAAAGGTGAAGTCAGTTTTTTTATTACTCATTCGTATATTTGTAACTGTTCTCTCATTGTTTACGTTCCTATTAATTTTCCTCTTTACTTTTCTTTCTTTATTTTCTTCACCCACTCACATTTCTGTTTATCTTTTCCTCCCACCTTCCAGGAAAAAAAAGACACATTTTCACATTCTTGTCCATCTTTCATCCACTTTCCAGGAAATAAATAACACCCATTCACATTTCAGTCCGTCTTTTCATTTACTTTACAAAAATATCCACAGTCCAAAACATCATCCACTTTCCAGAATTAGAAAAAAAAAGAAAGAAAAAATACTTGCAATCACAGTCCATTCAGTTTTTCTTCATCCACCTCCCGGGAAAAGAGAGAAAAATGAAATCCATCCACTTTTCAAATCTGTCAATCTTCAGTCACTCTTCATCTACCTATTCTCCCCCTCCAAAAGAAAAGAAGAAAGAAGGAAAGAGGAAAATCAACACTTGTCTATATATTTTTCATGTATGCCTTCTCTTCCCCTCTTCCCTCCCTTCAAAAAGAAAGAAAAGAAAAAGAATACAAATTTATCCACCCTGAGAAGAAAAAAAGACGGTTCATCCACATTTCAGAACCACTAGTCTTGTCCATCCACTCCCCCCAAAAAAAAAGATAAAATAAAATAAAGAAAAAAGAAAAGAACCCACTCACTTTTGAGCTCCACATTTTAGTCTCTCGAAAAGAAAGAAAAGGAGACGAAAAGATAAGAAATAGCCACATTCTAGTTTATTTATCCACAATCCACCTAAAATAAGAGCCACACGCCAGCCATATTGCAGCCAGTCAGCCAGTTCACATTTCACCTTATTTTATTCTATCCACACAAAAAAAAAGGAAAAGAAAAGGAAAGGAGACAAAAAAGATGAAAAGATAAAAGGAATAACCACATTCTACTGTATCTATCCACTATCCACTCAGCCGATCCACATTTCTCCTTATTTTTGTCTATCGGCACAAAAAAAAAGACAAAAAAGATGGAAATATAAAAGAAATAACCACATTTTACTGTATCTATCCACTATCCAATCAGCCATTCCGCATTTCACCTTCTTATTTTAGTCTATCCACACTAAAAAACAAAAAAGGAGACGAAAATATAAAAAGTAACTAAATTCCAGTCTATTTATTCACAGTCTGTCCCAAAACAGCCACAAAGCGACCATATCACATCCACTCCTCCAGTTAGTCAGTCCACATTTCAGATCCTTATTTTAGTCTCTCCACACCAAAGCAAAAAAAAAAAAAAAACGAAAAAAAAAGATGAAAAAATAATCAAATTCTAGTCTGTCTATCCACTATCCATCTAAAGAACAGCCACATGCCAGCCAGTCCACATTTCAGCTCCTTTGTTTTAGTCTCCACACCAAAGCAAAGAAAAAGAAACGAAAAAGAAATGAAAGAAATAACCACAATTCTAGTCTGTCTATCCATTATCCATCCAAAGAACAGCCACATGCCAGCCAGTCCACATCTCAGCTCCTTATCCACACCAAAAATAAATAAAATAGATAAAATAGAATAAATTAAAAACGGAGAACAACAAGATGAAAAATAACCACATTCTAATCTATCAATCCCAAAACAGCCACACAACAGCCATATCTCAGCCAGTCCTCCAGTCAGCCATCCAGTTAGTCTTCTCCACCCACCACCTCTTTCCAGATAGTATGAATTAATCTTGGTGCTTCGATCAGGCGACAGAGGCGGCGGGAAACCATGATCTGGGTGGCAGCGTTGCGGGTCGCCTCAGTTCTGACCTTTCCCTCGCCTGTGTGTTGAGGGAAAAGAGAGAACGCTGTGACCTTCGGCGGGTTAAAAATTCAAGATGTTCCTTCACCTGCCGTCGCTCCAAAACAGATCTCCCTACTTAGCGGTCAGCCTCTTCTCCCTCTTCTCTCTCTTTTTCGTTCTCTCGTTGTCTCTTTCTCTCTCTCTCTCTCTCTCTCTCTCTCTCTCTCTCTCTCTCTCTCTCTCTCTCTCTCTCTCTCTCTCTCTCTCTCTCTCTCTCTCTCTCTCTCTCTCTCTCTCTCTCTCTCCGTCCTTCTCTACATATTGTCAGTTTCCAAGCTTATTATTTTTTCTTCTCCCATAAATTTCCCCAGCTAAGCTCACGTGTTGCATCTTTTTTTTTCCCCACAAATCGTTGGACTAGAATAACCTTTTCTCTTCTTAAGATTAAAAAAAAAGTCCTTATCTCGATGTATGACTTGCTATGCCAAAACTGTCTTGTCTCGTGAAGAAAACGGAGGAAAAAGAGAAAATAAACGCTATTTCATCGTCTTCCGTAAATTGTTTGGGTGAAATAATCTTCTCGACAACAAAAGTCCTTATTTTTTTATTTTATCCTATCTCGTAACTTGCTGGGGAAAAATAGTCTTGCCTCATAAGAAAAAGGTAAACAAATAAAAAGTCATTGTTTTTCATCCTACACCATAATATACAGTCTGAATAATCACCTCTCTCTCCTACAGGAAAAATAATTATGTATTCATTGTTACCATATTTCTTCAAGCCAATGAGATTTTTTTTTTTTCCCAGCCAGCACAAGAAGACAACTTTTCTTTCCTCATTCTCTCATCTCTTTCCTCATCCCAAGTCAGAGCAAGAAGACAACTTTTTTTTCTTCTTTCCCCTCATCTCATTCCTCATCCCTAGCCAGCACAAGAAGACACCTTTTTTCCTCATTCCCATCTCCTTCCCTCATCCCTAGCCAGCACAGGAAGACATCTTTTTCCTCATTCCCCTCATCTCTTTCCCTCCTCCTCCCTCAAACGTTCATATTCCTGTCACCATTTTCGCCCTCATTTCCCTCAATACGTCACTTCATTCCCCTCACAATATCGAATCATCCCCCTCAAAACTTCATTTCATTCTTATCTTTTCTCTTCATTTCCTTCAAAACTTCACAGTCCTGTCATTTTTTTTTTTCCTTCATTCCCCTTCACAACTTCTCATTTCTATCTTTACCTATTTTTTCCCCTCACAACATCCAATCATTCCCTCAAAACTTCACCTGATTCCTACCTTTCCTCTTCATTCTCCTCAAAAGTTCAAATTCCTGTCACTTTTTCCCCTCATTCCCCTCAAAACTTCACATCCCTGTCACATTATTCCTCTCATTTCCCCTCACAACTTCACATTCAGTCACCTTTTTCCCCTCATTCCCCTCATAACTTCACATACAATCACCTTATTCCCCCTCACAACTTCACATACAGTCACCCTTTTCCCCTCATTCCTCTCACAATTCCAGGTGTATGTAACAAATTTTCCTGCACGAGTTTCTCTAATGCATCTTCCCTCTGTGTGCATTCATTCCCTCACGTCCTTTGTACAGGTAAGCCTCTTAAGCCACGGAGAAGACCTAGCTGGTGTATTTCATGCCCTTCATACCTCGCACCTCCTGTATAGTGTCTCATTTTCCTCTAGTATATTTCCTTCCACCTCTTGTTTTATTTTTTCGTGTTTCGTTTTTATTTATTTACTTTTCTCCTCTTTCTTTCTTTTTCTGTTTATATAGTGTCTCAATGTCTTCGAGTATATTTCCTTCTCTCTCTCTCTCTCTTGTTTTATTTTTCGTTTTTTTATTATATTTTTTCATTTTTCCCTTTTTTTGGTGTTGTTTATGTTTTGTCATTATTTTTATTGTATCGCGTTCGTTTTTTTTTTTTTTTTTTTCTTGTGTCAGTTTTCGCATGTAGAAATGAAGAGAGAGAGATATCAAACGAAGTATCTTTCTATTTTCTCTCTTAATATTCATCAGCATTTTGTATTTCGAACCTATTTGTAGCCTCTTGGTGTAGGCTGGGGTTGTCAGTCAGTACTCGTTCAGCTCATTGTGTGACGAGTGTGTGGACGAGTGTTGTGAAACGTGAAGCTGTAATGAAGCAAACCAAAAGAAGCGTCACAATTATCATTATCATTCTTATTACATCGTTTGTTACGCCACGATGGACAGAAGAAGAAGAGAGAGAGAGAGAGAGAGAGAGAGAGAGAGAGAGAGAGAGAGAGAGAGAGAGAGTCATTCGCTTACTTATAAATAAATGGAAATGGAAATACGAAGATGTTAAATGAATTAGTGATTGAATAAACGAGTAAATATTTGCTTAGCTAGATGGATTGATTGATAGATAAGCAAAGTAGATCAAAGCAAGGGGAATTGTGGAAGATGTAGAGCTGTATCTTCAGGAAAATCATACTAATTGGAAAGAAAACAGAATTATAAAGGAGACGCTGAACAACAATAAGCTTAGTGTGTGTGTGTGTGTGTGTGTGTGTGTTGTGTTGTGTTGTGTTGTGTTGTGTTGTGTTGTGTTGTGGTTATAAGCACTAGACCTCCATGGATGATGATGAGGAAAATAAAAAATAAAAAGATAAAAGGATAAACGTGTAGCAGTGAAAATTGTGGTAATAATGATGATGGTAATGATAATAATAATGATAATTGTCTATTTAGTTTTATCTCTCTATCAGACTACCTAGCAATTCTTCACGCCTTGATTGATTTGAGAGGGGAATGTTTGATATGGACCGATATTTGGATAGCTAGACAAAACCCATTATTGAAATCAAGGCTCATTTTGGCCACCTTGACGTGATCCCTCTATCAATCTGTAAGCTGCTTTTGCCAACTTAACTTTCTTCAATCTGTCAACTTTCTTTTTTTTTTTTTTCTTGGGGGGACAATTTAGTTTTATTTGTCTATCAATCTATAAACTTTTTTTTGGCCATTTAGTTTTATCTATCAATCTATAAACTTTTTTTTTTTTTTTTACTTTTGGCAACTTAGCTTTATCTCTCTATTGATCTCTATAAGCTTTTTTTTTGACAATTTTGCTTTATATCTCTCTTTATACCTTTAAGTTTCTTTTTTGACAACTTTGCTTTATCTCTATCAATCTGTATAAGCTGTTTTTTTTTCTTTGCAACTTAGGTTTATATCTATCAGTCGATAAGCTTAATTTTTGACAATTTGGCTTTATATCTCTATCAATCTATAACCTTTTTTTTTTTCTTTTTTTTTTTGGGGGGGGGACAACTTGGCTTTATATCTCCATCAATTTGTATAAGCTTCTTTTTTTGTCAACTTAGCTTTATCTCTCTATCAATCTATCTAACAGTTCTTAACACACTGAGAGACACTTGACCTGAGAATATAGAGATAAACTAACATTCATATCAATCTTTATGTCTAACCCTTTTTTGCCAACTTGGCTTTACATTTCTCTATTTCTCTTTTTTGGGGTAACTTAGCATAACATTTCTCTATCAGTCTATCTAACAGTTCTTTGACTGAGAAACACTTGGCCAGAGAATATAGGGATAAACGATCCAGCACTCTCTTTTAACCATTCCACGTAAACACTAGTATATCTTTCCACTGAGCACTAAACTCACTCAACAGCCTCGTCCTTTTAACCTTGCTGATGCTCTCTATGTCACTTCCTCATTGCTGACCTCCCTGCACTGCATAACATCTGACCTCAGCAACTTCAGGGATTCTTTGTCTTCTTCCCTTACTTGCTGACTTCAGGTGTGGACGTAAACTTGATGTCACTGATTTTTTTTTTTTTTTTCCTTTTTTTTCTTATTTTCTGAAACATTCATCTCTCATTATAATTGTTTTCAAGGATTTGTATAATTACTTGGGTTGTTTTTGATGGTATTTTCTATTTGTTGATGTAGGATGGTCAGTAACTTCCACTAGAGCCTTGCAGAGTATATCGAAATGGACGGTATTGTGTGAGAAAGAGAAGATCGGTGGAAGAGAAGCAAGAGAAAGAGGAATTGTGATAGAAAAAAGAGGGAGAGGAAGAGAAAGAGGAGAAAACGAAAGAGATAGGGGAATCAGGAGAAGGGAAGGAGGAGAAAGATTAATCAGCTATGGTGTGGCAGTGCTCAGGGATTTAGAAATGTGGTGCGCTGTGCTGGAGAAAATGGAGGAGGAAAGAGAGAGAGAAAAAAAAAGTAGAGGAAGAGAAGATGCATAGTAAATCATGTCACACTCCTGAGAGATTTCGAGATATGGTGTGTTGTACTGAAGAAGAAAATAGGAAAGAAGAGAGGGAGAAAGAGTTGGGGAAAAAAAAAAAAGAAGGAAGAAGAGGAATCTCGTAAGTCATCAATACCACTCTTAGCTACACTGAACATGAAAGTAGATGCAGAAAAAAATGGAAAACAAACGATATGATAGATTATTAACCCCTTCAGTATCAGGACGCGTTTCCATATTCCCTCTAGTTACTATTTGGTGATATAATTCAGCCTCAGAAATGTATGTGGGGGACTAAAATAGCGAAGACTGGGTTATTAATCTCATGATCTCCATAGACCCTTCCTAATGTCAATAAAACTCAAGGTAGAAATGCGTCCCAGAACTGAAGGGGTTAATAAACTCCTTGGTTGGTGTGGCAATGGTGTGGCCTCCGGGAATGCAGTGTGGTGTAGTGCGGTGTATGGCTAGTTTTGGCACCTCAGGGATGGGAATCAGTCAGTGGCACTCTTGAACTAATAATAAATAACGCTTGATTTGTTATTCGAGGAACACTAAATAATTATAATGAACACTAAATTGTAATGAACACATAGAAACTGCCACTTCAGCTCTCTCACTACTATAAACTGTTTTTCTTAATTTATCACCCATAACCTTCTTGGATTCATGTTAATTTTGTATCACAGTGACATGAAGGAAAGATTAGTTTATATTTTTCCTTTCCTGTGTTTCGTGTGACGCTCCCACTGTTTTATTGTTTAGGAACTTACAGATTTTAAGAGCTAACATCTTAAGCGCCATGACGCATTTCCATATTTTTCTGCTTGCTGTTTGGTGGTTTTATACAGCTTCAGAATCTTATGTGGGGGGATTGAAATAGGAAAGACTGTGGCCATTAATCTTCTGACCCTTCGTAGTGTCAGTAAAATCGTCTAATCGTACACAAAACACAAGGTAAAAATGAGTCAGTACTGAAAGGGTTAAGGATGTTCATAATTTGGAAAAGCTTCAATTCATACGTGATCGGTTATTTACTTTTTTATTTGATTTATTTATTTCTATTTCTATTTATTTATTATTTAATTTTATTTATTTTTTGTTACACTCCACGCTGGTGTTCAATATAGAGTAACAATTAATGGAAGAGGACGAGCTGACTAACTGTCTTGGTGGCCTGACCCTCTGGTAGTGGTAGTGGTGGTGGTGGTGGTGGTGGTGGTGGTGGAAATGAGGTGTTGTTATGGTGGTTAGGTGTTGGTGTTGTGGCATTGTTAGTGTTTGTTGTCTTGATACTTTTATTATTATTACTTCATTACTTTTATTGCCCTTGAAACTAAGCCAGACAGAGAGAGCCATGTCCGCACTTCCGGTCTGAGGCGCCTGTACACACACACACACACACACACACACACACACACACACACACACACACACACACACACACACACACACACAGGTTGAGCATTTCTTGTGTTATAGCGTATTGGTACATATCTGCCGCAGATGTGTGTGTGTGTGTGTGTGTGTGTGTGTGTGTGTGTGTGTGTGTGTGTGTGTGTATGTATGTATGTATGTATGTATGTGTGTGTGTCTCGCAAACGAACGCACATAAAAGTATAAGGACCAAAATGAAAGACTTGAAGACATCTCAAAATCGAAGCAGCGGTGGTCCATCCTCGCTCCCCGCCCCGCACTGCCTCGCCGGCACGTGTCACCAGGCAGGGTCACATGGAGGCACTGAAGTCACGCAGCCAATGATGAAGCCGAGGTGCTTGAGGCCCAAGAAAGGAAAATGTTCTCCTGGAGCCTCAGTGGTGAGGATGGTTCAGCTGGCCACCGCCAGGGAGCCTCGCCCGGAGTGTCCACGGCCACACGTTGACGGCTGCCTGCTAGGAGAGAACAATGGACTCAGAGGACGCTGTGTCCAAGAGAAATGGTGTTGCAGGCAGAGGATATTGGTTTATTGGGAAAACAGATGTTCCTGTCAATCAGTAATGCCTTGTAGTGAAGAAAATATTCTCCATTTTGAGCACCAAGTGGTTCTTTCAGCGCGGAATGAATAATACTTCAATCCAATAATGCAAAATGTGGCTCGCCCTTCACGCCACGGCACTGAGGGCACGTGGGAGCCTCTGCCTTGCCTGCACTGCTCACACTTTTACTTGGGTGGTGCGTGGCGTCCCCCAGTGAGCCGAGCAGCGTCGCGGCGTGCCTGCAGTAATGCTGCGCGGCCGCCGGTCAGCACACCCCGTCACTAGGCACCAGACGATGCTCATTTGCCTGATGATTTTGTCTGCAGTGTTAATGCGAGGTGGACGCTTTGTGCCGGGCATGTCATGGCTGCGAAGCACCTCACTTTGTCTGGTAATCAAATGAAAGCACGGTCACACCAGAAACAACACGCGTCTGCGTCAGCGACTGCGTCAGGGGAGCGTGTTGCTGCCTCGGCCGCCAGGATCACTGCGTCGGCCACGGCGGCGGCGGTGGCGAGTGGCATTGGCTAGTGGTCGCGAAGGGACCGGGAGGGGGTGGGGGGAGACCAGGTGCTGTCTGAAGCCTCATGACTTTTATAATACGCCATGAATCTCAGGTTGCCTGTTATTTATGATCGTATCTGGTGGTGGGTGGTAGAAGGGTGAAGGGGGGACCGCTCCCGTGACCTTTCTCAGCTTTATTTGTGCGTCTGACCTAACGTCTCGATGCCATGACAGGACGCTTGGCTGCTGCTGCTGCTGCTGCCGACGCTGCCGCTGCCACTGTCTTTAGGAATGACACACATGCAGTCTTGACACACTCATGCATTGACTGTACAAATATTTTTTTTTAAACGTGTGCACGTTTTCCTGAACTATTCTTGTGAGATGTAGACAGATACTTACTTAACGGATGAATTGGTGGCGTAGCAACAGTCTTGTAGCGATGAAGATAAAAATAGACACGGAGATAGACGGTGAGCAGACAGAGACAGATAAAGCGTGTGGCTGTAAGATTGGCGGTGTTTTAGCCTCCTTTCCCTCGTGATGGGTGGACAGGCGGACTGATGGGTGTGTGGTGCGTGTGTGTAGGCTCGTCCGGGTTGCATCAAGGCTGGTGCTCTAAATATACCACACGGGGCCCTTGGAACGGATCCATCGCCTCATTCCCGCCTCAGGAAGCCTACTTGTGCCTCCCTCCCCTCCCCCACCTGACCCCATTCCATCCACCACCACCACTACTGTAACTGTTACCACCACCACCACCACCACCACCAGCAGCGCGTCGCGGCGCCATTACAAGTCCCCAACAAGTGAAACAGGCTGTCAGGTTGAGTGAGAGCATCAGCCTCGTCATGTGGAAATCCACGACGTTGCCTCAATTAATTAAACATTAAGCACACGGTGAAGTAAAAAGTGTATTTATGGTTTATTCATCTTTTTGTTTATTTTGGTCGTCTGGGAGAGAGCCAGTGGCGTGTTTGCGGTGGAGTGGTGTGTGGGCCTCCCGCCGCGGTACTTGCAAGGACTGGCACGCTGCCTGTCCCTCCGTGCCTGCCGTGCCTGCCACGCCTCGCCCCAGTGGTAAAGCTCCTGCTTAGCCACCTCGGCTCCTCTCACCGCTGCTAGTCACTTCTGTACCGCCAGCTCGAGTTGCAGCCATGTGTCTGTAATGGTCGAGTGCCGGTGAGCCACGAGTCACCACCTGGGCTTGGAGTGTCAGTGCGTTAGGAAGGAACGAGATCCAGCCACACTAACACACTGAGCCTCGAACGTCCAACACTTATAAAGAAAATACCTCAAGCAGCTGCGATAGGCCAGCACGCAAGACACTATAAAGAAGAACACAAAAAGAAAAACACCAGTCTTGCGTGAGGCGTTAGTAGGAAAGAAGCGTCTTGACTCCTCCCAGTGAACAATAAGCTACACACACATCACAGTGACCGCTGCACACTACCTAATTACTGAAGGAGAGAACTAACAACTCATGGCAGCAAAATACTCACACTCCTCACTTAAAAATACCTTGTACTCCTTTGCGTGGCCCTTCAGAAGCACACCTCCCTGACGCAGCGGGACACAGCCTAAGGAAGGAGGTGACGCCCTGAACCACATCCACATAGTCACACCCGCAGACATGAGCCGGAACAGGAAGCCCCACAACTCACCTTTACCATACGTCCAGCAGGATAGGGAGGCCTTGGTCTTATAGGGAAACAATTGTCATGCCTTTTCCTGGCGAGTTTGGGTCTTTCTTTATTGTCAATAGATAAATAAGTCATTCCTTTCTCCGCTCAACTCTGGAACTCCCCGCCCGCCTGCTTTTGTCTTTTTTCCTTCCTACGGCTTGGATTCTGTCAAGAGGGAGCTTCCAAGATACTCATCCTTCAATTTTTGGTTGATGTGTGTGTATATATATATATATATATATATATATATATATATATATATATATATATATATATATATATATATATATATATATATATATTCAACTTGTGACTTGTGACTTGCATGTATCTCTCTCTCTCTCTCTCTCTCTCTCTCTCTCTCTCTCTCTCTCTCTCTCTCTCTCTCTCTCTCTCTCTCTCTCTCTCTCTCTCTCTCTCTCTCTCTCTCTCTCTCTCTCTCTCTCTCTCTCTCTCTCTCTCTCTCTCTCTCTCTCTCTCTCTCTCTCTCTCTCTCTCTCTCTCTCTCTCTCTCTCTCTCTCTCTCTCTCTCTCTCTCTCTCTCTCTCTCTCTCTCTCTCTCTCTCTCTCTCTCTCTCTCTCTCTCTCTCTCTCTCATACGTGAAAATAAGTACATAAATGGATTAATATATAAATTCACATCCATCGCACGCACCAGCCAACCCTCCAGCAGGGCGCAGCGTGGTGGTCGCGGCTTCTCTCACAGACGCGTTGGCTTGATGGTTTGGCACTTGATTCATGGCACGCAAGTCACAAGTTTGATCCTTCTCGGCAGTGGCATTGTGGCGGCGCCTTAACTCGTAATCAATTTGGAGTCATGCATGGGAACTTTCAATCCACGTCATGGCACCGTATCACTTATACCTGCATCTCCTTGACGTTCAAAGAGCTCCAGTTGAAGTGACACGGGTTTCTAAGGATGTTTTTGTGGTTCTAGTGGCAGATCAACTACCTTTCTACCATGTTAACGGGAAAAAGCACTCTATAGTAGTAGTAGTAGTAGTAATAGTAGAAGTAGTAGTAGTAATAGCAGCAGCAGCAGCAGCAGCATTAGTAGTAGTAGTAGTAGTTGTGGTAGTAGTAGTAGTAGTAGTAGTAGTAGTAGTAGTAGTAATAGTAATAGAAGTAATAGTAGTAGTAGTAGTAAATGGAATATGTGGAGTAGGATGGCCACGAGGAGGAACCAAAAATATAAGCAAGAGATGAGAGAAGAAAAAAAAAAAAAACGAAAATTACATAGAAAAATAAATAAATAAAAAAAAACAAGTGAAATAGAGAATGAATAAAAGGAGGAGGAGGAAGTAGAGAAGAATCACACCTATGGAAGGGATAAATTACCCGGCTTATCATTTCTGTGGCGTTACAAAAATAGTCATGGTGAAAATGGGATCATACACACCAACTCGTGCACTCAGCGGCCTCCAGACACGTGCACGTCATGACTCACGTGACCAGCCCTCGCGCCGCTGACACTCCTGAAGGCTGTGATGACTCGCACGTGCACACTCACAAAGACAGAAAGGGTTATGCCTAATGACTACTCACCTGAGATCGTCCACACCTGTATGTATTGTGCAGCCAGTGATAAATCTGTCTAGCTGTCTGTCTGTCTGCCTGCCCGCCCGCCTGCCCGCCTGCCTGTGTGCCTATCTGTCTGTCTGTCAGTGGGGAGGGAAAACTAGACGCAAAGAACGTATGGTCCAGTGACCCAGGTGTGTGTGTGTGTGTGTGTGTGTGTGTTTTGATTTTTACCTTTTTCCCTTCTCCATGATTGTGATTTTTTTAAGTATTTTGCTGTTTTGATTCATGGTAGTTCTCTCCGTCTTCAGTAATAATAATAAAATGAAGATAAAGAGTAGATAGACAAGGAGGAAAATTAATTAAAATAGAAGAGAGAGAAAAAAAGGAAAACTACAAGAAATAAGTAAAGAAAAGCGAAATAGAGGAAGATTGGGAGAATAAGGAGGAGGAGAAGGAGGAGGAGGAAGAAAATTCAAACCTGTGGAAATGATGAATACCAAGTAACACATATGAAACACAGATACCAGGAAAACTAACTCAAGAAAAGGAGAAATAAAGAAAAAGAAAGTGGAGAGAAAGTAAAATTATATTAGCCTATAGTTTGAACAGTAGAGAGAGAGAGAGAGAGAGAGAGAGAAAAGAGAGAGATGGACAAGAAGTAGAAATTTTAAGCATCAATCTTTGCCATCAACTTTTATCAGCTTGAGAAACACCAGCAGGATTTATTTATTTATTTACTTATGGCATTTCACTCCGGCCACGAAATGAATAAATCTTGAGAGCGCCACCCAAACAAGGACGGACAATAAAAGGAACAAACAAGCCAATAAATACATAGGGGAAAAAAAAAAAAATAAATAAACTGATAGATAGATAAATAAATACTTTACAATAGTCTCGCCTTATCGCTTATTCTCCTTGTTTATTTGTTGTTTTCCTTTGATGTGCTTTTGTTTTTATATTGGAAACGTTTAGATAATGTAGGAAGTGGAGAATAATGGTGATGATGATGATGATGATGATGATGGTGAAATAATGAACAGAGAAGCGAAGAAGGATGAGAGAGAGAGAGAGAGAGAGAGAGAGAGAGAGAGAGAGAGAGAGAGAGAGAGATAACCGCCTAAAACATGATTCAAATTTTTCTCTCCCCCTCTTCTCCTCTTCCTCTCCCCTTCATCATCTCACTCCCTCACTCTCTTCCCCCTCGCCCCGCCCCGCCCCGCACCGCCCTCCTCCCACCCCCCAGTCCAGGTGAGGTCGTTACAGAGAGAGAGTGAGAGAGTGTGTGCTTCCCAGGTGTCACTTTTGCCTGTCTCCTCTCACACATGCATTGTTGTTCATAGAGTTATGCACATTTTAGGTGTGGGAAGGACGAGGAGGAAGAGAAAGAGGAGGAGGAGGAGGAGGAGGAAGAGATGATGGGATGTGGACTGGAAGGTGGTAGAAGAGGAGGAGGAGAAGGTGGAAGAGAAAGAGGAGGAGGAAGAGGGAGAGATGATTTGGGTTTATATTAGAGGGAATTATAAGATAGGTGGATAGGAGAGGGAAGATGAGAAGATGGTGGTGGTAGTAGTGGTAGTTTCTCTCTCTCTCTCTCTCTCTCTCTCTCTCTCTCTCTCTCTCTCTCTCTCTCTCTCTCTCTCTCTCTCTCTCTCTCTCTCTCTCTCTCTTCTCTCTAATATACAAGATGGTCAATGCAAATGGAGCACTATTCGTTTCACTTCACTAGCACTATTCACGCACTGCACTACACTGAGTGTCACGTCACAAAGAGTGTCAGAGGAGTTGGCTTCTTTCTCTCTCTCTCTCTCTCTCTCTCTCCTCTTTTTCTCCCTCTTTTATCTTTCTTCCCTTTCATTACATTTTCCCTCCATTTATCCATCTACCACCAAGTCCTTATGTTCCTTTCCTTCCCGTCTTCCTCCCCTCATCCTTCCTTCCTTCCTTCCCTTTCTTGAGTTTTCCATCATTCCATTTTTCCATCCATCCTCTCCTCCTGTCCTTTACTTTTCCTTACCTTCCCTTCCCTTCCCTTCCCTTCCTACCTACCCCCTCCCCCCTTCCCTCCTTCCTCAGTATCTTTACCTGTCTAAACTCCATCTTGTTTATCACATTGACACACACTATCAAAGGACAAAGAAACGAGAACTTGTAACTCTCTCTCTCTCTCCCTCTCCCTGTCCCTGTCCCTCTCTCCCTTCATCCTTACCTTACCTTACCTTTCCACTCTACCGGCTTGTCCGCCTGTCCTTCCTTCCTTCCTTCCTTCTTTCCTGTCTTCCTGCCTTCCTTCCTTCCTTCCTTCCTTTCTATTCCGCCATTCTGCTCTTTGTTAGTGTTGTTATTGTTGTTGTCATTTATCATTCGGTGAGAATGATAGAAAGAAGGGGGAGAGGGGGGGGGAGAGGTGAATAATGGGTGTCAGGTAGAAAGGTGAGGAGGGTAAGATGGGGTCGTCATGAAGGGTTGGGGGGGGGAGTAAGGGGAACTGGAAGAGGAGAAGGCAATGGAAAGGTACTGTAGATAAGTGAAAGATTTGGATAACTAACAAGAATGGCCTGGAGAGAGAGAGAGAGAAAAAAAAAGTATGAATTTTGAAAAGGGGTAGAAAGAAAGAGAGGAAAGGGCAGAACAGGAGAAGCAGGAAGGAGAGGAAAGGGTAGAACAGGAAGAAAGGAAGAACAATAAATAGAAGGAAATAGAAGAAAAGATAGAGCAGAAGGAAAAAAAAAAAAAAAAAGGAACAGGTAGTAAAATAAGGAAACGTGAAACCTGATAAGCAGAAAGAGGAGGAAGAAGAATAAGAAAAAGAAAAAGAATAGATAGATGGCTGAAAAAATAGAAAAAGAACAATTAGAAGTAAGAGAAAAACAACAAAATAGAAAAGAAAGCTAAGAGGAGGAGAAAACACTGCAGGAATAGAATAAGAAAGAAAATGAATAAACCTTGGAAAAACAGACAAAGGAGAAGAAAATGCATGATATGAGGAAAAATAGACCAGGAAGTTGTAGGAAGAGAAGAAGAGGATTAGCATGATGACGAAAGAGAAAGATGACATTGATGAAAGGAGAAAGAAGAATGAGGAAGAGAAAGCGAAAAGGATAACTGACTAAATGAGGAAAGAAAAACACAAAATAGAAAAAAAAAAGTCGCAAGGAAAGAAAGTTTATGAGTAACAGGAAAATTAAAAGGAAGAGGAAACAATGAGCTATATAAGAAAAGAAAACAGAAAACAAGAGAGGAATTAGATAAGAAAGAGAAGAGAGAGAGAAACAAAAGAACTAAGAGGAACAGGAGTGAAAGATGAAACGTTAACGAGACGAGAAGAGGAAAGGAAGTGAAAAAGAGAGATATGAAGAAGAGAAGGAGGAGAAAGAGTGGAAAAAAGAAAAAGCTAGACCCATTTCAAGAGTAAGAGAAAAAGGATATGGAAGGGAATGGGAGGGTAAAAGGAAGACGGGATAAAACAGGAAATAAAACTAATGAAAGTAAGACAAAGGAGGAGAAGAAAATGCAGAAAAGAAAATAGAAATATGGAAACAGTAACATATAGAACGAAAGAAGGAGGAGGAGGTGGACAAAAAAAAATATATGAAAGCAGGTGAGAGAATAACGTAGGAAGAAACAAAAACAAAAGGGAGAAAATAAAGGACAGGAAGAAAAAAAAGGAATAGAAAAAATAACGTAAAGAAAAATTATATGGAAACTAAAAAGAAAATAGGCGCAGGGGAAGGAAATGAAGAAAAATGATGAAAAGGAAGATATGAGAGAGAGAGAGAGAGAGAGAGAGAGAGAGAGAGAGAGAGAGAGAGAGAGAGAGAGAGCTAAGATAACGCCATAACAAAATCCTATTTATTATTTTGATTACATAATTTGAACTTGAAGAATTACATTAGTGAAAATATAACACTCTCTCTCTCTCTCTCTCTCTCTCTCTCTCTCTCTCTCTCTCTCTCGAATTATCAATCATTTCCTTTCCTCCTTTCTTCCTTCTTGTCCTTCGTTTATTTTTTTTCTTCCTTCATTGTCATTATAATATTGTTTTTGAGCCACCAGGGTTCCTAATAATATCTCCTTCCATCCTTCATTATTTTTCTTCCTTCCTTCCTTCATTCCTTCCTTCCTTCCTTTTCTAAGTGTTACCAGAAAGCAATAGTGTGTGTGTGTGTGTGTGTGTGTGTGTGTGTGTGTGTGTGTGTGTGTGTGTGTGTGTGTGTGTAAGAAATAATAATTATGTCAGAAGATTTAAATTTATCCATGCTGTGAAATATCTCAAAAAAAAAAAAAAAAAGTATAATGAAAGAAAGGAAAATTTTGTATACGAATTTTTTAAGTGAAAGAAGAAGAAGGAAAAAAAAGAACTACAATTGCAAAGACTGAAAAAAGAAAGAAATGGAAACAGAAAAGCATCAGGTAAATAAATCACAGAATTAAAAAAAGAAAAAAAGAAATAATGGAACACAATAGAAATTAATAATACGTTTTTCTAATGAAATGGAAAACAACTTCGTGGAAAGATTAGAAAAAAAGATAAAATGAAAGAAATTAGAAATAAAAAAAAGAGTTACGATTAAAAGCGAAGATAATGAATAAAAAGCGAGGACAAAGTGCAGCTACAAATAAGAAAGAAGGAAAAATAAACACGGATGAGAATAAATAGATAGATAAATAGTAAAGTAAAAAAGACGTGTAATTGATAATGGTTCAATTCTTGTTAGTAATTAAAATTTGTCACCTTTTCCTCCATTACTCACCTGGAGAGAGAGAGAGAGAGAGAGAGAGAGAGAGAGAGAGAGAGAGAGAGAGTCATAATGCATATTTTACTCCATAGATAAGATTGACTCCACACACACACACACACACACACACACACACACACACACACACACACACACACAAATGGAAATAAAGGTTATGTAACATCTTCCCTCATCTCACCTGCCTCTTCCTCTTAATTTCTTCTTCCTCCTCCTCCTCCTCCTCCTGGTATTATGAGAAAAGTCTTTGTCATCTTATCATTAACTTCCCAGAGAGAGAGAGAGAGAGAGAGAGAGAGAGAGAGAGAGAGAGAGAGAGTCACTCGTCTTTAGAAACAGGTTCATGAGATTATATGACCCCTCTCTCTCTCTCTCTCTCTCTCTCTCTCTCTCTCGCCCAGTGGAGAACTCACAACTGTTACATGTTTGAATTCTGGCGGGGCGGGGCCGAGCGGGGCGGGGCGGGGCGGAGCTTAGCGGCGGCCCAATCAGAGGTCGCTGCTGCCGCCCTGACTCTTCAGCGACCGTTGGGAAACTGACATTAAACTCTTGCTGCTTCTGTGATGTTTATTTGTTTGTCTGTTTGTCTGTCTGAGTGTCTGTCTGTCTGTCTGTCTGTTTGTCTGTCTGTGGGTTTGTTATGGGTTGTGTGTGTGTGTGTGTGTGTGTGTGTGTGTGTGTGTGTGTGTGTGTGTGTGTGTGTGTGTGTGTTTCAAAGTACTGGTGTTTATTTATATTTTTTCACTTTTCTTTGCGTTTCTTTCCTTTACTCTCTCTCTCTCTCTCTCTCTCTCTCTCTCTCTCTCTCTCTCTCTCTCTCTCTCTCTCTCTCTCTCTCTCTCTCTCTCTGATAAGGTACCCCATATATTTGATTTATTTCATTGTTTACTTGCTTGTTGTTTACACTTCCCGTTTTCTTTGCAGGTGAGGACTGGCGCTGTTCACTTGTCTCTCCTCTTGGTGACCCGCCCTGAGCTCACGAGGCAGGCGGTGAGTGTGATGGGGGAACATTTTCGTAAGGGAGGAGGGGGTGGGGCAAGGAGATTGGGGAGGTAGGATGAGGATTTTAGGGTATTTTTTTCTGATTATCATTTTCATCATTGTTGTCATCATTATTATTATCATCATCATCATCATTTTAATTTTCATCGTTATCATTATTATCAGTGTTAATTTTGTCTACTTGTTATATTTCTTAATGTACGTTTTGTTGTATTTTCTTTCTTTCTCTCTCTCTTTCTTTCTTTCTGCCTTTCTTTTCATTTTTTTTTTTCTTATTTGTCTATCTATTTATCTGTTTTATTCTGTTGTTATTATTTCTGTGTGTTTTAGCCTACGTCACACACACACACACACACACACACACACACACACACACACACACACACACACACACACACACACACACACACACACACGTGACAAATAATATACTTTGAAATACCACCCTTCTTGATTACTAATTCTTCACTTCCTACAAATCATTCTCATCTCCCATATCTTACCATTCCTTCACTGATTTCTTTCCCCTCACCATTCAGTTAATACCATCACCATTTCAACCTGACTGACCTCTTTCTTTTCCCTCACCACCATTCCATTATTACCATCACTGTTTCAATCTGCCATCTTCGTTACTTGGTATATTGATCTTAGCAGCGCCATATGACCACGGTGTTGCGGTTTTATCATTGTGGAATATAAGGTTAATTAAGGTGCCAATTAGAAAAAGAAGAATGGAATCGCTATATATACAAATCAAATTAATAACGCTGACTCGTATCTTAGCGAACCAATCAAGACCATTTTTATTTATTTATTTATTTATTTATTTTTTTTTTTTTACCTTTTTACTGTTGCGTTCGTTTCCTTTGAACATTTCGAGAACCGTAAAGAAAAAAAAAAAGAAACTCGTTGTAGAAAAAGAGATCAGATGGTTCATTTTGTATTTTTTTTAGACTACAGAACTATTTAAAAGACTGTCATGATAAAATTGTCTAAAGAAGTTGAAGATTATGAGGAAAAACTGTCATATAAAGATTTAACACTGCTTCTCTTAGTGGTAGCAGTGGTGGTAGTGGTGGTGGTGGTGGTTGAGCAGGCAGGCAGGCAGGCAGGCAGGCAGGCAGGCTAGCAGGCAGGCAGGTCGTGGTTGTGGTGGTATTGGCGGAATTAAGCACGCAGGTAGCTTTAAAATAAGTCGATATATTTTTATGGCCTTTTGGTTATAGTACCCATCCCGTTCATTTATTATTACTGTGCTTATGATGGTTATTGATTATTATTATTATTATTATTATTATTATTATTATTATTATTATCGTTGTTGTTAGCATAGATGATTTATTTAGTTTAGTTACGAGATTCTAGAGTTGAAATTGACCGTTTTCTAATGAGAGAGAGTATAGATCAGAAGGTGCACAAGGAATGAATGAATGAAAGAAGGGAAGGGAGGAGGAAGCAAGAGAGAGAGAGAGAGAGAGACAGAGAGATTTGTGTTATTTCACCCGAAGGCACTGCAATTTATTTTTTAAGAACAAAATACAACACATTTCAAGAAAGAATTACATTAAAGCATGATTACAATGACTTTACTGCATTAAGACACGTGATTATCTCTCTCTCTCTCTCTCTCTCTCTCTCTCTCTCTCTCTCTCTCTCTCTCTCTCTCTCTCTCTCTCTCTTTCTCTTTCTCTCTTTATCTTAGAATTACGTGTTTTGTGAATTATTAAAGGAGAGAGAGAGAGAGAGAGAGAGAGAGAGAGAGAGAGAGAGAGAGAGAGAGAGAGATGAAAAAAAAAGTTGCGTTACTCGTTCGTGTTGTCCCAGTGAAAAAAAAAAAAAAAAAGAGAGAGAGAGAGAGAGAGAGAGAAAGATAAAGCCAAACTCAACTTTAAATTTTGGAGGTGACACGGTACTTCACTCCAGGAGGGGAAAAAAAGGAAAAGGAAAATAAATAGAAGAGAAAAAGAATTGGAGGAAAGAGAGAGACTGGAAGTAAAAAAAAAATAAATAAATAAAGATAATAAATAGATAAATAAAAGTGAAAAAAAAATGTCAAAGAAAAGAGAAAAAAAAATGTGAAGGATAAAATGAAGCTGACTAATTTGTGTCGTGTTATACATTAAGGATATTATTTTCATTTTATTTATGTTTTTCTTTTGTTTTTCTTTTGTTTTTTATCTATTCGTGCTTTATTTGCTTCCTTCACGTATTTGCTCAATTTTTTTTGTAGATTTTTATTTCTTGTTTTTTCTTATTTTGTTTTTTTTTTTTTTTTTTATTCATGTTTTTTCCTATCTTTTTTCGTCTTTTTTTTTCTTTAGTTAATTTATTCCTTTTGTAGCTATTCTTTATTTGCTCTATATATGTTTAGTTCTTGCCCTCCCTCCTTCCTTCCTTCCTTCCTTCCTTCCTTCCTTCCTTCCTTCCTTCCTTCCTTCCTTCCTTTTTTTTCCCTATTTATTTATCTCCTTTCCTTCCATCTTTGCAGACTTTTACTTACTTATCTATCTACTTATTCATTTACCTCCCTTTCCTCTTACCTTCCATCCTTACCTTACTTTGCCTTACCTTTCCTTTCTTTTCCTAATCTAACCTCGTATAACCTAACTTCACCTTACCTTGCCTTAACATACCTTACCTTACCTCACCTCACCTTGCCATCCATCTATCTACCTATCCATTCATTTATCCATTAGAGTGAGAGATGTTTGCAGTGTTTATCCGCCAGAGCACCGATGTGGTAATTTAGTGAAGCCTGTCAAGTAGGAGTCACTTCATTTATCGCAGTGTTAATGAATCTGTACATTTAATAACTCATTGATGGCTCTCTTCGTTTGGTGTCATTACTGTGTGCCTATATACCTGAGTTTTCTCTATAGTCAGTGTCTTTTGCAGTCATTTCTCTTTACTGGTTGAAATTTTCACTGTTAACCTCTGTACTGGGACGCATTTTTACCAGGGGTTTGTGTATGCATAGACGATTTTATTGACATTAGGAAGGTTCTATAGAGGTCAGAATATTAATAGCCAGAGTCTTTACCATTATAATCCCCACGTAAGTTTCTGAAGATGTGTAAAATTGTCAAATAGTAAGCAGAAGGAGTATGGAAACTTGTCATAGTACTGAAGGGGTTAGATTATGTTTTATTCAGTGGAGGTTTTTAGACAGTAAATTAACTGACTTTCTCCTTTCACTGCAAAAGGTTATTCATTTCTTTCTTTCACTATTAAGCTCTTATTCATTTTAACCCATTCATTGAAAAAAAAAACTTTATTCATGTATAGTTTTCTCTAACAAACATTTATTCATTCCTCATTCAATTCTTATTCATTCGTATCTTTCACTATTAACCCCTTCAGTACCAGGACGGGTTTTTATATTTCTTTTGCTTAGTATTTGGTGATTCTATACAGCTTCAGAAACTGGTGTGGGGATTGAAGTAGTGAAAACTCTGGACCATTAATTTTCTGACTCCTATAAACCCTTCTTAATGTAAATAAAATCGTCTAAATACTTCCAAAACTCAAGGTAAAAATGTGTCCCAGTACTGAAGGGGTTAACTCTCATTTTGATACGAGACAGGTATCTCCACCATACGCAATAAGTGAAATCCTTATAAACATCTTGAAGTAAGTTATGACAAGAAAATAGATAGATCGCAATATCTGAACAGTATAAAGATTGGCAGTGTCGATGAAACAGGTAAAAGATGTTTCAGAGTGATTTAATAAGAGAAAGGTGTACCAAGAGGGAGGATTTAAGCTATTACTCATTTGCTTTTACTGAAAAACTCCCATTATTCATTCACGTCGTTTACTGTTGCATTCTTATTCATTTTCTCGTTGTCTTTCGTGTCGCCCGCCTGTGACTTGCGCCGCGTCAGGAGAGGGCACCAAAATAAGTAGACAAAACAGAATGAAATAATAAAAAAAAAAAAAAAAAAAAAGCACACCATTTCTAGAGATGTTACTGGTGTTTTTCATTTGTTTAACGGCATCACGTGACGACAAATGTGCCAAAGAGGACACAAGAATTGGCGAGGGGCAAGAATAAGACAGTAATGTGTGTAGCTGTGTTGTCTTCTCTCCTCATTTTATTTTTACCTTGAATATTTCTGCATCTTTTTTTTTTTTTTATTATTGCGGAGTAAAATTATTATTGTGTATCATGTTCTTGTATTTTACGCTGTTGTTGTGGTGTATTTGTGTATTTTGGAGTATTCTTCAGAGAGTATATTTGGGCTTGAATTGTGGAGAGAGAGAGAGAGAGAGAGAGAGAGAGAGAGAGAGAGAGAGATATCCTTTAGACATTTGTCCTGTCACGTATAGTTTGACGAGGAGGAAAAGAAGGAAGAAAGACAGAAAAGAGAATGGAAGAGGAAGAAAAATAAAGAGAGAGAGAGAGGAAAGCAAGAGAAGAATGGTATCAGATTCACAAATATATCGTCATTTTTATGTATAGATCTTTTCTCTCTCTCTCTCTCTCTCTCTCTCTCTCTCTCTCTCTCTCTCTCTCTCTCTCTCTCTCTCTCTCTCTCTCTCTCTCTCTCTCTCTCTCACACACACACACACACACACACACACACACACACACACACACACACACACACACACACACACACACACACACACACACGTTTTTTTCCTACCTTCTTCTTCTTCTTCTTCAGTCATATTTTTGTTATTATTATTATTATTATTATTATTATTATTATTATTATTATCATTATCATTATTATTATCATCATTATTATTACTATTATTAGCAACATCATCGGCATTATTTATCGTATTCTTATCTATTATCTATCATTTCTATACAAGTACTACTTCTACCACCACCACCACCACCACCACCACCACCACCACCACGACGGCAGGTCATTACCATTGTCATCGTTATCGTAGTTATAAGAATAAAAACAAGTAATAATAAAAAGCCAGTCTGTCATTGCTATCTGCCTGTCTTTATCGCACTATCAGCCATTATCTCTACCGCTATCTCTAATCGGAGAGAGAGAGAGAGAGAGAGAGAGAGAGAGAGTGGAGGAGTGGAGGGCGTGGTCGCAGGTTGTCTCGTTGTCTTGGCAACAGCGTCTGGTGGAAGAAGGCTCACTCGCTAGCCTCTCCTCCTCCTCCTCCTCCTCCTCCTCCTCCTCCTCCTCCTCCTCCTCCTCCTCGTCTTCCATCCTCTTCGTTCTGTAGGGATGAGAGAGAGAGAGAGAGAGAGAGAGAGAGAGAGAGAGATCAGTTTTACATTTTCTTGTCATATTCGGGAATATAAATAATTCATGTAAATTTCTTTGTTCTGAATGGTAATCGTCGTCAAAAGAAAAATCTTAATTTTTGGAAATGCATTTTTACATTTCCTCTTTCATTTTTACGAGGAAGCAGTTGACGTTTGGAAAATCCTGAGTGTGATGCAGAATCCTAGTGAGATTCACCCTGAAATCATGAAAACAACCTTGAAACTCTGATAATTTCCCCCGATGCAGTCGTTGAAACTAATTAATTTACCACTGAGATCATGAAAACAACCTTGAAACTAATAAATTTTCCTTATTCTCGTTGAAACTAATTAATTTACCACTGGGATCATGAAAACAACCTTGAAACTAATAATTTTCCCTACAGTCATTGAAACTAATTAATCTATCAATCAGATCGTAAAAACAATCTTGAAAACCCTTACAAGTTTCCAGTATAGTCAGTGAAACTAACTTCCTTATAACTAGAATCTTGAAAACAATCTTGTGACTCATAATTTACCGTACTGTCGATGAAAGAAATGAACTCACCATTGAAATACCACACACACCCTTGAGAACCCCCACTAAGATCACAGCTTCCACTAGAGCCTGTTAAAAGAAGAAATAAAATGAGGTACGCAGGAATACGGTTCTTTATGATACAGTCCCCTTCAGTACAGTGCTCGTCATTCAGAACATAAAAAAAAAAAAAAGACGAATGGATATATGAAATGGAAAAAAAAAAATGTTTGAATAGACGCAGAAGCAAGGGGAACATAAATTGGTTTGGTTCAAGACTATAGAAGAATATTTAAGGACTTGTATCACAAAAGTATTAGTGTTTAAAAAGTTATGGGGGAACGAATGAGTATGTTGAGATGAAAAAGAATAGGTTTTAGAGGACGTTTTTGAGGTTTCTATAAGGATTTTCGAGTTGTTTTGTTTTTCATGGTTCTAGTAATGGTATAGGGTTCTTAATAAGATATAGAGAGAGATCAAGTGTGGCTTTCTACTGTAATTCAGCATATTTCTCATTTTATCCCTAATCTGTATTTCAGAAGACATTGAAAGTCGTTTTTATTACCGCTTTGTGTTGTTCAGTACCCGTCTAGTTACTGTCAATTTGTGTTGTTCAGTACCCGTCTTAGTTACTGTCAATTTGTGTTGTTCAGTACCCGTCTTAGTTACTGTCAATTTGTGTTGTTCAGTACCCGTCTTAGTTACTGTCAATTTGTGTTGTTCAGTACCCGTGTTGCTTAGTTTCTGTCAGTCTGCAGCGTTGTTACTATTACAGGAATGGCACCTCAGCGGGCATTTATTTATACATAGTTTCATTGCACTTGGCAGGGTTTTTTCCTTGTATATAAAAAATACTCATCAAAACTGTAGTGAAATAAAGGAATGGTGTGGCTGTCCAATGTTGGCTACGATATACAAGACGTTGCACTCCACTCACCATCACTCGTCACAGGACAGACTTGTAATCCGAAACCTCTCAGTATTTTACCGCCATTTTCAACAAACTCCAGTGAAAGCGAATATGATTTTTCAGCGGGTGTTTTGGTGCTAACAATGGTGATTTAACAAGTATTCTGCATCAGTAATAGGAAGACTGACTATGAGAAGACAGCTGTTTGTAGTATTGGCGGCCTTTGATACCAGCCTTTAGGAGAGAACAACGTGTTTAAGGATGAGAAGCCACATCCTTTCACAGCCGCCACTGTGTTACAGGACTTTGCTGCGATGCCTAGAGGTAGAGAGTCTGGATGGAACACTGGAGTAATAACTGTACGATGGAAACAGACCAAATGAGAGAGTCAGTGAGAATAAAACAAAATAAAAACGAGAGAAAGGCTTGGTTAGATGAGAAAGTTAGGTATAGAAAAATATGAATAAGATTTTATGTATGAACTGAAGCAGAGCAAGCAAAATAAGACTGTGAGTAATACAGACGAGAGGAATAGCTTGGGTAGATGAGGAAGTTAGGTATAGAAAAGAAGGAATAGAAAATAATGCATGACGTAGACTAAGAGTCGGAACATAGGAATTAACACTGTGAGGAATGGAAACGAGAGAAGAGCTTGGTTAGAAAATATAAGTATAAAATGTGCGATGTGTTTAATCTCTTCAATACTAGGACACATTTTTTCCTTGAGATTTGTGTGCGATTAGACCATTTTATTGACACTAGAAGGGTCTGTGGAGGTCAGAAGATTAATGGCCACAGTCTTCACTATTTTAATCCCCCACATGAGGATCTGAAGCTGTATAAAATCACCAAATAGTAACCAGAATGAATATGGAAATGTACTGAAGGGGTTAAAGACAAGAGCGACAGCAGAACATAGGAATGGAACCGTGATCAAAGCAACGTAAGTAAGAGAGTAGTTTGGTATAGGTTAAATTCACGTGTCAGAGATTAGAAAAAGATTTAGAATGTTAAGTTTTTTGTGACGATAGAACGCAAGATTAGGATCAAGAAAACGCAGGTGAGAAAACGAAAGACAAGTAGATAAATTTAATGTGTTATGTGTATCTCTTAGAAGGTTCAGAGTTGTGGGTTTAGGAAAAGTATGCTGAAACACTGCCACGCCACACCACCTCTACTATATTCAAAAGGCACTAGTTGCAAATACACATGTAGGTTTTTACGGCGTTATTGATAGATTGACCCTTCAGTACCATGACGCGTTTTCATATTCATTCTTGTTACTATTTGGTGATTTGATACAGCTTCAGAAACTTATGTGGGGATTAAAAAGTGAAGACTGGCCATTAATCTTCTGAGCCTGTCAATAAAAACTGTTTAATCACACCCAAAACTAAAGATAAAAATGCGCTCCAGTACTGAAGTGGTTAACAGCATTGCTATAGTATGAAAACTCAAAAAGCTCTTGATCCCCTTCAGTACTGGGGCACATTTTTCACCTTGAGACTTGTGTACCATAAGACCATTTTATTTACATTAGCAAGGATATATGGAGGTCAGAAGATTAATGGCAACAGTCTTCACTATTTTAATCCCCACATAAGTGTCTGAAGCTGTATAAAATCACCAGATAATGAGCAGAATGAATATGGAAACACGTCATGGTACTGAAGGGGGTTACAAACATGGCTTATCATCTCTGTGGCCTTTGAAAATAGTAGTTTATGAATGTTTGCTGAAGATATAAAGCGTCGTGGTAAATGTCGTGACTAGTAGAGTAATAATAATGACTCCCTGTGATGCTATTCATGATTACGTCAAATAGTCATGCTTCGTGTCGTTGTAATGGTAATGTCTAATAATGATGTGCCAGTGTAATGATAATAACTCGTTATAATGGTAATGATGGCCTCCTGCTCATCTTGTAACTGTAATGACGTGTGTAATAATGATGTCTGCTTGTAATAATAAATTTAGTTATGTGTAATTGTAGGAGGAAGGTAGGTAGGTTATAGTAGTAGTAGTAGTAGTAGTAGTAGTAGTAGTAGTAGTAGTAGTAATAGTTCTTCCTCTTGTTTCTCCTGCCGGGAAAATCCATCTCCAGCAATTATAGGACAAAGTAACGAAGATATGGAATGATGTGGTTTCTATTTCAGACTTAACTAAATCAAACTCTTCGTAACACTTCCTCTAATGTGGGCCTTAGTATTTGAATTCACTCTTCTTAACATTTTTACTACAATCTCTAATATTTTGTACCGTGGCGCTTAGTATTTGAATTCACTCTTCTTAACACTTTTACTACAATCTCTAATATTTTGTACCGTGGCGCTTAGTATTTGAATTCACTCTTCTTAACACTCTTCCTGCAGTCTCTAATACCTGGTACCGTGGCCCTCAGTATTTGAATTCACTCTCCCCTTAGCGTCTCTTTCCACACACCTCCACCACCTCTCGTCACGGTGATATTTGCTGACTTCTCATTTTGACACCGTAGTATTATTCAATCAAATTTTACTCTATCTTCCATTTGCACAATTACGCTAAAACAAACAAACAAAAACAAAAGCAAACGTGTGTATAACGCTGCCTAATAATAGTATGCGAACAGTCCCATCTGTACAGTATGTACGTATTTCGTTTGACAATGACGCGTTTTGTATATATTGTATTATTATTGTTTCTTTAATGTAATGTTGGCCACTCCTATCCATGTGTAATTTTTTTCAAGTCGTTATCATATCAAGAAAAGAAATAATGATGGTGTGTCCTAAGTTGTACTGCGTTCCTGATGTATAGCAGTAGTAGTGGTGGTAGTAGTGATAGTAGTAGTGGTAGTAGTAGTAGTAGTAGTAGTAGTAGTGGTAGTAGTAGTAGTAGTAGTAGTAGTAGTAGTAGTAGTAGTAGTAGTAGTAGTGGTGGTAGTGGTAGTGGTAGTAGTAGTAGCAGTAGAAGAATAGAAAAGAAACGGAGGAGGAAAAAAGATGAAGAATAGGAGGAGGAGGAGGAGGAGGAGGAGGAGAAAACACATCACGGTTTCTTTGTTACTAGAAGCCACCACCACCACCACACAAGGAGTGGGTGGTGGTGAAAACAGATGTGATGTGCAGGTGTGTAGTGGGATACTTTACCGTGACACACTTGTTCAGAGAGAGAGAGAGAAAGAGATAGACAGACAGACAGACAGACAGACAGACAGACACTACAATAGAGGAAGGAAAGTTTATATAGGAACTTAAAGAAAAGAAAAAAAAGTACATTAGATAGAACAGGATGTAATAGTGCAAGAAAACAGTATTTGTGTAATGATGATGATGATGATGATAATGGCTAATGAATATATAGTGAACTTGAATTATTAGAGTAAGATGATGAAACTTAAATCAAAACTACACACACATTCTAATTATCAAAACCGTATATACCTATTAATCATTCTCTCTCTCTCTCTCTCTCTCTCTCTCTCTCTCTCTCTCTCTCTCTCTCTCTCTCTCATCAGGCTTCTTGTATTAATATTTTCCCGTAATAAAAAATTCCTGACCATTTTTATTTTCTTCCTTCCTTCCTTCCTTCCTTCGTTCGTTCATTCGTTCGTTCCTTCCTTCCTTCCTTCCTTCTCTTTCTTTTCGTCCTTCCTTCTATCTCCTTTCATCCCAGCCTCCTTTCCTTGTTATGTGCATCTCTCAACGTTTATCTTCCTTCCTTCCTTCCTTCCTTCCTTCCTTCCTTCCTCCACCTCTCCCTCTCCTTTCTTCTCCCACTCCCTCTCCCACACGCTTGAGCAGTTTAATACAACCATTATCAACCTAACCACTTGTTACCTCATCTCTCTCTCTCTCTCTCTCTCTCTCTCTCTCTCTCTCTCTCTCTCTCTCTCTCTCTCTCTCTCTCTCTCTCATATATACACATCCTATACAACCACCAACACTCCTCCTCCTCCTCCTCCTCCTCGTCTTCTCAGTGAGTCACCTGCGGTTCAAGGTCATGCAAGTGTCTAGACTTAGGTAATCATCTCCCTTCCTCCCGCAACGTTCACCTGCCCACACCTGCCGTCTGGCCCCGTGGCTTGCTGTGGTAGTGGTGGTGGTGGTGGTGGTGTGGGTGGTGTTTGGGGGTTGGAGGGAGATTGAGTCGGGGTGGAAGAGGGTGGATGGAGGTGGAAGACAGTGGGTGGAAGATTGAGTGGATGGAGAGAGAGAGGTGGGCAGAGGAAAAAAGAGGGTGGGTGGAGAGAGAGAGAGAGAGAGAGAGAGAGAGAGAGAGAGAGAGAGAGAGAGAGAGAGAGAGAATGCGTATGTTATCTTGTCCCTCCCGCTATTTTCTTACTTTTCTCTCCTCCTCCTCCTCCTCCTCCTCTTCATCATCATCTTTTAATCGTCTTTTCTTCTGCAGGAGAGAGAGAGAGAGAGAGAGAGAGAGAGAGAGAGAGAGTCCGTCAGTCTGTTTGTCTGTCCATCTGTTTACATCAGTGTTATTTCATCTCCTCCACGTCTTCATCCACCAGTGTGTATGTGGATGAGGGAGTGGATGGCTAGCGTCTCACAGGACTCAGGCAAAGGATAGGATCAGTGGTATCCTTTCTCCTCATCTTTAATTCCTTCTCTTCCTCGTTGTATCCTTCATCTTCCTATTTTCACCACTACTACTACTACCGTCACCACCACCAGTGTTACTACTATAACACACACACACACACACAGAGGCGAGGCAAGTGAGGTAGATGACGAGAGAGAGAGAGAGAGAGAGAGAGAGAGAGAGAGAGAGAGAGAGAGAGAAGCAGGCAGGCAAGCAACAGGTGAGAGAGAGAGAGAGAGAGAGAGAGAGAGAGAGAGAGAGAAAAGAGAGAAAGAGCGAGTAAGCAAGAGCAAGGCAGCAGTGGTAGAGAGAGAGAGAGAGAGAGAGAGGAGAGGGAGAGGGAGAAGGAAAATGGGGCATGCGCAGTTGGTAGGCCGCCGTAACCAGAGAGAACGGAACTGTATATAGTAGGCCCAGACCTTACCGTACACTAATGTAATCCTCACCCATACACTCCTTTCCTACCCCGTCCTTCTATTCCCACCCCCTTCCTCGCGCGCCACCCTCCACCGTCTCCCTCTCTCTGTTTCCTTTTCAAACGCTCTGCTCTCTCGTCACTACTTTCAAAAGGCCACATAGCTGATTTGCATCCTGTCACGACTGTTTCTCATGCTATTGATGTAGAAATGTTAATCTGTCAGTCGAGTGGAAATGCGTGGAGATGTGCAGATAGGTTTCAGAAAGTGGTATGTCTTGTTTCGTTTGTCTCTCTGGCTCTCTTTCTCTCTCTCTCCTCTCTTTCTCTTCCCAGCCTCCCTCACGTCCAGTCTCCCTCCACACAAGGGCTGGTGGTGCAAGGAAGGCAGGGAAGGGTTATACTTGTACTAGTTCTAGTTCTACAGGATTTCCTCCTTTTCCCCTCGACTCGCTAGAAACAGGATGCGATGCGTGGTGGTGGTGGTGGTGGTGGTGGTGGTGGTGGTGGTGGTGGTGGTGGTAGTAGTAGTAGTAGTAGTAGTAGTAGTAGTAGTAGTAGTAGTAGTAGTAGTAGTAGTCGAAGTAGTAGTAGTAGTAGTAGTAGTAGTAGTAGTAGTAGTAGTAGTAGTAGTAGTAGTAGTAGTAGTAGTAGTAGTAGTAGTTAGATTATGTATGTCACTGAATAGTCTATAGATATAATAAGTGATTAATAACAATAGCAGTGACATCAATAATGATAATAATAATGATAGAAGTAATAATAATAATAATGATAATGATAATAATAATAATAAACATCTTTCTCACCAGCAAAAACAACAAACACAAAATAACACTGTTTCTCTTTCCAACAGAACCACCACCACCACCACCACCACCACCACC
>NC_059263.1:6450000-6452500 GCF_017591435.1 Portunus trituberculatus | reverse complement strand
TGAAGGAAAGGAGAGAAGGGAAGGGATAACTGAGAAAATACTTTGAGAATAAAAAAAAAAGAGATGAGATAGAATGAAGATAAAGGAGGAAATAAGTGAAATGATATAAAAAGAAGAAAGGAAGATAGATAAGAAAAATGCAAATGATACGAAAAGAAATACAAATGAAAAAAAAATGAGAGTAATGGTAATGACAACAACAACAACAACAACAATAACAACAACAACAACAACAACAACAACAACAGCAGCAGCAACTCATTAGACAAAGGATGCAGATCTGTAAAGGAAGCGAGGCAGGAGAAACAAAATACTGCTCGTGAAACAAAATGATGTCATTAATACAGGATTGAATTCCGTAAAACTTATTGAATGCTAAAAATATTGATTAATTCTTTACTTCATTAAAATTCTCTCTCTCTCTCTCTCTCTCTCTCTCTCTCTCTCTCTCTCTCTCTCTCTCTCTCTCGCTGTTTTCATTGATTTTTGTATCATTATCTTACTTTCTGTCTTTTTCGTTCTCATTTTCCTGTTTTTCTTTTCTTTTCTTTTCTTCCATAAATTTTAGATGTAGACCTGAATGTTGTATTGTATTTGATTTTATTCTTGTTTTGTCTTTGTTCGTGTATCGATTTTGGATTAGAGATGAAGAAAAAATGGTTAGAATAGCGCCATTTCTTTCATTTTGTATTTTTTTCTCTTTTCTTTTATTTCCTTCTTAGGCTGAATCAATTTTTTTCCCTACTTAATTGTTGTTGTTATTGTTTTTTCTTACTCTTTTTTTCATTCTCTCTCTCTCTCTCTCTCTCTCTCTCTCTCTCTCTCTCTCTCTCTCTCTCTCTCTCTCTCTCTCTCTCTCTCTCTCTCTCGTCTGTGTTCTTGTCTTTTATTTATCTGGGGAGAAAGAGAGAGAGAGGGAGAGGGAGAGGGAGGGAGGGAGGATTTCAAGACATATCAGTTACTCTAATAATAATAATAATAATAATGATAATGATAATAATAATAATGATAATAATGATAATAGTAGTGATAATAATTTGCATGACATCCCTATTCACTCTTATTCTAGTCCTCAGTGGTGGTGGTGGTGGTGTTGGGGGGGGAGGGATGCGGAAACCAAACAAGCAGAGAGAGAGAGAGAGAGAGAGAGAGAGAGAGAGAGAGTTATGGTAGTAGTGGTGATGGTGTTTGTTAAGGGAAGAGTACAAGGAGGATAATAATAATGTCGAGGAAGAGGAAGAGGAGGAAGGTCGCGGTACTTGTGGTTGTGATGGTAGTAATAGTGGTTGAAGTAGTGCCAGTAGTAGTAGTAGTAGTAGTAGTAGTAGTTGTTGTTGTTGTTGTTGTTGTTGTTTTGCAGTGGTAGTGGTGGCCGGCTTGAATATCCCAGAGAGAGAGAGAGAGAGAGAGAGAGAGAGAGAGAGAGAGAGAGAGTTCTTAAGTCATCGACCCCCACAAACAGGAGAACCCCCAATCCTAGACGTTTTTTTTTCTTTCTTTTTTTCTTTTTCTCTCCGTCTCCCCATCCCCACCCTCCCCATCCTCCCCATCTCCCCTCCTCCCCATCACTGAGTCGCGGGGAGAGGGACAGGGAGAGGGGAAGGGAGGCAGGAAGAGAGTCTGGCAGTAAACCCCGGCTCGCATCACCGTCACCCTTACTCGCCCAGGAGGTAGAGCTTAAGACCGCCCGCTTCTCCTCCCCGCGTTCCGCCTCTGTACCATTCCTCCTGCTCTAATGTGCTGGCTGCAGAGTTCGCTCCTGCAGCCGCGCACACCACACACGCCCTTACTGCAGCAGGATAAAGGCACCAGTCTCCTCTCTCTTGCTGTCTCTCTTCCACCGCCCACCTTACCGCCTTCCGTCTCGTCTCCATTTGGTTTAAGGTAGTGTAGCTTGCCTCCCGGTAACTCTGGCACTACGCTCTCCCACTCGCCTTTGCTCCATGGGTGTCTAGGTTGCAAGGACGCTTTTCCCGTGGCGTGGGTGTGTCGTGAGTGCGCGGGCGGGAGTGTCGACTGTGCGGTAGTGGGTGGAAGGCTGAGTTTACTTTGGGTATCCAGCCAAGTCCACCACATTTCGGGTGTGCTAGAGATTGCCCGCCGCTCTGCTGTCTCACCCCTCCTCCTCCTCCTCCTCCTCCTCCTCCTCCTCCTCCTCCACTCTCTCTCTCTCTCTCTCTCTCTCTCTCTCTCTCTCTCTCTCTCTCTCTCTCTCTCTCTCTCTCTCTCTCTCTCTCTCTCTCTCTCTCTCTCTCTCTCTCTCTCTCTCTCTCTCTCTCTCTCTCTCAGTCTTCCCAGCCTCTCTACCTCTTTCATCTACCTCTCTCTCTCTCTCTCTCTCTCTCTCTCTCTCTCTCTCTCTCTCTCTCTCTCTCTCTCTCTCTCTCTCTCTCTCTCTCTCTCTCTCTCTCTCTCTCTCTCCATTCCTCCCATCTCTACTTCTACCATCCTCTTCTCCTCTTCCTCCTTCTATAACTCTTTAATTCTGATTCTCTCACTC
>NC_059263.1:6407500-6435000 GCF_017591435.1 Portunus trituberculatus | reverse complement strand
GGGTGGGTGAGTGCAGGGTAAAGAAGTGAATGCCAAAGTAAAGTAAACGTGTGTGTGTGTGTGTGTGTGTGTGTGTGTTTTCTGTCCCTCTCTTCCTTTTCCTCTCCCCCTCTTCCTCTATACATTGCGGGAACGGAGAAATAGAAGGTAGAGGGAAGACTATGCTATTGCCACGCTGCAGAGAGAGAGAGAGCATACATGATTTATCTCAGCATCCTTCTTTAAATACCATTACACATTCTTCATCTATGTCTTTATCATCATCCTCTTTCACTCTCTCCTTCCCTTCCCATTCCTCTATGCTTTCCCTATCCTTCCATACCCACTACCACCCCACCACCCACCTCTCTCTGGGAGTAAGCAATCTACAACTGCCCTTCCTTTGTATTCCTTTGTGCCCTCGAGTGTTACGTAGTTTAGATGGAAGCATTACATCATACAAAGCGGCAACACTCAGCCAGCTGTTTCCTTCCTTCCCTCCCACCAGATTCTGTACCAAACCTCATTAAATGGAATGCACCTGATAAACAAAGGCAAACGACACACAGCCTACACGTCTTGAAGGTCTTTGCATTGAGTGAAGACATCTGTGCTTCTTCATGTTATTAGTATAGGTAAAGATTTGTTGTTTAGATGATTAGTGGTGGAGATGGTAATAGTGATGGTGATGTGATGGTCAGTATGAGTAATTCACCACGGTCGTTTGCTGGTCATCCAGCCAGTCTTCCCCATTACGGAGCGAGCTCAGAGCTCATAGACCGATCTTCGATTAGGACTGAGACCACAACACACACTCCACACACCGGGAAAGCGAGGCCACAACCCCTCGAGTTACATCCCGTACCTATTTACTGCTAGGTGTGTGTGTGTGTGTGTGTGTGTGTGTGTGTGTGTGTGTGTGTGTGTGTGTCGTAACCATAGCAGATGTTAATAAAGATATGCTACCCATAAGTAAATGGACAATTACATAAATGACACACACACACACACACACACACACACACACACACACACACACACACACACACACACACACACACACACACACACACTGTACACACTTTTCTTATTATTTCCTTCATGTACTACAAAAAAGACTGAGAGAGAGAGAGAGAGAGAGAGAGAGATAATGAGTTTCCTTCTTTTTGTATCCAGTCTTGACTAAAAGCCTCTCTCTCCCTCTCTCTCTCTCTCTCTCTCTCTCTCTCTCTCTCTCTCTAATGCAAAGAGGTCATAGAAGACATTAGGGGGGGGGAGGGACGACTGGATGCTGATGTATCAGGTAACGAGAGAGAGAGAGAGAGAGAGAGAGAGTGAGAGTGAGTAAAGGCATATGGTAAAATCTTATTACTACCATTCCTCTTCCCCTACACACACACACACACACACACACACACACACACACACACACACACACACACACACACACACACACACGAGTAATCTACACAAGTATTTGGCCAGGTAATTGAATAACAGTCGGGCTAATTAGCGTGTGAAAGACAGATGAGAGAGTGACTCGTGGGGCATTGAATGGCATGTGAGCTCTATTATTATTATTATTATTATTATTATTATTATTATTATTATTATTATTTTCATCATTATCATTATTGTTGTTGATTGGATCCTGCTCTCTCTCTCTCTCTCTCTCTCTCTCTCTCTCTCTCTCTCTCTCTCTCTCTCTCTCGTGCAACCTTCCCACCAGGTGTAAAAACTAATTAACACACATGTTCTTCTCTTTCCAGGTAAGGTGGAAGGTTGGCCCATGTTGCAGAAAGGAAGGTAAGATTGCCCTGGTGCTTTTGTTGACCGGCGGTGTTGTTGTTATTGTAGTTGTTTTTTGTTGTTGTCGTTTATTCTATTATCAATATTGTTGTATTTGGCTACGTAACACCCAAGGACACACTCTCTCTCTCTCTCTCTCTCTCTCTCTCTCTCTCTCTCTCTCTCTCTCTCTCTCTCTCTCTCTCTCTCTCTCTCTCTCTCTCTCTCTCTCGTCATAAAGCAATACAGCTCAAATTCGTTCTACTTACACACCTGTTGCATCTACACACACACACACCTTTTCGTGCATGCGTGTCTTGTGCATGGAATAAAAGAAAAAAAAAAACGATTAAAGTACTTGTAAGAAGAGGAACGACGAAGAGATAAAGAAAGTATAAGGAAGATTAGGTTGAAAATAGTACCATTATAATGTGTGTGTGTGTGTGTGTGTGTGTGTGTGTGTGTGTGTGTGTGTGTGTGTGTGTGTGTGTCTGCTGGTTGTTATGAAGCCTTAGAAAATTAAAGGAAATGAAGTATAAAATATGAAATGTAAACTGATGTTGATGTAATAAATTTATCGGGTAGTTTCGAAGAAAGTGAGGCATATTGGTAATTTACAAGTATTAAAATATTGCATGAAACGAAGTTATAAATAGATAAGTAAAGTAGAAATATAGCAGACAGATAATATTTGCAATTTTCGCCTGAAACACATCATGCAAAAGACGTGAAGGTAGTAGAACGTCCAGTGGATGAATGTAGTGGAACTCAAATAATGTGCATTGAAAATAAACTCATGTAATAAATATATGATGAAGTTAAAGATAGGGAAAGTTCATGAGGGTGCATATCGAGATTCCTGCGGAACCAGATCTTTTGGGTGATTACAAAAAAAAAAAGATACAAAAGGGAAGAAAGGAAAATAATACAAAGAAGTGGTGAATCGGAAATAGGGAAAGAAATATTTGAATGTAAGAAAGTGAGAGAAATAAGTAGGATGGAAAAAGTAGAAATTTTGTAGTAACGAAAGACTGCATTAAAGCGTGAGCCAGGCAATCGTCATCCAGCAAATATTTATTGAGATTTTCTACTTATTACATGCGCTATTCACTTTGCTGGAGTAAATGTGTAAAAAGGAAAGAAAATGAGGAAAAGAAAACGAAATGCTGCAATCTCAAAGGGTCACTAAAGAAAGGAAAAATGATAATGATAGTAAATACTTCTCTTCATTTGACTTTTCTACTCGTGTCAAGAATGTTTAGAATGAAATGTTTGAATGAATAATGTGTGTGAGTGAAAGGATTTGCCAATACTCAAACAATTGTGGGACAAGCGATCCTTTTTTAATACTTGTCATCATACTTCACGGTTCTCGAGTGCGCTGAAGAGGCAGGTAAACATTTTTTTTTTTTTTATTATATTATTATTAGCATAGAGTCGTACACACACTATTCTCTACTTCGTTTCCTGCCTACGTATGCTCTGTTTCTTTGCATTTTCTTTCTCTGTTTACAGAATTCTTGTGGATCTGTTTCCCTTATTTAAGTCTTCACTCTCGCTTCTTGTCATATTCAATATGTTTGTAACTCTCAATAGTTTTATGGGATTTATATTGGTTTCCTCTTGTTCTTTCTCTTGTAATGTTGCATAATTTACTTTAACATTGTATCTTTTGAATTTTTTGGGAATGTGTTGTTTTTCTCTATATTGTTCCTGTCAAATACCTCATTGTAAGAATTATACTATGCTTTCTGCCAAGTTTTTGCAAGTATGGAGCGACACATAATACAAAATTAGATTATACAAGTGAGGGATGAAAGTCTAAAAGGAAAACGTAATACCAAAGAATATATATATATATATATATATATATATATATATATATATATATATATATATATATATATATATATTTTTTTTTTCATTACCAGAGAGAGAGAGAGAGAGAGAGAGAGAGAGAGAGAGAGATTAGTTTAAAAGAATGAGTAAAAAGCTAGAGTATGTAATAGACAGACAGACAGACAGGCATTATAAGAACTATATTACATTAAACTCATAAAAAAAAGTGAATCAGATGAATGATATGAATGAGTTCGTCATATAACCCGGTCCACTTCCTGCTATACTATCGTGTTGTTTGTCCTCTACTTCCCGTTTTCTGTTTCGTATTATATTTTTAGGGGAGAAGAGGAGGGGGAGGAGGAAAGAGGAGGCCATATTACTTATGATACCCAAAGATAATACAGCTCTCAACATAGTGCGTACAGTAGTACCTGCTATAGCAAGAGTGACATTACTGGCAATACATTGAAAACGTACACTAATGTTTACAGGATATTGATGAAGTAACAGTGCGAGTAAGAAGTTCAGTTAGCCGTGGAGGCCAAGGCAGTGCACGCAGTGTTAGTATCGGGACGGTACTGATGAGCGCGCTACTTGCTTGGTATTGCATTTGAGGCGCGGTTCTGAGAGGGGAGGGTGGAGATGATAGTGGAGGGGGAGGAAAGGGTGTAGAGAAGTGGGAGGGAGGGAGGGAGTGAAGAACAGTGAGCCGGAGAAGGGGAATGACTGTTGGGGAAGGAGGGTGGCCGAGTCAGGAGGAAATATCAAGCGGAGAAGTGGAGGGGAAGGAAGCAGGGGTAACTGAAACAGGGGAATTGGGGTAGGAAGGGGGGAGATTAGCAAGCGGTGGAGGAGGTGGGCAGCAGGTGCTGTGTGGGGCATGTGACGGGGCGTGGGGAAGGGACATGGAAGGGCATGATAGTGGGTATAGGAGACGGGGCCGGGAGATGAAGGGGAGTGGGGGTGGCTTTACCCAGAAGGAAGCAGTAATACACGTTCCCCACCGTCCTGCCGTCCCTACCCCACACAGCACACGCGGGGCAGCACGGCAGCAGCGGGGAGCCGGGAGTGGGGTGGGGTGGGCAGTCAGTCGCCGCAGCAGACACAGCGTCGTCAGCGGACACAACAGCCTGACGGTGCTGCCAGATGCACGCGTGGCGGCAGGGCGGGCGTCGCGCCCCACGCCCACGCCCACCTGGAGAGTGTGTCGCGGGCGGGAGAGGGCGGCGGACGGCGGCTGAGCAGGACAAGTGCAGTCTCCCCCACCGCAGCCCCCTGCCTCCCCCGTCCCCGCGCCAGCCCGCCACAGTTCAAACTTGCACTGTGCTTGTCTGCTTGCAACGGTCCCGCGCGCTCCAAACCGCCGCGCGCCAAGCACTCCAGCCGGCTGGGGCCCAGCGGGTGGATCGGTGGCGAGTGGAGACGTGGAGCAGGAGGTGTGGAGGAAAGAGTGCTTGTGGATCGGTGACTTGTGTATGTGGAGGAGTTGTGTTCGTGTTTTTGTGATGTGTTGGGCCGGTGTTGGCTGCGTGACCCGGCGTGGCTGGCTCATGTGTGTCGCCGGGACTCTGCCGCCCTACCAGCCTCCATTACCTCCTTCAGAACATGGGATCGGCGCCCCCGCTTCCCCCCTGCTCCTCGTGTGGCAGTGAGTATAGCCACCACCGCCACTGCCGCCGACAGTTTGAATATAGCGAGCGTCGCACCCCCAGTGGCGGCGGCGGCGGCCTCCCCTCCGCCGCCCACGCTGCTCGGCCCCCACGTGTTCCTGGCTACACGTGGGCTCAGCGCCCCCCCCCTGCCGTGTCCCCAGGGGCCTGGCCTCCCCTGTGGCAGAATAGAGGAACAAAATAACGTCTCACATCTCCAAGGTTAGTCTGTTCCACCTTAAATATATCGACACCACCATCACCACCCATCCACATGTGACCCGATCCACTCCGCGCCGCGCCGAGTCAACCACCGCCACCGCTACCACCATCACCACCACCACCCAGCCTCACGCCAACACACCACCACTCACCGAACCACAATTGTTTCACTGTGCTTCAATATGGCACTCCTCGTACTATGCCAGTCATGCACTCCGCTCTACTCTAGTCCATTCTCTCTCTCTCTCTCTCTCTCTCTCTCTCTCTCTCTCTCTCTCTCTCTCTCTCTCTCTCTGCTGCATCCTCGATAACAAACTTACACACTGTATGCCACCACCACCCACCACCACCACATTTACTACCACACGGGTATTTAACGTTCTACTATATACCCTAAGCCATACAGATTACCCTACATAATAAACCACACACACACACACACACACACACACACACACACACACACACACACACACACACACACACACACGGAAGTACAGTGCCATTAAAACAATCCCAGTCACCCTTCCCCCCTCCGTTCTCTCCTAACATAATACTGCCCATGATGCTGTTATTAGTATATTTAATTATTCAGTAAAACCTCGTGTCACATGTATTACTGCGCTGCACCGGGTATACATATATGACTATAATTAACAGCGCTGTTCACGGTTAGTCTCGCTGCCACACACACTAAGTAAAAAACCTTTCTTGAGCTGTGTGCATAATTGGGCAATGCTATTTTTATTTGTTTTTTTTATTTTATTTTAATTTTTTATTTATTTTTCATTTTTATTTTTATTTTCTCTCGTTCGTCTTTTTGCACTGCGATTTGGCGAACCAGAAAATTCGGTGGAGAAATTGTATTAGGTAAAAAGTTGACATTAATATTATTATTATTATTATTATTATTATTATTATTATTGCTCTTACTAGTTTCTCATATTTTTTAAAAGGAAATTACGTTGGAAAATATTGAATGTAGTCTATACAAGATTTTTTTATAATGTTTATTTTATTTTATTTTATTTTTTTGTCTTTATTAGTGTTATTTATTAGTGAAGCAATGATAATATTAATGGTGATATAATGATAGTAATAATTATTCGAATTTCTATTATTCTCTCACGTGCTTTTGTTAATATTTATTGCACTTCAAATTATAGTCCTCGTTTGACTTTATTTATTGGCCTTATTTTTGTATGGAAAATTAGTTTTATATATTTATTTTTCTTTTTATCCTTATCGTTTTCACCTGATTTTATGTTCTTATCAAAATGCATATATGAGTAAAAAGTAACGAAATTATATAAAAAAAAAGCTAAATCTCTCTCTCTCTCTCTCTCTCTCTCTCTCTCTCTCTCTCTCTCTCTCTCTCTCTCTCTCTCTCTCTCTCTCTCTCTCTCTCTCTCTCTCTCTCTCTCGTTTTGACCTTCCCAGTTTTTGTCTTATAAGTTTTGGTCAGCGTGTGTTGTTCTGTTGCATAATTGGACGGTGTGTCATCTACTCAACCAATTTGAATGTGAATAATTTGAAATGGGTTGGAATAGAGAGTGAATAATTTAGCAAGTGGGAGTGAGTGTGTGAGAGGCAGACCAGTGAGTGAGTGAGGGACAGAATTGTATGTGTGTGTGTGTGTGTGTGTGTATGTAGTTTTAGGTATGATTATTTTGTCGGTATGTACGTATGTTTGTATTTGATTATGTAGATGTGTGAGATTAGTGGGGTTTTGGAGAGAGAGAGAGAGAGAGTCAGCTAGTCACTTTAATGAAATTCTCTCTCTCTCTCTCTCTCTCTCTCTCTCTCTCTCTCTCTCTCTCTCTCTCTCTCTCTCTCTCTCTCTCTCTCTCTCTCTCTCTCTCTCTCTCTCTCTCTCTCTCTCTCTCTCTCTCTCTCTCTTTCTCTCTTGCTCCCAGCTGCTATCCTCCTCTCTCTCCTCTTCCTCCCCTCCTGTCCTATGAGCATGCCTGACCTCCCTTCCTTTCCTTCCCTCACCCTGTCTCTCCCCTTCCTCTCCTCCTCTCTCCCTCCCTCTCACCTGTTTGATACTGTTGGTTTCCCACCTGCCAGCGTCCAGTTTGTACCCTTCCTCCATCCCTCCCTCCTTCCTTCCTCTCTCTCTCTCTCTCTCTCTCTCTCTCTCTCTCTCTCTCTCTCTCTCTCTCTCTCTCTCTCTCTCTCTCTCTCTCTCTCATGTGGTGTAGTATACAGTAGGTAAGAGGAAATTCACTTTTTTTTTTGTGTTCGTCTCGTATTTGTAATGTATCTCTTTTATTCCACCTTTCCTTTCCCCGTCTGGTTTATCACCGGCACGCTTTATTTCTTCTTATTTTTTTTTCTTTCTCTTTCCCTCCGTTTTCACTGGTTTCCTTTGTCCGGTCTTGTGTGTGTGTGTGTGTGTGTGTGTGTGTGTGTGTGTGTGTGTGTGTGTGTGTGTGTGTGTGTGTGTGTACGCGCGGGCGCGCGCCGTAGGAACTTGGTGTTTTTGGTAATGTGGTGGTGGCGGTAAGATCAGTGGTAGCGGTGGTGGCGGTGGCTGCAATGTGGCTGTGGTGGCGGCGCTGACGTAACCCAGTCGGGGCGATGGAGGGAGGCGGTGGTCGGTGGCCGCGGACGAGCGACCGACTGACTGCATGAGCTCCGTCGGCACCACCGCCGCTGCTGCCGCCGCCACCACCGCCGCTCTCCTCCGATGCCGCCTCCCTACCCCTGCCCTCGTGCTCCTCCTCCACCGTTTGTACGTTTATGAATCACGGGTATATGGAGTAAGCCGGTGACATGCCATGATCATATATATTCGTACACAGACACTATTCCCACCGAACACCTCCGACTGGTTCTGACTGGTGGCGGCACTCGCTGGCTGGTGTGCGGCCTCTCTCATGGTGCCTCCCGATTCTCGACACAGCGCCTCAGACGAAGGTGCAGCCAGCAAGGGAGAGGCAGGGGACGCCTGATCCCCCACACCCACCCAGCCGGCGGTGGCGGGGAGAGCGTGAGGAACAAGAGAAGGCAAAGGAGAGACATGAAAAGTGAGAGGATGTGGGGTGTGAGGGAGGGAGGGAGGACGGCCAGACGGGCGCCAGACTCGGCCGGTACAGCCTGTGGACTCCATTTTAAAAGGTGAATAATTGTGCAGGTTTTTGGGCGTGTGAGGTGAGCTGCGGCAGGTGGTGGCGCCCCCCTGGTGGCCGCGGCCACACCACCGCCACCTTGTAGGTCACAGTGACACCACAGGCCCCCTCCCCCTTGGCCGTCTACACTCCCGCCTTCCTCGCCCCACCCCCCTGCCGGGCGTGGGTGAAGAGTGTGGTCGAGGTGCGACAGACGGACGCATGGCGGCCAGGCACACCCCGCCACACCCCACTAGCACCACAGCCACAGCTTGACCACGGGGGGCGGAGCGCCCAGGCACCCCCCTCCCGCCAGCCACGCGGCCGACCCACCATTGGCTCACACTGTTTTAATTACAGAACCAGTTTGTGTGGCGGTCATGTGAGGCGGTGGCGGGTGGCGGGGCGGGGCCAAGCCGGCCCTGTCGGATCTTGGGGCCACCCCGGCAAGGGTTGGGGCGGAGCTTCAACTGTGAAAGACCGTCTGGCTCCGCCTCCTTTTCTGGCTCCGCCCCGGGTCCGCCCCTCGTGGAGGAGCGCGAGCAGACGCAGCGCCGCGTCCCCCGCCCGCCTCAGTTCCGCCGCGTCTGTCTGGTGAGCAGCATGTTGCGCTTGACCTCCCGCGCCCTCACGCCCACACTTAGTGCTCCTCCCACGCCCACGCACGCCCACACCTACTCCAGCAATAGTGTGTGATCGCTGGCTCGAGTTTTTACCGGCCAAGTTTTGTGTAGTTAAGAGTGAGAGGCTACCAGTGACCCAGCAGAGTGGATAGTGCTGAGTGGGCCAACAGGCCGCCGCCCGCCGGCGTGCAAGGCAACACCCGCCCTTCTCCGCCGCCTCCGTCGCTTATACGTGTCGGTAGTGTCACCCTGAGTGCGCCCTCTTCTTGGTCTCCGTCGGTCGGTCGGAGTCGGTCCGACGTGACCGCTCAAGGCGCCGCTGGCGTCGGACCATCGCGGCGCGGAGGCGCGGGCCCTAGACCGTGGAGAACACCGAACGGCCGTCAGCACCGCCGCCGATGCAGGCTGAGCGGCGGGCCGTCGCTCAACTTGTGGCCGCGGTCAGCGCGACGGCCGTCAGCGGTGGCGAGGGTCTGTTGCAAGCCGTAGCGACGGGTCGGAGCGCGGCGGACGTCTGGTGGGGCGGCGGGTCGGAGCGAGAGCGAGAACAGAGTGGCGGTACCGCGGCCCGCGTTGCTCAGCCACGCAGGTTGGTGCTCGGCCGACCACCGCTGCACTCCGCGCTCGTCATCCCGCCCGCCGCGGCACCAGCGCCAACCCGCGACACCCGCCCGCCGTCACCGCCGCCGCCGCCGCCGCTGCTGGGCTGACGACATTCGGACCCTCCGGCAGACATGGAGGGATACCCCGCCCCCCTGTAGTGCTAGTGTAGTGATGTGCCAGTGTTCGGTGATAGTGTAACCCAGTGGTTGTGCCGCGCCGTTGGGACTCCACCGCTCAGGGTAAGCTGCCGCCCTTGTGTTCTTTTGTGATACATCCGAGACCTGCGGCTTCGGGCCGCGGACTTTGGATTGTAGGGAGTGATGGTGGGGAGTGGGGGGGGGGGCGATGACCATTCCAGACGATCGCCAATAACGGAGAACAGAAAATGGGGTCGGGCATAGGGTGTACAACCCTACACAGAAAATGGGATGTGGCGGCAATACACACACACACACACACACACACACACACACACACACATGCGCAAAAAAAAAAAGGGTCTCAATTATCATTCGCAAGGAGGGTTGACCTCTTCCCTCCCCCGCCTCCCCTCCTGCCCTGCTTGGCCTGCTTGGGGGGGGAGGAGCTTGGTGGAGGAGGAGGCTGCCGCGCTGGACTTACCGCCCATCCGCGAGGCGCGGGTCGACGATGGAAGTGGCGGACCGACACTTCTAGTGCTCTGAGTTGCCGAACCGACAGTCTGGTGCGCGTGTGATGTGCTGCGGTCACGTTGTGCAGTGACGCGACGCAAGCCTTGAGAGGTGAGGTGCAGCATGCCTCAGGTGTTGGTGACCGGCAGAGGCGGTCAGGATGGGACGTGTCGGATGGTGGTGAGCGGAGGTGAGGCAAGTCTGGTGGTGGGGGTGGGGCTGATGTGGATAGGGGTGGTATCGTGCAGCGTGTCATGTGCTTGAAGACTGCCTGCCTGCTCAGTGGTGCTGTGTGGTGGCAGTGGCTCGTGGAAGCGGCGGCGATCCGGATGGCTTGCTGACCTTCGCCTCGCAGCCTGGTGGTCACCCGGCCGTGGGTCACGTGACATACTGAGGCTTGTGGGAACTGAGTTGACCCCCAGCTTCCTTCCTGCGCCACCGAAGCGTGTGTAGCGCTCCTGCAGCCTGCTCTCACGCGAATGTGTAACCCTCTCCGCTGTCTGGATTCACACACACACACACACACACACACACACACACACACACACACACACACACACACACACACAGCAGCGCGAGGACAGAAAGTTTCCGCTATCACCTGAGTCGATGGTGTGTGACTGGCGTGTGTTATGGTGCTGCGTTACGCTTCTTGCTTGCGGCTCGGGTGTGCCCTCGTGCTTGTAGGGTGGTTGTGCTGTGCTTTGTTTTGGTGTCGGAACTTTGTGCATGGAATGTTGGTGTTGTGTAACCGTTCACGTTACAGTGAAGTCGACACCATAGATCGCTGTTACTACCCACCCAATCACTTTGAATTGTAGTTATTATGCGGGATCCACCATGAATTAAGTGCAAACCCTCTCTCCCTTCCCCCTCTGGCGCCCTAAATTGTGGGAAGGCGAGGACCAAATCATAAATTGCAGTGTAGTGCAACTCCCATCGTATGTTGGGTCTGTGATACAGTTCTGTTTATGTTGTGTAATGTCTAAGCGCCCTGGATGGTGTGTATGGTGAAGTGTGGTGTATAGTGGTAGTGTGTACCACCCAGCCGTCAGCAGAGATTGTGGGTGACTGCACTGCATCTTTATTGCAAATTGTAGTTGTTAGTGCAAATTGTGGTTCCTGGTGCACAGTCACATTGGATTAGTGAGGCTTACAGTGGTGCGTGCGAGTCTTGTAGTGCAGGACGGAGTGTGCTTACGGTGCAGTGACCGGTCTCGCCTTAGGCAATGCCTATATATTGCTTGTCACCATTAGTTGGGAAGTTGTGGTTGTGGTGTTGGTGCCTCGGTGAACATTGTGTGGCTGCTCAGCTCTAATGTAATGGAGTTATGACACACACACACACACACACACACACACACACACACACACAAGAATGTGATTTCTTGGGGTATTTTGTGCAGTGTTCAATGTACTAGATAAGAAAGAAAGTAAAGTGAGAAGTGTTCTTCCTGTCACCATTCGTAATAATGATACTAAAACGTGTGCTCTTCGTTTGTTTTTATACCGGACATTATGAAGATAATATTTTTCACTTTATTTTTTTTGTTAGTGTTTTATAATTCGTATGCTTATCGACTCTCTCTCTCTCTCTCTCTCTCTCTCTCTCTCTCTCTCTCTCTCTCTCTCTCTCTCTCTCTCTCTCTCTCTCTCTCTCTCTCTCTCTCTCTCTCTCTCTCTCTCTCTCTCTCTCTGTCCATGATATTTATTTTTAATGGAGTCCCTCATTTTGGCCACGCGTCCCGTGGGTGAAGTCCCCCCTGCTGTATAGCGGCACCACATTTTCTTTGCACTGGGGTGATAACTTCCCATTCTTTGTTGCCTGGAAGCTGCTCTTCTTTTCTATTTTTTTTTTTTTTTTTTTTTTTCTCAGGAGATCGTGGATCTCTCTCTCTCTCTCTCTCTCTCTCTCTCTCTCTCTCTCTCTCTCTCTCTCTCTCTCTCTCTCTCTCTCTCTCTCTCTCATATGAATGTAGGTGTCTTACTTCAAATCTTATTTTTAGTATTATAGTCTCCATTAAGTCGAACTGTTTACATGTTTTATTTTTAGTATTTATATTCTTGTTTGTTTATTCATTCACTTATTTATTTATTCATCTCACACTAGCAAAAGCATTCGTTTGGAAGTACTTAACTCAACTTGCAACGTATAAAGGGGCGTAGCTGATTTTCGTGTAGCAAGTTAATTTGTGATGATTTATGCATAGTGATGGTGGTGGAGAAGGAGGAGGAGGAAGGGAAGGGGTGGTGTACCTCAAGGCTGTTGTAGGAGCCTCCTGTGTTTGTTTGGTGGTGGAGATGATGGCGATAGTGGTAGTGGTGGTGATGGGTGAGGACTGAGGTGGATGTGGATTCAAAATGTTGACGGTAGATGAAGTAGTGATAAAAAAAGTTTTCTTTTATATATTTTGTATTAATTTTTTTCCCATATTTTAGTATATTAGTTTTATTGCCAAGTATTAGATGGTGATTCGATACATCTATCATTATGAAAACTTAATTCTTGACTTTCATTTTGATCAGAAGGAAGATATAAAGGTAAATTTATTTTGTGCATTTGTGTGTTAATGGAAGAAATGAAGATGTACTTGTGGTATTAGTGTCTTCTTTACTGATGATGGTGGATTAAGGAGAGAATTGTTTAGGATTATGATGAAGGTCGTATTCTCTCTCTCTCTCTCTCTCTCTCTCTCTCTCTCTCTCTCTCTCTCTCTCTCTCTCTCTCTCTCTCTCTCTCTCTCTCTCGTGTGTGTTTCATTAATCTGAAGTTAATTTATGTCTACAATTACTTTACTCACTTTTTACCAACATCTTGAATTATTATATATTACTTTTTACAAACATTTCCTCGTTGTACCGTCCTCTTTCTTTTGACTAATATGCTGGTACACGTCCTTGTTCACTATTACTCTTATATTTTCCCCTTTACACAGCGTACTTGCATCATCCATCGTAATCCTTTCATCACTTAAGCCATCCATCAATCTCACTGAAGAATCGCAATTAATTCATAAATATCAAACATCATTCACATTCTGCCTCCTTTGTCCAGCATTGCTCGACATTCATGACTGTTCACTGGTATGTGTGTCAGCAGTCGCATATCATTCAGTAGTCAGAGGGCGGGCGGCGCTATCGTGCATTGATCGTAAGTTATCGTGGCATCTATTGTTTGCTGTACCGGAATGTTGCATCTCGATTACTTTGGGAAATTGTGTGGCTTAATTGATTTATTACGTGAGGTGCAGTCTATTTTGAAATATTTTACCCTCTTAAGGACGGTTTTCAGGCAGCAAATGATTAGCTTGTGTTTTGAAACGTTTTACCCTTTTAAGTATTTTTCAAAGGACACAAATATGGTTAGTTTATGTTTTGAAATGTTTTACTCTCTTAAAAATGGTTTTCAGGCCACACAGATGACTAGCTTATGTATTCTTAAACGTTTTAGTCTTTTAAGAACTAGTTTCGAAGGCCACACTCACGTTTAGTTTGTGTTTTGAAATGTTTTACTCGAGAATGGTTTTCAAAGGCCACTCAGATGATTAGCCAGTATTTCGATATGTTTTACTCTTAAGGATGGTTTTCAATCTAGACTGATGACAAGCCTGTATTTTCAAACATTTTACCCTCTTAACTATTTTTCAAAGACTACACATGATTAAGTTTGTATTTTGATATGTTTTACCGTCTTGAGAACAATTTTTTAGAGGCCACATATATGATTAGGCTGGTTATTTTAGGTGGTTTTTTTCCGCTTTGATGATGCATATTTCTTGTTAGACTATCACTGCACTCATGAACTCTGCGTGGATAGCTTCCATTACAGCCGGGTAAAAAAAGAAAAAAAATAGTTGTGAGACTTGTGTTTAAGAATGCGGCCAGACTTGTGTTAACTGTACCTGTCATTCCTGTTCTTTGTTATTATTGCTGTTGTTATTATTCTCTTGTCATTGTGCTCCCTCCATCTTTCATTTGTTTTTTTCACTCATTGCCAACCACTTCCTATGTTTCTCACTAGTTTATTGCCTTACAACACCTGCACTTTAGCTATTCATCACCATTTCACTTAAACATCTGACTTCCATATGTGAACCAGTCTACAATGACAATATATCATGATGTCTCGTGTCCTGTCTTCTTTTTCCTCCCACATTCTTTATTATATTTATGCAAGCCACTTCCACCTTCCTTCCTTCCTTCTGTGAATCACCCGTCGTTGTTTCTTTTTTCCTTATATATTTGCCTTATTTCTGGTTCACCCATGTGTGTAATAATCGTCCTTCTCTTCCTTCCTTCATTCCTTCGTTTTTTCTCTCCTTCCTTTCCTTTTTCATCTCCCCACCACAAAAAAAGGGAAAGGTATTTTAATTGAGACACCTGTGTTTTGAGAGAGAGAGAGAGAGAGAGAGAGAGAGAGAATGTTAGGTAAAAGCAAGAAAACCAGGGTAAAGGAGGGAGGTAATTGGGAGAGATAAAAGAGGAAGTTATGAAGGGAGGGAGAGGAGAAAGAAGGGGAGGGAGGGAGAGGAGACAGGGTAGGTAGTAGGTAGGCAGGTTCCTTAGCATCATAACCCTTCCCTCCGTTCCTCTTCTCCCTCCCTCCCTCCCTCTCTCCCTCTCTCCCTCCTCGTTTCCTCTCCACCTCAGAAGAGTAACATATTTCTTTGCGTGGGTATTTTGGTCCTTTCCTCTCCCTTTTTCCCTCTCCCATACTCTCTCTCTCTCTCTCTCTCTCTCTCTCTCTCTCTCTCTCTCTCTCTCTCTCTCTCTCCATAATGAGTATTGTCCATTTTCTTTCTCCTGGTCACGTTTTGTCCGGTAGCCTGAATCCCATTTTCTTCGAGCGGTGGCACAGAAAACGTGAGACGATTTAGGGGAGACTGAGCTTCAATGGCAGGCTGAGGGCATCTAATTAGGAAGTCGCACTTATAACGCAACGAATGTGGTATTTTCTCAGTTTTATGTGTGTCATTCACTTTATATAATACTCTACAGTGTCTTCAGAACTAGCGGGGATCTGGGACTGAGAGAATTATGCTTCTTCTCTTTTAATATTTGGGAATTTGTTTAGATATATGGGAATATTTTACTCATCTTTTCGTCTCGTGCTATTGAGGCGCGGTTCTTTACGGTTTGCAGTGAGTTCTTTTGGTGTTCGTGTTTGAAGTCTTGTTTTCAAATGTATGCCTATTTATTTTTTTCCCTTATTTAATAGAAATTGTGCTTATTCTTGCTGCTTTTTTTTTGTTTGTTTGTGTCTTGTGTTACCTGGTGGTGAAAATTTGTCTTCGATGGTGAGATAGTTGTTTTTATGGATTCATGTGCTACCTGGTGGTGAAATTTTACCCTTTGTGTTGAAATAGAAAGTAGTGACTCGTTCTTATTATTCCTTAAAATTCTAAGTGATGTACCGGTTAATTATGATAAAAACGTGTGTTATCTACATTTGTCCCTTAAAATACTCGAATCTTGTACTTCTTGGTGCTCTTGAGTGTCATGAACTAAATGAGTTAGAAAATTACAAAAAAGAAGTGTCCATGATGAGTGTCAACATCACAAAATACCCCAAAAGTTGTAGGTTTGAGAAACATTCCATCTGAAAGACATAACAAAGAGCTTCAATTCAAGAGGTTTTTCCTAGTTGCTTCAAAAATCATTACAAAGATTTCAAGAGTTCCCAAAGAGTGACGTAAGACCCAGATTTTTGTGAACCCTAATGACTACGTTTTGAGAGTCAGTGTTCAAAAATCATCTTCCTCAGTGAACCATGTAAATCACAACAAAGGATCATTCCCAGAGAGTCACTTGTAAGAGTCGTAAAGAATTCTCAAGAGTCATTGTCTCCAAAGTGTCACGACTAACAAAGCTTTCAAAAGTGTTTGTTCCTAGAGTGCCACTTAAAGAGCTGTGAGGTGATTTTAAGCGTCATTGTTCCTAAGAGTCACCAGTCACACATCACCTCTCCTTATGACTCGTAGCGAAACAGGCCACGAGTCACGTCTGTAGAACCAGTCACACATATACTCTTATTTTAATTAATTCGTGACAAAAGAGTTCCCAAGAGTCATAACAAAGAATTCTCATGACTCACACCTTTAGAATCAACCACACACATTCCACAAGAGTCGTGCCCATGAGTTTCTGTCCCCAAAAGTCATTCACACACTCGTATCGTTCGTCAAGAGTAACAAAGAGTTCCCAAGAGTCATAACAAAGAATTCTCATGACTCACACATTTAGAATCAACCACACACATTCCACAAGACTCGTGCCCATGAGTTAACTGTCCTCAAGAGTCATTCACACACTCATATCGTTCGTCAAGAGTAACAAAGATTTTCCAAGAGTCATTGTTGCGAGTCAGCTCAGAGGATCGGTGCGCAGAGGTCGCCACCAAGCCTCACAAAGAGTCTCCGTGGGTGGTGCAGCCTCCTAAGAGTGTTGTTAGGGGGAGGAGGAGAGGTTGCCATGGAAACCGTCCGTGGCACAAGACTAGATGTGATGTGCGTTGAGAGGGAGGGGAAGGGGAGAGAGAGAAAGAGAAAGAGAAAGACAGTGAGGGGAGAGCAAAGAACATATTCCTGACCTAGTTTTTCTCTTCTCACTTTCTCTCTTTTTCTCTTTCTCTCCATTTCTTCCTCCTTTCCTCGTCCTCTCCTCATTTCTCCTCCTCCTCCTCCTCCTCCTCCTCCTCCTCCTCCTCCCTTTAGACCATTAATTCTGTCGGGTCGTACATTACTCCCTCCTCCTCTTCTTCCTCTCCCCTCCCCCCTCTTTTTCCTCCTTACCTCCCTCCCCTCTCTTCTCTTCCCCCAGGTCTCGTCTTAAAGCTGTTCCTCCTCCTTCTCCTCATTATTGTTATTATCATCCTGCTCTTCCTCCTCATGCACTCTCTTCTTATCGCGAAATAATAAAGGTAGGAATAGAAAAAGAGGAAGAAAAGATAAAGGAAAAGGAAATAAAGAGTATGTTGTTTTTTTACCTTTTTTTTATTTAGAAAGGGAAAAAGATTGAATATAAAACTGCAAACTTGTGAAAACACGTTAGTTGGACTCTCTCTCTCTCTCTCTCTCTCTCTCTCTCTCTCTCTCTCTCTCTCTCTCTCTCTCTCTCTCTCTCTCTCTCTCTCTCTCTCTCGTTAGCATTACTTTTGTCTTGTATTTTTGTTTTATTTGTTTTATTTATTTATTTATTTTTTCCGGACACGTTCGTCAATTTGCAAGTTGGTACGATAGTTTGTTTATTCTTGCTGTTATCGTACATCTTTTCCACCGCCACCACCACCACCACCACCACTACTTGTCATCACCGTTTTTTGTGGTAATGTCGAGGGTAACTTGCCTATTTTATGTTTATTTATTTATTGGTTGTAGTTGAACGAAATATTTGCAGGTAATCAGGAAGGTTGAGTCTTGTTCTTAACGAGTCAGTCAGTTTGTTATGTTCCCTTTTTCTTTTGTTTTTTCCTCCTCAATAAAAAAGAAAGAAAGCAAAATATGAAAAGCCTTGAAATTTATGTATATATTCAGAATTTTCATCGACACACACACACACACACACACACACACACACACACACACACACACACACACACACACACACACACACACACACTGGTGGAATCATCGTTTTCTTTGTGTTTAGAGGGTAACTTAGGTAAATGTGCAAAGGTTTAAGGTCATTGTACATACGTTTACATTTACAATATTACAAAACAACAATAACAACTGAGAGAGAGAGAGTGAGAGTGAGAGTATGTGTGATTAAATAAATATGATAACATTATGTCAACTTTGGTGCCTCTCTCTCTCTCTCTCTCTCTCTCTCTCTCTCTCTCTCTCTCTCTCTCTCTCTCTCTCTCTCTCTCTCTCTCTCTCTCTCGTTCTAGGTGTGAGCAGGGCACTAGTGGCACAGAGAGAGAGAGAGAGAGAGATGTTGTGCTATTTTGGGCATCTCGGAACAAGGTGGGAGGCATTTTAGGGCTTTTCTCTCTCTCTCTCTCTCTCTCTCTCTCTCTCTCTCTCTCTCTCTCTCTCTCTCTCTCTTTTTTCTTTGTCTTTCTCTCCCCTCTCTTCCCCTTACTTCCAATCTACAACTTTTCCATCATATCTCCTTTCTTTCTTTATCTCCTTCTCTTCTTTATCTCTTCCCCTTCTGTATCTTCCTTCCCTCCCCCTTCTTCTCTTTCGTTCACTCGTTTTCTCTCATCTTTTCCAGGCATCTCTCTCTCTCTCTCTCTCTCTCTCTCTCTCTCTCTCTCTCTCTCTCCTGGCAACGTATTCTGTTCCACCAATGAGAGAGCTCCGTGGCTGGACCAATCAGAAACCACGTCTAGCACGCACGCACGCACGCACACGCCCAGGTGCTTAAAGAAAGGTTTTTTGGGGGTTGGGGGTAAAGGAGGCGTTGGGAGGGGATGGGGGAGAGGGGTTGACCTGTCTAGGCTCTTTTCCTCCCCGTCTCCCTCTCCCTTCCTCCCCGTCTCCCTCTCCCTTGCCATTTTTTTTTTCCCTCCCTCTCTTTTCTCTCCTAGTTAACATGATCTCTTTTTCCATTTTCCTCCTCCTCCTCCTCCCCTCCTCCTCCTCCTCCTCCTTCTGCTTTGCTGTCCTGTCTCTACCACTGGTAGTTAGTAGATAGTTTTCACAAACAGCCTAGTAAGGACCTAAGGGTCTGTTGCTGTTTGTCTTCCTTTGTATTCCTTTGTATTCCTCCTCCTCCTCCTCCTCCTCCCCCCTCCAACTAGAAGCTTTACTCTCACTGCCTCCCTTGCTCCCTCTCTCACTGTCCATTCCTCTTTTTCTTTTCTTTTTTTCTATTTTTTCCCTCCCCGGATTGGAATTAAATACAGAAAGAGACAAAAGAAATGTGTTTTTACGTAAGGGATGTGCCTGTACGTATACTGAAGGTACACACACACACACACACACACACACACACACACACACACACACACGTTTTGATTTTTATTTACATATCTATACATACATACATACATACCAATAGATAGATAGGTGAAGAATAGAAAGACACAAACAAACAGACAGACAGACATGAGGTACACAAATAAACATGCGAGAATAGAAAGACATACACAAACACAAACAGATTAGACAGGCAGACAGACAGACAGATGGACAAATTACAAACACACCAAACATGCAAATTTTCTTAGATTACTGGGTATTAAAAAAAAAAAAACCTAGTGGTAATTATCCCGTGTGTGTGTGTGTGTGTGTGTGTGTGTGGAGTGCAGATGTAGAAATTTTATACTTCAGAAAAATAAACAAAGAAAAGATGAGAGAGAGAGAGAGAGAGAGAGAGAGAGAATATAGAAACAGGTAATACAAAACTGAAATATAAAAAGAAAACAATGTCTGAACAATACAGTAGCAAGAACAACACCAACCACACCAAAAACAACAACAACAATGACAACAATACCACCACCATAACAATAGCAATGATAAGTACTATACACTTCCCCTATAAAATAAAAAAAAAAAAAAATAGAGAAAATAATGTTGGCTCGCAAATGAAAAGCAAAATTGGTTCACACCTGACTTACCTGCGTACTAATTAGGCCAACACGCTTGTATAGTCAATCGCAAAAAGGAAAAAAAAAAGCTGTCCCAATAATAATAATAATAGTAGTAATAATAGTAATAAGAGGCAAGTTTATAATGCAAGGAAGTTCAGAAACGATTTTGACTTTAGCCAGAAATTGAAATCATGTTCACCTGCTTGTGCTAATTAACCGGATTTTTTCAAGTCCACTCACCTGACTAATTAGTGACTTGTTAAAACAGGTGTTCTTTTTACGGTGTATGAAGCAAAACGGAATATTAACCCAACGAAATGCGGGGGAAAAACATGCAAAGAAATAAAACAATTAGATAAACTTGGTGTGTGTGTGTGTGTGTGTGTGTGTGTGTGTGTGTGTGTGTGTGTGGTTAGCTTTTTATGTTACCTGGAGGCGAATTTTGTTATTTTATCTACTTCCTGTCTCTCTCTCTCTCTCTCTCTCTCTCTCTCTCTCTCTCTCTCTCTCTCTCTCTCTCTCTCTCTCGTTATTGCTTCTTCCTTTGTTCTCTTATTTGCTTTGTGTAGTCAACTCATTCATTCTTTTTTTTTTATTAGTTTTTCATATCCCTTATTTTTATTATTATTTATTTATCTATTTTTTCCCCTCCTATTTTTGGTGTATATTTTCCTTTTCCTCTCACTCAGCCTTCATTTTATTGTTCATGGATTTTTTTTTTTTTTTAATACTGTTATTTATATTTTATCCTTTTCATGTAGTTTAGTCTTTTATTTTCTCTCTTCCATCCTTTCGTCTCTTCTAAAACTACTCATTTTGTATTATTCATCTATTTATTCTGGAGTAACGGTGTATACTCATAAATTTTGTAAGTTTGTATATTTTTGTTCTCTTAATTTTTTTTTTTTTTCTTGTATGTTATCAGTTTCCTTTCTTTTACTTTCTTTTCTCTCTTTTCTTCTTATATTTATCACTATCCTTCTTGTTACCAGTGCTTTCGTTTGTTTGTGTCTCCTTTCCTCAATTTCCAGCCTCGTTTTGTGCTGATAATTAAAAAGACAAAAAAAAAAAAAAAAAAGAGCGTTGATGCTTACTTTACGTATTTAATTTTTACCCTTTATCGTTATCTAAATTAGTAGTGCGAGCAATGCCCATCCACATCTTTCTATTTATATCAGTAATTGAAAAGTCACAGCACACACACACACACACACACACACACACACACACACACACACACACACACACACACACACACACCTTTTGTTTGAGTTAATTATATTTGTTGCTGGTTAAAAAAAATAGGTAGGCTTTCTTTGTTTTGAGGTTTGCAACTATCTTGATAATTGCATTGCAGTCTCTCTCTCTCTCTCTCTCTCTCTCTCTCTCTCTCTCTCTCTCTCTCTCTCTCTCTCTCTCTCTCTCTCTCTCTCTCTCATTGTTATTTATATTTTGTTTCCATTATTAATTTTTCTTTCTTTTTATTTGCAGATGTTCAAAAAACGAAGCCGGAACCACGCTACCCCTCCATCCTGCCTGCCTGCCTTCCTCTGCCAGTGAAGAGGTGAGTGTTACTGTAGAGAGAGAGAGAGAGAGAGAATGAGTTTATTTACACAACATTAATGCACTTAACAAAACTGACTTTATAATTCTTTTTGTTGTTATCACTGTTACAACAACAACAACAAGTACTCCTCCTCCTCCTACTTCTACTACTACTACTACTACTACTACTACTACAGTACTACTACTTGATCCTCAGGGGGAGTGTGGTGGTGGTTGTGGTTGTTGTTGTGGTTGACAGGATGAGAGACAATGTAGGTCAGGTTGTTGACCCGTGGTGGTGGTGGTGGTGGTAGTGGTACTGGTGGTGGTGGTGGTGGTAGTAGTAGTGGTGGTGTTGGTGGTGTCTATATCACTGTCACTATAGAAAAACTTACTACAATTGCCACCACCACCACCACCACCACCCCCAAACACCCCCAACACATCCAGCCCACCCAAACATCAACCAAACCCCCCCTTTCCCATCCCCCTTCCTCATCCCCATCCTCGAAACTCCCTCCCTCTCTCTTCCCCCACCGAAACATCTCCATCCTACCACCACCACCACCCCCTCCCCCTCCCCCTCAAAAAAAAAAAAATTCAGCCCCTTTTATATCTCACACCTTACCCATTAGACACACACACACACACACACACACACACACACACACACACAGAGAGAGAGAGGCAGGCAGGCTTCGGTCTTAAAGAGGAAAGCCCAGACAGACAGCAAGGACTGGGAAAGGCTGGCTGGCTGATGGTGGTGGTGGTGGTGGTGGTGTTGCATCGAAGGTGGGAGAGAGAGAGAGAGAGAGAGAGAGAGAGAGAGAGAGAGAGAGAGAGAGAGAGGAGGAGGGAGGAGAGAGGGAGGGAGGGAGGGTTAGGCTTTATCTCTCTCTCTCTCTCTCTCTCTCTCTCTCTCTCTCTCTCTCTCTCTCTCTCTCGAGCAAACAGCCGTGGGTGGAGCTACAGGTATTAAACAGACGACAGGTGAAGAGGAGGAAGAGGAAGAAGATAGAAGAGAGAGAAATGGAGAGGAAGAGGAAAAGAGGGAGAAATGGGGAATCATGTAGGAAGTGCTCTCTCTCTCTCTCTCTCTCTCTCTCTCTCTCTCTCTCTTGTAGCAATAAAAATCCGTGAGTGGGAAGGGAAGATAGAAAAGCCATGTTTCTCCTCCTCCTCCTCCTCCTCCTCCTCCTCCTCTTCGTTGCACAATATGGGTTCACGGATCGTTAATTTCGCGAATCTCCTTCGTCGTAAGGCTTAGGGGCATCTTGTAGGCCTAAGGATGTTACTATACCTGGCTGGAGGAGGAGGAGGTGGAGGAGGAGGAGGCCTAACTGAGCACCACGTGTGAGGGAGCGTAGAGTTTTACTGGTCATAACTTTGGTTTGTGGTAGTAGTGGTGGTGGTGGTGGTGGTGGTGGTGGTGGTGCTGGTTTGTTTTTCTTATTCGTTTTCTTTCTTACTTTTTTTTTTTATTCCAATAGTTTTCGTTTTGTTTTTGTTGTTCAGTTATGTGTGTGTGTGTGTGTGTGTGTGTGAGAGAGAGAGAGAGAGTTTACCATTATTCTCTCTCTCTCTCTCTCTCTCTCTCTCTCTCTCTCTCTCTCTCTCTCTCTCTCTCTCTCTCTCTCTCGACCAATCACGGCGGGGGTGTAGCGTGACGAGTGTTACTGCCAAGCTTTCCGCCTCACTCATTGGCCACTACGCATGTTAAGACTGGGCTCAATCGCTCCCCTTGTTACTCCTTATCATCGTGTCTTGTAACATCTCTATTCCCTCTACTACTACTACTACTACTACTACTACTACTAATGTTGTTATTTGTGTTTATATTTGTTTTCTTTTCGTTCCATCTTTCTTTTCTTTATCTTTCCATCTACTTTTCTTTGTTTCTTCCTGTTTTCCCTCTTTTCTTTACCTACTCATCTACTTCTCTTTGTTTTCTCTTTTTTTTTTTTTTGGTATTCTTTTCCTTTTTATCATATTTTTTCGTATTCTATTTTAAGACGTAAGGTATATATATTTTTCTCTCACTTTCGTCCCCTCTCTCTCTTTCTCTTTCTCTCCTCTCCCTGCACCTTTAATAACTTTTTTTTCCTCCCTCTCTCTGTCACTCGATCTCTTTTTTTGCTTTCACTGGAGTTCAATTAATTTCTGCCGGGAATTAAGTCCCAGCCCCTTATTGCGACTCGGGGAAATAAATAATACTAGTCTCTCTCTCTCTCTCTCGCTCTCGCTCTCGGTCTCGGTCTCGCTCTCTCAGGAAAAGTATTACCAAGGGAAACATTAATAGTCGAGGAGGAAAGTAATGAGAGGTGGGGAAAATACGTAGCTTGATCCTGGCCATGGGGAAAATATTTTGATTCCAGGAAAAAAAAAAGGAAAAGAAAAGAGTTCGGAGGGGAAAAATGTGAGGGGAAAAAATTAGACTGCCTGGTTCATGTTGTGGAGTTTAGATTTTTGGGATGTGTATTGGGTATTTTCCTCCTCCTCCTCCTCCTCCTCCTCCTCCTCCTCCTCCTCCTCCTCCTCCTCCTCCTCCTCCTCCTCCACCACCACCACCACCACCACCTCCTCCTCCTCCTCCTCCTCCTCCTCCTCCTCCTCCTCTCTTCTACCGAACTTCCCTCTCTTTCCTCTTCAATCTCTCTCTCTCTCTCTCTCTCTCTCTCTCTCTCTCTCTCTCTCTCTCTCTCTCTCTCTCTCTCTCTCTCTCTCTCTCTCTCTCTCTCTCTCTCTCTACCCCCCATCTAGTCTGCACCTCCCTGTCTCTCTCTTCCCCACTCTCTCCTCTCCTCCTCCTCCTCCTCCTCCTCCTCCTCCTCCTCCTCTCTCTCTCTCTCCAGCACAGAAGACATCGATTGGCTGACGTCCTGTGCAGAGTGGGAAGAGGAGGAGGAGGAGGAAGAGGGGGTGATGGGGGGGAGGAGGAAAGATAGCCAAGGGAAGTATGGAGGAGGAGAAAGAGAGGAAGTGGAGTTGGGTTGGGGACGAATAAGGAAGGAGGAGGAGGAAGAGAAGGAGCAAGAGGAGGAGGAGAAGGGACGAATATGGGAAGAGGTTTTTGAGAGGAAGAAAGGAGGCAGGGGAGGAAGAGTTGGAAAAGAGGAAGTGGAGATAAGCTGTGAGAGAGAGAGAGAGAGAGAGAGAATATGTTGATGACTATGAGGCAGCTTACTATCAGAGAAGGAAAAGGAAGAGGAGGAGGAGAAGATTAGTTCTAGAAATATTCACACAAAATTTATAGATGAACAAATATATGTACACGAAAAGGTGTGTGTGTGTGTGTGTGTGTGTGTGTGTGTGTGTGTGTGTGTGTGTGTGTGTGTGTTTGTTTGTTTGTGTGTCTGTCTGTCTGTCTGTCTGTCTGTGTGTACAATCGTTACATTGTTTACTGCCACCACAGCTACCAATGTTTACTCTCTCTCTCTCTCTCTCTCTCTCTCTCTCTCTCTCTCTCTCTCTCTCTCTCTCTGTCACTCATACCACCACCACCAGCACACACCCTACTAACCATAATCCAAGCTCTCCCTCCTCACTCTCCCTTTACTCTCCCTTTCGTCCTTCAAACCCCCCACCGTTCGAAGGCTGTTTTGCTTTTTTTTCCCCTTTTCCCCTCCACTTTTTTCCTTTTTCTTATTTTTCGTACCCTGCCGTCAAAAAATTTGAGAAACGAGTGCTCAGGAAAAGGTTTGAAGCTGTTTTTAATGAGGCTGTGTGGTTACTGATAGGGGATAGGGGCTGGGGGAAGGAGGGGATGGGATGGGAAGGGGGGCAGGTACTGAGCTGTGGTGGTGGTGGTGGTGGTGGTAGATGCTAGTATGATAGATGATAGTGGAGGAATAGAGGGAGAGGGGAGGTTTAGTGGAAGTATAGAAGGAAAGGGAGGTAGGATGAAGTGGAAGGATAAAGAAGGAAAGAGTAGGAAGAGGATGATAGGTAAGTGAAGAGGGGAGGATGGGAAATTGAGAAGAGGAAAGGTGAAAGGAAGAGAAATAAAGAGAGGAAGGGGAGTGGAATTGGAAAGGAAGGGAAATAAAGAAGAGGAAAATGAGAGAGGAGAGGTGAAAGGAAGGGAATAAAGAAAGGAAAAGATTGTAGATAGAAATGAAGAGAGGAGTTGAAGAAATGATGAGTCAGAACCGGGAAAAAATGGAAAGATGATAGAAAAGTGGAGAGAAAAAAAATAAAGTGGTAAAAACGATAAAGAAATTGGAGTAATAGATAATAAACTTATAGATACAAATAGGAAAAAAAAAAAGCGAACAATGGGAAGGTTAACTCGGGATATTCTCTCTCTCTCTCTCTCTCTCTCTCTCTCTCTCTCTCTCTCTCTCTCTCTCTCTCTCTCTCTCTCTCTCTCTCTCTCTCTCTCTCTCTCTCTCTCTCTCATATTTTTTGTCCCCCTTCCCTCTCTCCCTCACCCTTCTCCCTCTCTCTCAAGGTCACACTCACACCTCGTCAAACACAGAAATTTCCAGCAAACATTTCTGAACATTGCAGTGTTTTGTGTTGCCTTTCTGTTTTTTGCTTACCCTTCAGTACCATGACGCGTTTCCACATTCATTCTGCTTACTATTTGGTGATTTTACACAGCTTCAGAAACTCGTGTGTGGGATTGAAATAGTGAAGACTCTGCCCATTAATCTTCTGACCTCCATAGACCCTTCCTAATGTCAATAAAATGGTATGATCTTAAACAAATCTCAAGGTAAAAAAAAAAAAAAATGAGTCCCAGTGCTGAAGGAGTTAACTGAGTGCCTCCCTTGCCCTTGACTGGAACCTCAAGGAACAGCAAGGAAGTGCATGCAGCAGCAGACGTGTTGGCCCTGGAGTTTGAGTTATGTTGGGCTCTGTATCTGAAATGAGGGATGAAGGATAGGATAGAATGAGGAGGGAGAGTAAGGTAAGGTGAGAAGAGAAGGATAGGAGGAAGGAGATAGAAGAATAATGATAGCAGTGATTGGTAAGAATGGTAGAGAAGAGAACTGAGGAATGAGGGAAGGAAAGACAGATAGATAGATACAAAGGAACGAAAAAGGGAATGGTAACGAAAGAAAGAATTGAAGCTATAATAATGAAAGAACAGCAGGAAGAAAGAAGAAGAAAAGACGTTACAGAGAATGAAAGTGGAAGAGGAAGAGGATGAATAAAGAAAGGAAGGATAACAAAAAGAAAACAGAATGGAGAGAACAACTGAAAGAACACCCACCTGAAGAAGAGGAGGAAGAAGGTGGTGGTGGTGGTGGTGGTGGTGGTGGTGGGTATAGGCCGTAGGCTGTACAACTCCAAAAACCTACACTGACTAACTCTAAGGGAACATGGAGGGGGAGACTAAAGTGGGGGGTGTTAGAGGGAGGATACTTGATTGTGGGGGAGGGGGAGGGAGGAGTGAGGAGTGCTTGGAAGGGGAGCAGGGGGAGGTGATGGAAGGGTGAAATGAGACTGAGAGGGGGGGTAAGGGAGGTGATGGATGGGTGGAGGAGGGTAGGAGGGGATAGAGTAGTGGTGATGGAAACGTGAAATGAGGTTGGGGAGGAGGAGGAGGACGGGGAAGGGGACGGGGAGAACGACAGGGAGGCGAGTGAAGAAGAGTGTGTTGGGGAGAGAGGAGGAGGAGGAGGAGGCATGCTGGGAGACATAATGGTGAGAGGAGGAGGAGGACGAAGAGCTGTTTTGGGGAAGCAGAAGGGAAAGGGAAGGTACTGTGGAGAGGGGAGGAAGGGTTGTGTCACGGAGAAGAGAAATGGGTGGGGAGGAAATCTGTTGGGGGTGTGTGGGTGTGGGGAGGTGGTAAATTTGTGTGTGGACAAAGGATGGGGGATGTTGAGTGATGGGTGCAGATGGGAAGGGAGGATGGGGTGTGGTGTTGGGGGTATGTGGGTGTAGGTGTGAAAGGAGAGTTTGGGGGGGTGTAAGCATGGATGGGGTGATGT
>NC_059263.1:6382500-6385000 GCF_017591435.1 Portunus trituberculatus | reverse complement strand
AGAGAGAGAGAGAGAGAATTCGTTCAAACGCATCTTTCTAACTAGCCAATGAAAATCGTGCTTGACTGTTCCTCACTTTGCTATTGGTCGGTTGTGTGTGTGTGTGTGTGTGTGTGTGTGTGTGTGTGTGTGTGTGTGTGTGTGTGTGTGTGTGTGTGTGTGTGTGATATTTCCAAACTCGCTTTTCTCATTAGTAAATTGGAAATCGTGTGCAAAGCAGGGAGGTAAAAAAAAAAAATGTATACACGATATTATGTTAAATGTGAAATGTTATGCTTCGTGAGGTACGTACAAGAATTTTGACTTAATGTACGATAGTTGTTGCGTTGAAGTGTACAACAGTTAATGGATGAATTGTTTAGTTATGGAATTTTGTTGATTTCGCGAGATGATATCAATAATAGATGATAATTATGAAAATAGTGATGCATTCTTATAGGACATTCTCTCTCTCTCTCTCTCTCTCTCTCTCTCTCTCTCTCTCTCTCTCTCTCTCTCTCTCTCTCTCTCTCTCTCTCTGTGCAGGTGTATAAATATTGGCGTATGTATGGTGTCACGTTGTGTGTGTGTGTGTGTGTGTGTGTGTGTGTGTGTGTGTGTGTGTGTGTGTGTGTGTGTGTGAAAACTGGCAGGTGTTTGTGACGCACATGTATACGTATCGTGTGTGTGTGTGTTGTGTATGTGTGTGTATGTGTTTTGATTCATAAGGGAGTAAATTAATAAAAAAAAAAGTATACTTGTGTTGAGGTGTAAATAGTGTTTTTGATGTCCAGATTTCCCTTGCGTTCACACACACACACACACACACACACACACACACACATTCCATTAAGCGTGACCAAAAGCTTTCACAAAGATAAAAATCACACGAGATAATCCACATCAACAGTTGATATTATTATTATTATTATTATTATTATTATTATTATTATTATTATTATTATTATTATTATTACTACTACTACTACTACTACTACTACTACTACTACTACTACTACAACTACTACTACTACTACTACTACTACTACTACTACTACTACTACTACTACTACTATTTTCCCACCGCTACCAGCTCAGCGGTCTTACGTAACCCTAGACAAATCAGCTGATGCTAGTCCCTCCTTTGTGTTCCCTTGCGCTGCCCTTGGATAGTGTATGTCTATGAAGGGGAGGCCGTGGGGAGGGAGGAGTGCCCCTACTATAAGTCATAATTGTAGTTTCCCGCTAATCTTGGCGTAATTCATTGTCATGGCGAGGGTACGTTTGCGGTACGGGTTATCGAACTCCAGACGATTTATTTTGAGCGCTACCTTCCCTCCCCTCCTTCCCTTATCCCTCCCTCTCTCCCTCCCTTCAAGCCTTGTCCGTGAAAGCAACGGTCTGAGTTTGGCAATATTGCACCTCTCATCTCCCTCAGTTCCCCCTCTAGTCACGTCTTTCCAGCCTTCAAGTTTGATATTTAAATGCATGTTTGGGTACGTGTACGTGTGTCTGTGCTTGCGTGTACGTCAATGTGTGCCTGTGTACGTGAGGCCTTGTGTTCAGGAGTGTGGTGGTGCGTGGCAACTTCCAGCGAATCAATATTGAGAGTCTTGGTCGTGTGGCGGATGCGCGATAATAGACATCCTCGCACGATGTCCTTCACCTCCTCGGGGCCTGGGAGACGGGGACACGGGGCGGGTATTGGTGCGAGGGCGTGCCTGGGGACGGAATGGGCGTGTGGGTGGGTGAGGCGTGGTGTGGGTGGTACAGAAGGCGTGGGTGGAAGTGTTGGTATAGCTGGCAGTTTCTTTGCCTTTGTCCTCACCCGCCCAGCTCTCTGCTAAGGTAATATCTCTCTCTCTCTCTCTCTCTCTCTCTCTCTCTCTCTCTCTCTCTCTCAGTTGCACTCTTTTCACCCTTCACTTCCTATCCTTATTTTATCTGATAACTTCGATAGAAATCTATATCCTCCCACCCCCCACCGCCCCCTCTTCTCTGTGTGTGCTACCTTACCATCTCCCCTACCTCCCCTACATGTGCCTGTGGGGGTGGGGGGGTAAGGGAGGCATGGTAGGGGTCTGACGTCACCATTTTTCATTCATAAATTCATCTGAGGTATCTGACCTACATTTTTTCTTTTTTTTATATATACTTTTTTTGTTTAAAAGTTAGATTATTGGTATTGGTGTGCTAGTTGTGTGTGTGTGTGTGTGTGTGTGTGTGTGTGTGTGTGTGTGTGTGTGTGTGTGTGTGTGTGTGTGTCCTTGCGTACATAAACACATTTTTTCGCAACGAGTCTAACATGATAATAATAATAATAAAATAATGTTGCTGCCTTTATTATTATTTGCTTATTGAACACTGTAATATCTTAATTAATGAATTTTCTCCTCCTCCTCCTCCTCCCCCCTTCCAAGTCTTCGTTCCCTCACTTCCCCTTCCATGATTTTCCCTTTATTTTGCACTCTTCCTTCTCCTCTTCCCCCCTCCCTCCCTCCCTCCTATCCTTTCCCTGACA
>NC_059263.1:6332500-6380000 GCF_017591435.1 Portunus trituberculatus | reverse complement strand
ACCTGTTCTGCTTACCTGCCTACCTCACCTGTCTGCTACCTGTGTTACGCCTCTTCCATCCCTCCCCACCCCATACCTCTTCCCTCTTCCCTCTTCCTTCGCCCTCCTCCCATCAGCCATCTTAATACATTTTTTTCTTCATTCTCTATTCTATCCGTTTTCTCTCCCATCACTTTTTTTTTCTTATCCTTCTCTTTCATCCGGTGTTCTATATTTTTACTTTCACTTTCCTTTACTCTCTTATTTTTATTTATTCCTGTATTTCCTTTCGCTTTTGGTCCATTGTTGGATTTTGTCTGTTTTATTTTTTTTTTTTCTATGGTCTGTTCCTTCTCCCTTCCTTTTCCTAAGCTCTTCAGTTTTTCATCTTTCTATATTCTACCCACACTTCTTTCTTTTCTTCCTCTTTTCCCTCATTTTTTTTCAAACTTATTTCCTCTTTTGTTTGTATTTTTTCGTAGTATTTTTATTCTAATATCACTATCAAGACACTATTCTTTTTGCACTGCTTCTTTTACTTGTTTTACGTCATTGTTATTAGGGGTGAAAAAAACAGGCTCTTTATTTATTTATTTTATTTTTTAAGAATATTTGTTTACACTCCAGAAAAATAGAGATGAAACTGCACGAATAGAAGAAATGCAACGTCAAAATTAGGAAAGACAAACATCAATTAAAAGCATTAGGATACCAAAAGTAAAGAGAGAGAGAGAGAGAGAGAGAGAGAGAGAGAGAGAGAGAGAACAATTATTTCCCTCACACACACACACACACACACACACACACACACACACACACACACACACACACACACACACACTCATTATTTTCGCCATGTCACTTCACCCTTGTCACTGCTGCGTAGGAGTCAGGACGGGACAGGAAGTAGGTGTGTCTGCAGGTGTAGGATGCAGGGACAGGTGTGGCCAGGTAAGGGGATGGTCCGCAGGTGCGTGTGCTGGAAGTGAGAGGATAGAAAAGACAAAACAGTGAAAACACACCGCGATAGATGAAAGGAAAGAGTTGATACGTAAAATTAACAGACATGACAGTAGTAATAGAAGAAGTTGGGTAAGGAAATGAGATGGATAATATTGCGATTGGAGTTAATGGATGGATATGTAAATTTTGAGGATAATAAAAGAAGAGTAGTGAAAAGAACAAGGAATACCAATAATGCTATAAAATTTAAGGGATGTGAGGAGAGAGAAGGGAAGGAAGGATATTAAAGGGAGAGGAGAGGAGACGAGGAATAGTTATAGTAATTGTTTGAAGTTTGTTTGAAAAAGTTTATTGCCAAGATGGTAAATTGACACAACTCGTACTAATAGAGGAAGATGTTGAGGAAAGGAGGAAGAGGAAGGGAAGGTAAGGTTGAGGGAAATGAATGCAAGAAGAGGATGATAAGTGTCGGAAGAAGCGAATAAGAGAATATATATAAAAGTCATGAGAGCGAGAAACAAACAAAAGAAAGCATGAATTGTGATGAAAAGAGAATTATGATAAATGGGAGGAGAGGGATGTGATGATTCAGACTGGGAGAGAGAAAAAGTTATTGGATATATGTGAATGTAGAGAGAGAGAGAGAGAGAGAGAGAGAGAGAGAGAGAGACAAAGAAAACACAGAGGAGATAGATAAATAATAATGTGGAGGGAAGGTGGAAAAAAATAGACAAAAGAATAGATCAAAAGACAGGTGTGTGGAGGAAGTGGTGCAGGTGTGGTGGTGGTGAAGGAAATGGATTTGAGGTATCTGACCTTACCTCATGTCACTTGGCTCAGGTTACACTTAAGGGCTATAGTAACATTCTCTCTCTCTCTCTCTCTCTCTCTCTCTCTCTCTCTCTCTCTCTCTCTCTCTCTCTCTTTTGAACCTCTTATATTTAGAGTCACGTGATCTATTCCTCCTCCTCCTCCGATCCCTATTTCCTGCTGTAGTGCCACATCCTCTAGGGGCAGAACAATGCTATGCTGTGCCAGGCGAGAGAGGGAGCAGTGAAGGGTAGGGTTAATAATTCTCTCTCTCTCTCTCTCTCTCTCTCTCTCTCTCTCTCTCTCTCTCTCTCTCTCTCTCTCTCTCTCTCTCTCTCATCAAGATTAATAGTTATTGAATTATTATTATTATTATTATTATCATCATCATCATCATCATCATCATCGTTGTTACTGCTGTTGTGATTGTCAGCGTCTTCGTCCTTATCACTCGTCCTTCCCCTTCTCTTACTCTCCTCTCCCCCTTGTGTACCATAATGATAAAGCCAAAAGCACTAAAGGTCAGTTTTGGGAATTCCATCTTTTTGACGTTTTACTATCGGATGTGTGCCAGAGAGAGAGAGAGAGAGAGAGCGAGCGAGCGAGAGTTTTACTGTATATTCTAGATTTGATCATATTGCTATGTTTAAAGATATCGATATGTACTTTTTTTAAGAAACCGTGTCATACTTGATGTATAGTTGTATTTATGTTCTGTATGTATATGTGATAGATACACAAAATTATGATAAACAAATCTATACCAACAGTTATTCACCTGAGTCACAGTCAGTCAGTCAGTCAGTCAGTTTTCCAGTCCATCGTGCAGGCAACCAACCGTCGCTAAATCAGTCAGTCATGCCAGTCAGAGAGCCAGCCAGCCATTCAGTTAGTTATCCACAAATATGTAAGTCAGTCAACCATGTAGTGTTGTGGCCTCTAGGTCTGAAAAGTTATCCAGCCTTTGTGAATCAGCTACTCAGTTAATTGTTCAGTAAGTCAGTTCGTGTGTTCGTCATTCAATTTTTTAGACACTAAATTAATATATTGCTTTCTTCATTCCTTTATTCAACCAGTCAGTCAGTCAGTTTGCAAGTCATTTATCCAGCTAGGTAATCAACAAATCAGTCTTAACACTCAGGAAACTATTTAAACAATCAGTCAACCAGTCAATGAATAGATAAGCCTCTCTGTCAAATGGTAAAACGAACCAACCTTTGGAAACACGAATCACCAAGACAAACACCAACCAGAAGCCAGCCAGCCAGCCAGCACACAATGAGATCCGCCTAAACCCGTAGATCCGAACTTGTGGCTGCCTATACAAGCTCGGCTCTATGGGGATAGGTTGTTCTCTCAATGCCACGTGGTACAAGATAGGAGGAACAAGACCGAAGAACAAGGACCAAGTTGAAAATGATGAGAGAAACGTGAAGAAAAGACAGACTAAGATAGGTGTTGAAGAAATGAGAGATGGATCCTAGAGAAAGAGTTAAAGGGGAAATGAGAAGGAAGCATACATGAGGAATAAAGATTGATGTTACAGTAATTATATAGAAAAAAAAAGGAAGAAGAGAAAAGGATAACATGAATATTACAAGAAGAATTGAAAGAAAAGGTTTACTAAGAAGAGAGAAGACTGGAAAAGATAACGAGTGTGTGTGAACAAAGATAAAGGATGAAAATATGTAATGAGTAAAAGCCGCGTTTCTGGTGAGGTAGTAGGTTGTATAGTTAAAAACTACATCATTACAGGAGAACTGTACAACTTGCTAACTTTCCAGGTCACGGCAACCTTGCAACGACCATTACTACCACTCCTGTCACTACGACTATGTACTCTGGTAGTGTTGTTATGCTACTAGATTTATTGTTTCATTTTATCTGCCACGAACGTTACTTACTACCACTCTTACGACTATGTACATTATGATTGTTAGTGTTGTTATTATGCTAGATTTATTGTTTCATCTATTTGCTTAGGCTGCTGCTATCAATACTACCACTACTTCAGCGTCATTGATGTCATTACGGAGTTACTATTGTTTGGTTTGCCGTGTTATATGTTATTATTATTATTATGTGTAGTAGTAATAGATGTTGAAATTACTGTCATGGTTTTATATGCTTATTTCATTATCGTAATATTCAAGGTTGTTATTATTATTATTATTATTATTATTATTATTATTATTATCATCATCATCTTTTCCATGTATTATTTTTTTATGAGATGAATGCAAGATTTTATTTTATGCATTACCGTCACCATTGCTATTCGTATTTTTATTATTACAATAATTTCAATTCTTCAACTATATTGTTCTTTACAGTTTTACTTTTATTCTTTATATTTTATGGTACATTTTTTCTTTATTTTTTTCCCTTTTCATATTTCATTTTTATTTACACTTTTTAACTGATTTCATCTATTAGTTTTTTTTTTTTTTTTTTTTTTATTGTAAATTCGCAATTTTATTTATTCACCAATAGTGTATATATATATATATATATATATATATATATATATATATATATATATATATATATATATATATATATATATAATACACACACACTTGTATTTATTATTGTTGTTGTTGTTACTATTATTATTATTATTATTATTATTATTATTATTATTATTATTATTATATTTATTTTGCTGATTTCAACGAATATTTCAAATTTTGCATTTATATACAGTACATATACCAACAACAGCAGCAACACCTTGGATAATAATAATAACAACAACAACAACAACAACCTCTCTCAGGGTTAGGTCATTGTCCCTTGACAGAGTTACCAACTGCAGTTTTATTGTTACGTAACATTTTTATCTTTATTATATTTTTTGCTTGTTACCTTGACCTCAATCGTGTGTGTGTGTGTGTGTGTGTGTTTATACACAATAGTTTTGTTGTCATGTGTATCTTTAAAGTGGTGGTGGTGTGTGTGTGTTTGTGTTTGTGTTTGTGTGTGTGACATTGAAAACTCTCTTTGTTTGCAATACTTACATGACATGCATTTATTTTATTGTTGTCGTTGTTCGAGATTGATTGATTCAGAGAGAGAGAGAGAGAGAGAGAGAGAGAGAGAGACCACTAACAACAACAACAACAACAAAACTCGTCCAGTGTTCATACCTGAAAACCATTATATTTAATTACTCTCACAAACTGTTCCTGCGTGCCGGGCTGATGTGAGGGTGTGTGCTGACAGGTAGAGGTAAGGCTGGGGAGAAGGGGACAGGCTTCATTTTATAGTTGCAATAGGTTAGGTTAGGTTAAAGTTACAGTAGATTAGATTAAGTTTAGGTTACGGTTAGGTGAAGGTTCGTTTAGGGGTTGGGTTGGATTTGTAGGGGAGAAGGAAGAGGGGGGTAATGGAGGGAAGGGATGACGTAATGCGATGTATATGCATTTTTTATTGGAGTGTGGGAAAAGAGTGCCATACTGCCGGGGTGGGAAAGTGACAAGCTGTGGGAAGTGGTGTGGATAGTAGAAGTAGCAGTAGTAGCGGCGATAGGCAGCGACCGTTAGCCTCGGCGCTGCAACTCCTCGTCCTCGTCCTCGAACACGTACTGAGTGATGGGGGTGACGCTGTAGTGCAAATAGTATTAATAGTGGCGGGGACTGAGAAACCGTTGCACCCGTTACCGCTACTACCAGTACTACCACTCGTCCACCTTCCACCACCACCACCACCTCCTCGTCCTCCAACTTGCCATAGTGAAGTGACACGCGTTGAGAGGAGTACAAGTAGTGGAAGTAGTAGCAGTCGTAGTAGTGGAGGCAGACGAGTGGAAAGAGTGGTGTAGCCTCCCTCAGTGCTCCTCCTCTAGCTCGTCCTCGTCCTCGTCCTCCAACACGCCGTTAGCTAATCTTTGCCTGGCTTTGTTCCCTTATTGATTGTGCACGGCGAGGGGCGGCCACCTGTTGGCGGTTGGCTAAAGTGTTCCTTCTTGAATACAGCAATAGAGGGCACCACCAGCCGTGTTGCACCCAACCTACACCCAACACACGCACGCACGTACTCACTCACTACCCTAACACCACACGCATTAACCACTGTATGTGTATGCTTTTTTGTGCCTTTTTTATATAATGCTTTTAGAATGATTACTCTAACGATAGCATCACGCGAGCTCAGTCTTGGTGGAGGTGGAGGTGGTAGCGGCGGCGATGGCGGGGGTGTGGCCTTGTCCCCTTCAGCTCCTCCCTGGGGCGGGGCCACGTGAGCCACCACTCTGCCAGGACACGATAACCTTGAGGCGGGGACGCGAATCTACTGACGGGGGAGGGGGGGGCTTCCACTCTCACCCTCCTCCCTCCCTCTCCGGTCGTTGGGGAGCTGAGTCAGTTTACCCGGGTCTGATGGGAGTGCCAGGGGGTGCCAGATGGGACGGGGGAGTGCAGGGGGCGCCGAACCCTTGAGCGCGGTCCGACCCTCAAGCTGCCTTTCTGAATTTGTACTCCGCCGCCGCCGCCGCCTCTTCCTCCTGTCCTCGTGTTACCTCGCTAGCCCAACGCCCTCTACACCCGTAAGGTTCTTCCTACTCCTCTCTCTCTCTCTCTCTCTCTCTCTCTCTCTCTCTCTCTCTCTCTCTCTCTCTCTCTCTCTCTCTCGTCTCGTTCTTCCCTTCCTCATTTCTCTTTCTCCCCCATGCACGCCCTGCCGCTAGAGAACGTGTAAGATCTTTCCTCTTCCTTCCTTTCTTTCTCTTCCTTATTCCTTTGTTTTATCCATCTCCTTTCCTTTCTTCCTCCGCCTCGTTCTTCCTTCCTCTCTCTCTCTCTCTCTCTCTCTCTCTCTCTCTCTCTCTCTCTCTCTCTCTCTCTCTCTCTCTCTCTCTCTCTCTCTCTCTTTTTCTCTCTCTCCCTGTTTCCTCTACGTCTTTCTTTATTGACTCGGCTTCTCTTTCTCCTGTTTCCCCTCCTTCCCCTCTTCTCTTTTCGTTTCCTTTCCTTGGATCTTTCTTCTTATATTTCCTCTTTCCCCTCCTCATCCACCTCTTCCGATTTTTTCATTTTTTTCTTTCTTTCATTGTCTCCCTCTACCTTTTCCTTCCCTTCCCTTCCTCCTTCCTTTCATTTCCTTTCTTGTTCAGTTTGTCATTTATTTATTTCTTTATTCTTTTTATTTTTCATTTTTTGAAATTTTTTTTTATCTTCTCCACCTCCTTCTCCTTTCTTTCTTTCTTTCTTTCTTTCTTTCTCTCCTTCCACTCCATATTCCTCCTATTCGTAATTTTACCTCCTCTTCACTTCACTTCAATTTACTAATGTTCTCTCCTCTCCTCCTCTCCTCTTCTTCCTCCTTCACTATTCGCCCACCCTTTCCCCAAAACGTTTGGAAAAGGGCCCACTTCAACCTAAACCCTAAAATGTTATTATTCTCATGCAGACCTTTTAAAAACTTCAGCCCCTTTCCTTTTTATTTGCATTAGTGTTTATTTGATTTATTCTTTTATTTATTTATGTGTTTATTTTTTTCTATTTCGCTATCAAATCTATCTGTTATTTTGTCTGTTACTTTAACTTCATTTATATTGTTTTTACTTATGATATTTTCCTTTTAAATGTGTAAAAAAATAATAAATAAGATGTGAAAAATAATATCTAGTAACCATGAAGCACAGAAGTAAACCTCTCATATGTTTAGAAAAATAAATGAAAAGGGGAAAAGGTGGGAAAAAATCATTTGTAGTTTTGTGGAGAGAAAAGAAAAAAAATAAGCCCAGAGAGAGAGAGAGAGAGAGATTCATGATATCAGATGGACAAAGGAAGATATTTAGATCCTTCTAGAATACACGTCATGAATTGTCCTTTTGTTTGAGATTTGCCATTGTTGATTGTGTTTACCTTTTTGTTAAGATGTGCTTCCTTGATCATCTTTCATTGGATATATATGTATGTATATATATATATATATATATATATATATATATATATATATATATATATATATATATATATTGTATCTCTCTCTCTCTCTCTCTCTCTCTCTCTCTCTCTCTCTCTCTCTCTCTCTCTCTCTCTCTCTCTCTCTCTCTCATTATTATTATTTGTTTTGTTTTGTTTTGTTTTGTTACTGGCATTATTATTATCATCATCATTATTTCTTTATTATAACTATTTTTTTTTCTTTCATATCCATAAAACCAAACAATACATTCCCTCTCCTTTAATTTCACTTGATGGTAATTCTCTCTCTCTATAACACACACTTCCTTCTTTATTTAACTTTCTGACTTCTATTATTCTTTATGCTTGCTTTCTGGTGTTTATGCATATGACTGTGTGTGTGTGTGTGTGTGTGTGTGTGTGTGTGTGTGTGTGTGTGCATGGGGCGTGAAATCATGTTGACTGGTGAATATATGATTGAAAAAAAATAAGTAAATGAATACAAAATACATACTTATAGATGAATGAAGTGGTAGTGATGAGAGGAATAAAGAACATGAAGGTGAATAAAGTAGAGGAGAGTTGTTAACGTAGTGTTGGCTAGTAAAAATTGTAGAAAAAAGAAGAGGAGGAGGAGGAAAATATAGAGTGATGTAGTAGTTGTGAATAAGAGATGGAGAATAGTGAAGTGAATTAAAAACCAGAAACAGTAGAGGAAAGAAGAAGAAAAGGAAAACAAATGGGGGGGGAAATTAATACACTTTTTGATATGTTTATATGTTAAGTACCTAATTTTATTCCCAACAAAAACATTTCTCAAAAACACGAAACAATATACAACCCCAATTCTAACGTGCATTCTTTCCCCAGGTGCGTTTGTGTCTACCTGTGCGTGTTACCTGCTTGAGGGTATCGAACGGGCAGCCTCGAGGACTCCAGACAAGACAAGAACTAGCTCTCCAGGAAGGGATCTCAGACACGCCCTTATTAAACTCAGCAGGACACGGGGCTGCCTTCCTCACCACTACTGTGTTAACAAGATAAGCCTGATTTGTTTACTATTACTGCTAGAGAGAGAGAGAGAGAGAGAGAGAGAGAGAGAGAGTTGTAATTGAAGGAAAAACGTATTGTGAAGGAGAAAAAAGATAGAAGGAATTATGAACGAAGAGGCCAGGAGACAGATAGAGAATTACATAAGAGGAAAGACGAAAGATAAGAGAATAAATGGAGAGGAAAAGGAAGGATGTTAAGATAGATGTAGAATGAAAGACAAAAAGAAGTGATAAAAAAGATAGGCAGACGAGAGAGAGTTAGATAGAGAGAGAATAGGAAGAAACAAAAAAAAGGTCATGGTAAAAAATGATAGGCATAATAATTATAATGAGAACGTCACTTGAGGTGCAGACAGAAGAGCGTTAGATAGTGAGGAATGTAGATAGAAACACAGAAAAAGGTCGTGGTAAAAAATAAACAATTCATAATGAGAACGCCACTTTATAACGGAACAGACTAAAGGTACTCGACTTGATTAAAAGGTAAAAGCAATTTAGTCTCCCATGGCAAGGTATAATGATAAATAAGGTAATAGATAAAAAGTCACACAGATCAAGCATGGAAGTGTAATGTATAAAGTGAAGTAGCGAGAAAGAAGGATGATAAATTAAAGTTACACAGACCTGACCGCTGTAATATATTCCTTTTTATTTTTTCTTTAATTATGATATGGAACCGTAATTAGTGGGGAGGATTTAAGGTCAATTAATAGTTAGTCAGGCAGCTGGTGGTGGAGTGAACACTAATTTACGTACTAGTGTTTTTCTTTTTGTTTAGTTTTTTTCCCATGATGGTTTTCAGGGATCGGGGTTGATGTGTCAAATAATTTCGTGCTGGTTTTGTTGTCTTTCTTTTTTCGTTAATGTTTTTGTGCAGGTTTGACTTGGCTTTGTTTTATTATTTTCTTTTTTTGAAGCGAATAAAGCACAGGGGTTGTTACATGAATAGGTTGATGACTAGGTATGTGTATAGCTAGTGGATGGATGGATCGCTAGATTAATAGAATGCCAGATAGACTGATGAATAATTGAATATAGGCTAAGATGGTTAGATTGATAGACGGAGAAGTAAGTATGAATGATATAGACTCTACCAATATAGCATAGGTCTATCAGTAAGTATAGTTCATGGTAGACGTGCATAGTGTATCATAGCTTATAAATACATGAGAAGTGGTTGTGTGTGTGTGTGTGTGTGTGTGTCATAGGTGTATGTAGGTGTGATGATTTCATATTGCATTTTTCCCTCATTTAATGTTAAGTTGAAATATCACACTTGTGCTTGACTCGTTGTAATGAATGTAAGTGGTGGAAACACGGTATTTATTTACACGTTTTTACTCATTAGTTTACGCAGTTTTATCACGCTAATATGTCTTGTTTGATACTGTCCTCAAGAAAAATTTAATAAAGTGAGTTACTATTAAGAATACTGAGTTGTAAGAAAAAAAACTCAGAATTGTTAGTCTATTTATTGTGTAGACATTTTCTTTTGTATCATTTTTTTTTTTTTTTCTATTTACCCATTTATTCATTTTTCCCAGTCATTTTGTTATCATCAAAGATCTAAGACTTTTTTCGTTATTGATATTTATTTTATATATATGTCATCAGATAATTCCTTATCATTATTTATTCATGCCCAATGTTACCACCACCACCACAATATACACGGTCTCCTTTTCCTCCCACACAGAGCAGCGCAGCCCAGCTCAGCATAGCTACACAGTCCCGTCCTCCATTCCCTGAGACCCTTTCTTGTGAAGGCACAGGTTCACAGGCAAGGCGCTCAGGCATGGATGACGGGTTAGTACGTCCAGACGCTCCCGTGGATGACAACCAGAAAGAGACAGGCATAAGTTGTCTGGAAATTTTAGACCACCACCACCACCACGTCAGCCTGTCCCCAAGTCCACCAGTTCATCATGCAATGTCAACCAGCCCGTCTCATGTCAAGAAATGCCTATACTTAAAAAAAATCAAATGTTAAATTGTATGGTTTTTGTATAATTATTGTTATTATTATTGTTGTTTCTTCATTAATTTATTTATAAGAGTTGTGAATTCATTTACCATTAGAATTATTTGGCTTGTATTCTTATGGAACATATCAGTATAATAAAGTAGTGTAAGAAGAGGAGTCACTAGATGTAAAGGATGTGCTAGAGTAGGGAATGGAGAATACTACTAATAATAATGATGGTAATGGTGAGTAAACAAATGATGCATTAGCACACTGTTAAGTATTACATTTGTTACCAGTCACGTCTTGCTGATGTACTAGTTCAAGATACTGAATAGCGACCGAAAATAATCCTGTGTGTGTCATTGTTGTGAAGCGAAGTAACAAGTAGAGTTTGCTCGTAACTGATCGTTTACTCGTTTTTTTTTTTTTTTTTTTTTTTTTTTTTGCCAGCCTTGTATATAAATTATTTAATTCATTTTCTTCGTTTTGTCTTTTTATATTTTATTTATTTATTTATTTTTTCTCACGTAGTCATACAAACATCCGTTATAATACAGTTTGTTACAGGCTTCCTTCGAATGAAATACGGTTTTGCCTCTTATTTTTCGATATATGATGAAAAAGTAACTTTAATTGATAAATGCTAATAAACAAGAGAGCGATGGTGGGGGTGAGGGTGACAGGGGGTAGGGAGTAGTTAGAAGGTAGACATAGTCGCCTAAAACGGAAAATAAAGCCCACTAAATGATACATCGCAGCGAGTAACTAACGGTAATATTCTCACTAAACCCAATTTTTTTTTTTCTATGCCATTCATTTAAATATTTCATATAAACTGATTTGTAGAAGCAGTGTTGGTATTGAGGGTGGTAGGAAGTGACGTATACTTGCTTGTTGCTGGAACCCAAGATGGCGGTATAGGCAGGACGCGGGCACGGTAGGGGACCGGGACAGTCGCATCTCGATAGTAGTGACCTTGTTGATCTTGTGCGTAGTGCTTGTGAATCCTGAGAGACAATGAACACCAGGGAAGACGATGCACAGGTGACACGACCTCGCATGCGCCGAGATTTGGGTAAGAGAAGATGTATCAACATTTACATTCTCAGGCACGTAACTCGCGTGATTGGATTTTTATATTTATTGTGATTTGAGTTGAATGTATTAATAAACCAGGACAGTATATAGTTTCATTGCTGTATGAAATGTGTAATTCGCGTGGTAAGGACATAACGGAAGCTATGATAGATATAGAGGCTTACACGTGGCACACTGCATGCACTCCCAGTATAAGTGATTCACGAGCGAAGAATGACTCGAACGAAACGAAACTCAGCCCGTATGACTCGGCGTAAAGGATTCCTGGCGAAAAGTAAAGGTGCGTTAAGTGTGCGGAACTTTTCTATCTCCTTGTCAAAAACAGTTCATAAATTTTCTTTCACGCATTTCTTACACAAAGTTAAGACTTCTCTTTGTACTAATTCGTGATTGTTGTTGTAAGGACATTGGTTTTGGTCCACAATATTCCTACAGGCACGTAACACAGGTTTCTAGGGCATATGTTGCACAAAATCCGGCACTACCGTAGTATAGACATTGTCACCTACTTCGCTGCTGGGGTGATGGGAGTTGCCAGATGTACAGTACACTTACCAACATAGCAAAAGAACTCAACCCAAACCCCCTTTGAATTGTAAAGTAAAAAAAAAAAGGGCTGGGGCGGTTATAGCAGAGAACGATAAAAGTAAAAACAAAATAGAGAGGGATGTTTTACTAACATTATTTGAATTGTAAAGAAAATATTAAGAGATTGTCTGTCATATACACAGACCACACGCCCTGATAGTGTAATAGAGTTCTTTCGTTATATTGGTAACTGTACATCTGGCGACTGCTGGCAACCCCTATCCACCGCCAGCTGAAAGGTAGGTGACGGGATGTCTATAATATGGTAGTGCCCAAAATCCATCCATATCTCAAAACTGAACTATCAGTCTTGCAAGTCAAAGATGGAAGGCCTCTAAAGTGAATGCTTAATTACAATAGAACCTTGTGAGTGGAAAGTATTCTGGTCTAGCCATAAGATTGCTTTCGTGTAATTTTATTGTGACGTTATTAATATCCAGCATTATAATGTCAATTGTTCTGTCCCACGTCCGTCCTTTAGGGGCAGGATATCTGGTGGAGTAATTTCATGTTAATTTTCTAATCAGGTATGGGAGGTGTTGAGTGATGGGCATTGTTACCATGTATCTTCTGACTGAGGGAATAAACCATTCAAGAAGACAGTATGTGTTTTGTCATAAAGTGAAACATCCAGTGAGTGAGTTGACCAGATGTGGAGAGTGTAAGGCAAAGGAGAAAACTGGAGGTTTAAGTTTGTCAATAAAGAAAGCATTAGGTAAAAAATAGCGATCATAATCTACATACACATTCTGGCTGGTATTTCCAATAAGGCATATATTTTCTCTGCTTGGCTCCTGTGATCCCAGTCTCTTGTGTGTTGTCCTATCTCTCCAATCCCTCCAAAGCAGAGGGGCCCTGTTCTACCCATGCTAGTTGTGGGGGATCTGAGAAGGTATTATGCTGATTTTCCTTGGAATGACTAGTGCTTCTGTGTCAGAGACCTGTCTGTGTGCTCATTGCATAATAGATAATAGTGTCTGGCATGGAGGCTTACATTGACCCAAACCTTGGTATAACACACTGTTCTTGCACTATACATGATAAAGAGGTTACCCAGAAAAGGTACATGAGCCTTCAATCACCTAAATCTCATGCACTTCATATTTCTGTCCTGAATCATGCCAAGTCTTCTCCAACTTGCCAAAAACTTTATCAATCTTTCTAGATCCAACTCTGCTAAAGACTTTTGGCACTAGCCAAAAACACCTTGTCTTTCCCACCTTTACTTTCTTGACTTCCATCAAGGCCATTCTACTGCTAAACTGGTTTTCCTTACACAGTCAAGACATTGAGAGAATCAGAAAATTTAAGGGTAAGTGTCTTTCCTCTTCAAAGAATTCAAATCATTGTTTGTGGAAATAGAGAAGCACGCAGGGAATTCCAGAGTTTACCATAGAAAGGAATGAAAGATTGTGAATATTGGTTAACTTTTGCATTAGAGAAGTGGACAGAATAGCATTAAGAGAAGTCTTCTACAGTGAGGCTGCAGGAGGAGGAGAGGCATGTAGTTAGCAAGATCAAAAGAGCGTTTGCATGAAATTAGTAGCAGAAGGTAGCAAGAGATGCAACGGTGAGGCAATGAAGAAAAAGAGGCTTGATATGGTCACTAGAAGAGTTGATAAGCAGTTTCAGTTAGAACTGCATATCACATTTTAACTTTTCTACATATCCTGAGGAAATAGAATCAACCAAGATGTGAGATACATTTTGCCAGAATAAGGCTTAGTTCTTTCAGTTAGAAAATTGAGAGGTATAGTAAAAAATGAAATGTGAATATTATGAAACAAATTAATCAAAATAATGTTAGTTGCCACAGATTTTTTTTCTTTTTACGGTAAGGCTTATAGCGCCTGTAGGCACACTTGAAGAGCACTTAGGAAGCGCTGTTCAGCTTCTGCCCATTAGTGGTGCAGGCAATTTTATTTAAAGTGGTAGGCCTACTCATATTAGGGCCCATATCACCACCCAAGCCCATCTTGTGTGTAACCACCTAGAACCTGGGTATCATGGTGACGTAGGTAACTTTAAACCACTCGACAAATGGCAAAGTGTTTTAAGGCTGTACGTGGTGGGATTCGAACCTACGCATGGACATCTTCCTGATCCCACGCTCGCCACCTTAGCCACTGTCCCACCGCACATAATGAACTCATGAAGAGGGAGGTTTTAAGGTGCACCATAACTCTTTTAACTCTGGGGACCAACACCTCAGGATTTTTTTTTTTTTTTTTTTTTTTTTTTCAATGTCCCTCCTACATAAAAAAAAAAAAAAGTGTAACAGTAGTACATCATGTAAAGACCAAATTAATGTGTGGTAGCTGAGAGGGAATTATTCAAGCTGAAAAAAGTATTAGAAAGTTAAGTTACCAACTTAAGATAATGTATGTGTAATTGATCTACATACGTGCAGGAAATTCATCTCTCATATAGTAATGGTAGTGCTATATAACAGAAAAAGAAAAGTAAGACAATTGAAGTCAGAAATGAGAGGATTAAAATATGTTAGGAAAGGAATGGGAGAACAAGAGCAGTTACAGAGATTTGAGTGTCTAAACAGTAGATGTTAAATATGGCTATGGCAATAATTTCTGATTGCTTCAGAGTACATAAGAATATTTTGTAGGCAAGTCTTGGTTGAAGTGGTGATAGCAAGTGTATTCATGCAAGTCATTGTCATCTAGCAGGATGAAGTTTATATCCTGATTAAATCAGAACACAAAGTTTCTTACTGAGGAACAAACTTGAACAGAAAAAGATGCATGTTAGATTTTGGCCTAATGATGGAATGTAGTGAGCTCTGGTATTTCCCCTTAACTATGTAACGGGTTGCTATGAGCACACCATTTCTTCCTTCAAACAGTAGTAGATTACTCTCATGCACACACAATTTGTGCCTACACCACCAGAGGGAAGTAAAAGTAAAGATAAATCATATAACTAGTATTTATGTACTGTGACAAGTCATTTAACACATTTCCGTCATTCAGGAGCAGATATTTGCTGCTTCATATAAAAGGGTACTTGTTTGAGACTTTGAGCTCTATGCTGAGTCTTTTTCAGATGATGCAGATTAGACAAGACAGACCCTGACCCAAGCATCTCAACATATTGTTGACCTTAATGTGCATTGCATGTTGTTGATCAGAAGATGAAAACATATTCAGGAACTCTTATGCAGCTGAAGGTGAACTTTTGTTTTCTAAAATTACATTTGTACTGAAATTGTCCTTTACATAAGTTAGCACTGATGCTTGGATCAGAGGAAATTATTATTGTACAACTTATAAATGAATCAAGCAAAATTAAACTGAAGCCAGAGGTAATCAAGGTTGTGGAGTATGCAGGTGGATGACGTCACATAATTACTTAACAAGCTTAAGTCTAGAATTGCAGGGTACAGTGACAGTCTGTAATGCCAGTTAGCTCTCCTGAAGTGAGTCATTACACAAAGGTCTGGATCTTTGGTTATACAGATAGCCATTAACTAATAAAAATAGTTTGTATGCAAGTAAAATAATTTAAGTTCACATTATACATGTATTATATATCTATATAAAAAAAATAGAAATATGAGTGTAAACAGTTTGCACTTTTCCATCCCCAATGGAACTCTTGAACACTTGGGTGTCCACATCACAAGTTTAGGTTTTCAACCCTCCTGGGGTAGGGAAGGACGAGGTGACACCAGTGCCAGCACTTAAGATCAGGGCGTGTCCGTGGGTTCACAGAGGAGTAGCGGCGCCCTCGCAATGGGCAGGTGATGGGCAGGGGTGGGTCAGCTGGGACCGAGGTAGAGGCAGAGACGTCGGGAAGACAGCAGCTGGTGGAAGGCCTGCTGGAAACATCATCAAACCAGCCACAGGTTTTCTAAACTATATAGGAAATAAAGATAAATTGTTTAACGACCAATTCTATCATTACTTTGCCAATTTGACTGCTACTATGTAGTCATATATTCAATTCTTGGTCAAATGTTATGTCAAGATATTTTTTATTGTGTATTTATGAATGAAAGTCAATTGAATATTCTCATTAGTAATTCACTTTTTTCAGTAAGCTTAGAAATTTTCATAATTATGATGCAGGAACCAACACTTGGGTAAAGTCTTGCAGCCTAATTTCATTACTTCCAATTTTTGCCCAAAGTTCTCTTTACTGATTCAGTCCTCACTTGTAAGAACAACCTGTTGTAGTTTCCTGAAGTGACTGATGTGCTTATCAGGTTCTTGTTATGATAGATTTATTAGCAATGCCAGATTCTGGGGCTTTTGTGGTGATAAATTTTGCTTAAAAGCTACAAACAATGCATATTAATTCAATATGTAGCAAATGAAGAAATTTAGTCAGTATTTTGTGCTCTAGTGTTGTTTCCTCCTCTGTACACCTGTGATGGGAAAAATTTTTGTATGGCATGTTTCAAGTTGTTCAGTTGGTATGTATGATGTATGTACTGTCTTTCTATGTTAACACATACAAATCCTTACATTCATTCATTCTTTTAGTCTCAAATCATACTTCCACCAGCCAACTCCTCCATCAGTGTGCAATCAACTAGCCAACCACACCATCTAATGGTTAATTCAATATAGTGTGTGTGTGTGTGTGTGTGTGTGTGTGTGTGTGCACACATGTGCATAGGTGTGCTTGCCCACTACAGTATGGCCATACACTTTTACTTTCTCTACTACAGCACCGACCTCATAAGTGGTACTGAAAATCATTGACCACAATCTTGATTATGAAAGTTGTGAATCTTTACCTAAAATCTTTGGTAAAGATAAGACCTGTAACTCATTGATGCAGAAAAAAAGAGGTCCCTTGTATAAAATTTAGTTATGTGACTTGACACCACTACTTCAGTCTCCATCTGGTTGGCCTTTATGTCTCTGATGATTAAACACCCATGAACCTGGGACTAAGACATCCTGGTGACCACAGTTTACCTTTACAGGCACCCATGCACCGACCAACCTGCAAGGAAGGATGGAGAGCAGATTGGACAGACTGTGGTGTCATAGCAAAGAGTAACAACTGCTACACCACAGAGGAACATGCACACTACTTCAGCAAAAGTAAGTTCAATATGCTCAGCAGTGTTATGGACTTGATTAAAAATGTTGAAAACCACCTGCCATTATCAGTGTCAACATCAGTACATGGTAAAGAGACTTGAACTCACTCACACACTAGCTATAGATTTTATCTAAAGTTGGACATCACAACAGTGTACACTGAGTAGAGCATAACTGAATACAGCTATGCTCATTAGTTATAAGAAACAAGACTAGTGTCATAGGTTAGAGTGAAGTGCATTCGTGGTATGTGGAATTTGACTTACTGAGGAACACTTGTGCATGCTGTATCAGGAATGACTATTGCAGATATTAAGTGTGTAGGAAAAACTTAAGTAGACAACCTTATTCAAAACAAATGTGAACACAGGAAGTTAAGGTGTGGCAATACATGAAACATGCTGGACATCTTTGCTTTCTGCTCAATGTTATGACCTAAACTTTAAAAAGACTGTATTGTATGTCTTTCATTCAAATTTGTTTTAAATGTTCTGTTTGATCTAACTTTTTAGAGGAAGGACAGCAAGTAAATGCCAGTCTGATGTCTTGATAAGAGCATGGAATACATTGGAAAGTGTGAGCATAAACAAGTGTGTTAGTGGGCAAGTAAACATTGTTGAGTATATACACAATAGTTAGTCTCAAGGCAAAATATCTAACTGATGTTGACAATACTGCTCATATTTTGTGTAGGCTGAACAGGACTTTTCAAGACAATTTTCAAGACTTGTTGGAAACATTGATGAAAACTGACTAATAATATACTGTCAGTATTACAGATGCAAGGAACCGTACTTTGCTTTATGTTCACTTTGTTTTGCTTGATGTTGCTTTATAGTTTCCATACAACACAGACAAGAAAAGCAGACAATGTACATTAGCAATGTGTTTGTTGCTTGAAAAAATATAAGAGGTTTGTGGTTTCCAAGTGGGTTAAAATGTTTGTGGGGAGCAGATAAGATAGCTCTGTGTGAGAGATGACACTAGGAAGAACTGGGCACCATGTTCAGCATTAGAAAGTAAAAAGTGGAATGCCAATTTATCAGACAGCTCAGCAGCATTGTTGTGTGCCACCAAGTGAAGAATGCTGACTATGTAACATTGGAACAAATCTTTTAAAGGTTAACCAACAAGTCTGATGTAGGTTGACAATGCTGTGTATTTACCACAGGTCTAATGTGTGTCATGTGGCTGTGTAGCACATAGCAAACACACATAGCAAGCCATTTCTGCAGCAGGTCCTTTGCAGGATCTACTGTTGCATCAACCCTAAGTTGAATCACATCTTGTAGGTCATGTACGGATATGACTTGATGGCCAAAACACTGTTTAAATAATTGCATCCTCTGCTCGATTACAGGCAACAAACTTGATATAACATGAATTTAGCATCTTAAATCTGCCATAAGAACAACATGAAGGCCATTGCTCTGTGTTATTGAGATTGTTGTACTCCAACTGATTGCACAGTCATAAAAAGTATCCCTAATGAATTATGTGCATCATCATGACTTGGTAGACAGAGAAATGTGAAAATTTGTGAATCATATGCAATATGTGGTGCACAAGGCAAAGATTCTAATGACAATATGATATGCAACACCCTTTATAACATTTTGGGACACCAAGGTTTACATTACATCAAAACTGCTTGAGGATCTCTGCACTAAATAAACTCAGTGTTCACTGGAGTAAGGATATTTTTTTTTGTATGACTGGACAAGTTCTAGGAAGTGATTCAGGACCATCCTGTAATGAGCAAATTCAAGTGTGTAGGTGTGTGTGTGTTTGTGTTTTTGTGTGTGTAATTCACCATGGTCATCTGTTGGTCACCCAGCCAGCATATTCCCATTACGGAGCGAGCTCAAGAGCTCATAAACCGATCTTGGGGTAGGACTGAGACCACAACACACTTCACACACCGGGAAAGCGAGGCCACAACCCCTAGAGTTACATCCCGCCACAACCCCTTGAGTTACATCCCGTACCTACTTACTGCTAGGTGAACAGGGGCCACACATTAAGAGGCTTGCCCATTTGCCTCGCCGCTTTCCAGGATTCAAACCCAGACCCTCACGGTTGTGAGCCAAGCATGCTAACCACACTACACTGTGTGTGTGTGTGTGTGTGTGTGTGTGTGTGTGTGTGTGTGTGTGTGTGTGTGTGTGTGTGTGTGTGTGTGTGTGTGTGTGTGTGTGTGTGTGTGTGTGTGTGTGTGTGTGTGTACACTAATATCTAACCTACCTATCGCCCACTAAACAGATAATAGGACTTGTATATGCATCCTTCCTCATGAGTCTTGTTTTTGCTGTGAGTGTGTCTGGAGTCCTGTGTTATGTGCAATGTTTCCATGGGAACAGGTGGTATGAAGGGTTATTTCACAGTGAACACAAAAGGAATGGGAAGTTCCTTCACTAGAAGTGCCAGGTAAATCAACATGTTGAGCAGGCACACATGGAGAAGTGATGACTTACCCAGAAAGTTGCCAAAACAGGTTTACATCTTCGTTGAGTTATGAACTTTTCCCCAAAATGCCAAGCTCCTGAAATTTCTGCCTGGACGGAGTTCATACTTCCAATGAGGCATTCAGAAGCCCTTGACCCTCACTGCCCTCACATTACTGACACTAGAGACTAAACATTGACATGGCCTTACATTATTACTACTATCCATCACTTAGAAATTATATTTACTTATAAAAAGCTATTTTGAAGCAAGTTTATGTACTAATTGAACCAAGTAAGAAAATATCACGGTTATTGAAAGTTTAAAGTGAACAAAAGTAAACCAGAAAGTGAACAAAAGTAAACAATTCAGTCTGGTGAGAAACAGTACATTCAGATGCTGCATGAAGATGTCACATCTCATGATGCCTTAGAAATGTTCATTAGAATGAAATGTATTTAATCAACAAGACAGCCAAGTTAAAACAGTGGGTCATGATTTTATTTCCTGCCCTGACTACACTTACGATGAGATGCACACCTGCTGCTCCTCAGACGAACACACTAACACTGAATGTTGGTGATGTGGCTCCCTTCTCAGGCTTGAGATGTCTTGTGATGTGATGTGTAGGATAATAAATACCACTGGTAGGGAATAAACTTGGGAATTCACAGCGGTTCAGGTAGTAATTGTAGCTATTTATTTAAGAGGATTAATATAATCCTTCTCGCTCGGCTGCAGTAACATACTGCACCAAGTTGTCCTTATTTATAGGAATGACAAACAAAATATAGAAAATAGTAAGCACTTGAACATTTCATTTATGCCCTAGAGTCCAGCTGAGCTGGAATGAAAATACTAAATTAAGGTTTTAATTGTGCTTTATGAAGCTTGTATAATTTAGTTAGTTGTCCACTACTAACTCTAGTCATCTAATTTCAGGCCAGTGGGAAGGAGTGTCTGGGAACGATGATATGGAGCCTTGTCCAAGGATGACACGACACATATTGGCAGTCAGCTGGATGCTCTGTGACGATTCTTTGAGGAGTCCTCCAGAACCGGCAGATATTGATCCTGGTTCTAACACTGTTGGGTCTAGTCACTCAGGTCTTCTGGAAACTGCAGTCTGGTATTTCCAAATTTATCAAGTTCAAAACTACCACAACACCTATTACTTTCTAACATCTCCCTCATACTTCAATGCAAGTTTCTCATATTGTTCACTAAAGTTTCATTATTTCACTAGTTTCATATATTTTATTCAGTTTATATATTTCCAAGTTTGCAAATATAATTGTTTATTTTTTTTTCTACACAAAACGAACATTGAAGGATTTCTTGTAAGGTATAAGTCTGCCTTTCTTCACACAGTCTTCCTTTTAGCGTCAAGTCTGGAAGATCTGTCTGTTACCTCAAAATGAGGTACAATTAAGTTTCATATCTCTCCTACCTAATGTTTTCTGCACTTAGGCAAATATATAGTATGTAACACAGCAAAATTCCTTCAACACTAGACACCAACACTGCATGTTCCTTCCTTTCATTTCAATACTGCATGTATCTTGTTCTCATCTTCAAAGAAAAATAAAGATTTATATATCAATATGAAAGACTCAATTGGAGTCAATTACATACGCTCGGTGCAGACAATAGAGCACTCTCGGCGGATAACATCCTACAATAACTTTTCTTGTTCCAGAAGGAACTTAAATCTGCCATGACCACCTCAATGCAAGCTTTTGACGGCAAGGACAGAAGTCCTCAGACTCTGACTGACCATTGGAATAAACTGCATCACAAGGCAGCATCTCAGGTGCTGGCTTTTACTGTTTGGCAATGCAACAAGCTAGATAGCAATACTCCAAGTGTGTGTTTCCTCCAAGTACTTAGTCTGAAATACCCACATGTGATCAGCTTTAAAATACTGGACTGAAAAATATTACTTTGTGAAAATATGAATTTCATATAAAATTATTGGTTAAATGTAACTGAGTGCAGTTAATGTCACCAATAGTGTTGTAGATGTGATTCCTCTCATAAACTCTGTATCATAACTTGTCCACATTATGTATTCTTTATGTTCTCTCCATGTCTGACCTATTTTTTTATCATTCCCAGAGGAGACCACCAAGGCAGAGATAATTTATTCCTATCCTTATTTTGCCTCCTTGTATTCACTAATACTCTTTTCTCCACTCTGCTGTTCTCCTGCACATCTCAGCACTACCCTCTCACTTCTCCACTCTGCTGTTCTCCTGCACATCTCAGCACTACCCTCTCACACCCCTGGAACCTGTCCTCTTCCACCCATCATTGTCATTCTTCTTTATGTTCTCTTCTTGCCATTCTTTTTGTGTCTAACCCACCTTGGCATGATGCTGTGCTTAACCCACTCAAAAATCCCATATTTCATCCTTGTATCTTTACTTTGCAATTCACAGACACAGCTATAATTACTTTTACCATCACATATACTATTTTGTATGTACTACATGTGTGCTTAAGCTGTTTTTAGTTACCCTACTTAATTATGAAATTAATAATTTTTACCTAGAAAAGGGAAGATCATTTAAAAAAGTTGATTTGTTGAAGTAACATCATTTAAATGGTCTAGATGCATATCTGCAACCATTTAAATCTTATTGTGCACTATGATTGTTGGCCAAATGAGATGAGTCTTTCCAAGCGTCAGTTACTCTTCTGGTGCCCCCAGATGGATAGGTCTTCTCTGACAAGTAGAGGTACTTAATTTTTTATGATATATTCTTTGTTGTGGCAAGGATACTAATTTCCTTTGTGAAGGCTACTTGATTATCAAAGAAGCCTCATTCCTGCCAGATCTTAACTCCCTTTGTCCTACAGTGTGCAGCTGTTGTATTCTTGATAATTTGTGAGGATTTAGTGAGTTCAGGATAACTGTACAACAATTTCATATCCAACACCAGGCATGGACTTAACCTTTGCATTCCAGCAGATGCGTGCAGGATGTCTCACAGTGATCACTGTGCTCCCATCTCAGTACACTCAATCCTCTGCCATTGCAGCTCATTGCTCATGTTACTGATATGAATCCTAATTATGCACTAGCATACCCCTAGATTCTTTTTTTTTTTTTATTCAAACATTTTGGCACTAACAGTATATGATGATGCCTAATACCATGACACTCTTGCAGCAGATAGGTTCTAATGATATGAAATGAGATGAGGAAAATGTAGATGATAAAAGATCATGAAACAATACCTGACGTAATGTGTGCACTTAAGGCTTTCAGCTGAAGTAATTTTAGCACCAATAAATTTGACTTAGTTTGCAGTCACTGCAATATCAGTGAAACACATGATGCATTCTGCAGCAGCAGATGGTTGAGTGTAAGCTTTAGGCTCAAAGTAACTCAAGTTCTGCCAGAATTTGGGCCACTCTGCCACCTAAATTACTGTTACTCGGGCCTAAGAATAGTGATGATTGTGACACGTCAGGCATGTATCAACTACAAGGTAAGGGTTAAGAGGCAATACCTTCCTCCACTGTTTTAACATGCAGTCTTGAAAACATTGACCATTTAAAAAAAAAGTAAGCAAAAAAGCTTTAGACATTTTCAAAGTTGATCAAATTGAGTATTTCAGATACAACCTATTACATCCTAAATATATTCCCCAGCAGACTACTGCACATCAACCCAGTGAGAGAAGCACAAGGCCACTGTCCTACCTCTAGGTGAGGCTGGTGCTCCGGGCCGGCTCTCCCTCGGCCAGCGGCATCAGTTTCTCCTCAATGGACGAGACCGGGGACGAGTTGCCGGAGCGGTTGTTCTCCATGGAGCAGTCGCTGACTTCCTCAGAGGAGTCATTGTAGTCAACGGAAGCAGCCCTCTTATTAACAAAGGACTCTTCCAGCCTGATGAAACAAAGGTCTCCCGTCAGTTTTACAGAGTGCATGAGTGATGAAAAAAACATATCCTTCATTTTAAAGGGCACAGTTATTTACTTTCATTCAGAGGAAGAGAGATTTTCTACATTAATATAGTCTTTGATCAGACCAACAGCCAAAGAAGGCTGGCAAAGATGTCAGGTGGGTGCCCACCTCAGATGTGTTGTTATCTTTTTGCTGTTGGTCTAATAAAAGATTGATATACAAAACTCCCTCTTGTTACAACCCACACAAACCAAGAGCACAAGCCAGTCCTGTATACAATAATCTTATAAAAAAGAGTTTTCAAGTTGGTGTATCATCTTCAGAACATTCTGTAGAGACAGTCCTGGCATGGCAGAGGAAGTTTTATGAGGAAGATAATCATTAGACATTACAAGACAAAATGCAACTTACGGCACTCCCTTGACTCTCATAGCACCTGTGAGAGCCATCTGCTTCACATGTTGCATCAATAACTGCATCTGCTCTAATGACACTCTCAGAACACCTGTGGAGAAGGTATGTGTCAACCAAAGCAATTATGGCAAGATTAGGAAGATGTGTGTTGTAACAGTAAGCTGAGGCAAGGGTTCAAGGTTGATGGTCATACCTACTTAGAAAGTGAGGTACCACTGTATGGTAGGAGCCAGCTACTACAAACCTCATTAAAACAGATGCATTGCTGATGAACCTAGTGGGAGAATTTTGAAAGAGAAAGAGATATTTCTTCCCTCCCCCTCTCTACTCCCTCCCCCCTCCCCTCTCCTCTACCTCGTTCCTTCCCCTCCCCTCTCCACTCCCTTGTTCCTCCTCTCCTCTGCTCTGCTCTCTCCCTTCTACTCTACTCTACTCTCTCCCCTCTCATCTCCTGCTCTCCTCTGCCCTCTCTTCCCCTTCCCTTCTCTTCTCTGCTCTGCTCTCCTCTCCTCTCCTCTCCCCTGCTCTCTCCCCTCTCCTCCCTCCTCTCCTCTGCTCTCTCCTCCGCTCTTTCTCCCCTCCTCTTCTCTCTCCTCCACTCTCTCCCCCTCTCTCCTCCACTCTCTCCCCCTCCTCTCCTCTGCTCTCTCGCCCTCCTCTCCTCCCTCCTCTCCTCTCCTTTCCTCCACTCTCTCCCCTCCTCTCTGTCCTCCCCTCTTTTCCTCTGATGAGCCTGTTTAGCATTACGCTCCATTTATCTTTGTCAGTTCTGACAAACACAACAGTATCATACACAAATCTTTAAATTTTTCTTTCAGAAATATGGAAGTTACCTGTCTGTTGAGTGGATCATGAAAACAATCTAGAAAGATAATGCCTGTGGAACATAACATTGAAATAACTGGGAGAGGACAACAGCAGAGGACTCACTGTCTGTAATATCTCCAAGTCTTTTGGCGACCATGTAGAGCACCTCAGGGCACCAGAAGTGGGGGATGCGGGGGTACAACTTTCCAGTGTCTGAGGGCAGGTGGAAACCTAGCTCGGCCAGCAGCTGACGGAAGGTGGGTGAGGAGAACGCCTCCTCCTGCTCACTGGTCCAAGGAATGAGTGGGATGGACTGGTTGGACACTGGTGGAATGGAAGTGTGTGTTACTATTGTACAAAGGAAGCATTTGTTGCTATGTGTGTGAGAATGGACCACATGTTACAGTGTGAGGGAAGGAAGCATTTGTTATTACGTGTGCATTTTTTCATGCCTTTAGTCTCAGTACTGCCACACCTATACATCACTAAACATTAAAACTCTTTTAATTTGAAAAGCCACAAAGTAATTCATGTAAAGGCATCACCAAATTTTAGTTCTTAGTAAGACATTGAAGTCGGTAATGCTCAGCTAAGCAAGTTTTGGCTGATCCTTACTGTTCCTATCACTACACAGCAATTATGGATAAATATTACTGAAATGTTCCTTTTTCTAATCCCACAATGAAGAGTTACTTACATGTAAAATGGAAGGCAACAGGCTCTGGTCTGGGGAGGTCAGTGCCCATGAACCTGATCTTGGCATAGCAGGCCTCAAGAATCTGCTTCTGAAGCCACACAACCTGACTCCCATGGCCTTCCTCTCTCAGCTTGTCTGCAGACCCAAAGAAAAAAATTGCAATAAGTTCTTCTAAGCATACTATTCATCAGCATCAAAACACAAGTGAAAGGAAATGCCAAAAGAAAGAAATACCCAGACACATTTCTTACCAACAATCACATATGATTGGTTTTAATATATTCTATTCTTTCTTGGTTCTGTTTAGGTCCTGGGAGAGGTAAGCTTTCCTAAAAAACATCTCTAAATGCACAAACTACCACATGTAGGATTAATGGCTTCTTGAAGCTTCCCTCATTTTCTACATCAAGTAGCACACCATTATCTGTTGCCATCAACTAATCTATCACGCATTTCTATGCAATTTTTCTCACCCATCATATAGAGAACTATAATACTCATCCTATTTTGTGTAACAAACCTGCCTTGCTGCCTGAATTCACCAGCAGGACACTCACCAATAAGGAAGGCAACAGTAGTGTTGTCATCCCAGTCATAGCTATCCTCATTAAAGAGGAAGGTCACATCCATGCTCTTTTCCGACAATGGAGCTGTGACGAGGAAAGAGGTGATTAGAAAAGTTTTTATCTAAAATCAGTGTGTAATGACTGATGACAAGACAGGTATATAGTACGTGGTCTTATGTAATGTGATGGGAAATGCACAAATATTAGTATGAAGCAAATAAATATTAAGCCATGAGCTTTGATGTCACTTGAACTTGGCCAAGACATATAATAGTCAGTGCCTTTACTCCTGAATGGCAAGAATGCCTCACCTTGGGTTTCAACAGACTTCTCCTCCTGCTTGGGCTTCAACCGTTCAGCATGTGGAGGTGAGGCAAGTTTCAGGCTTCCCATGCCATCAAGCTTTTCCGTCACTTCCTCCGTGGACATTTTATTGACCTGGGTGGTGTGGGCAAGGTTTGAAGGGACGTCAGAAGAGTCTTCCGAGTCGCTGCTGACCTGCATGACATCGCACTCAAGACTGACATCTCCCTCTGACTTGTTGGCGACCAGCGGCTCCACCTGGGAGTGCTGTGCGGTGGCGGGCTCAGGGTTTGTGTGCGTGTGGCTGGCCTGTTGGGAGGCAAGCTTTGCAATAGTACAGTTTTAAGTGATAGATTGGCTATCTGATATCTAACAAAGAAAAGACAAGAAAACAAATTATTCTCTCACTCCAGGATCATACAGCTCAACATTAAGATATATATATATATATATATATATATATATATATATATATATATATATATATATATATATATATATATATATATATATATATATATATATATATATATATATATATAAAACTATACAAAAGATTAAGATTTTTATGCATTATATTCTCTGCAATTTCATTCATCCACTTTAAACATTCTACACAGCAGCACTCACAATGGGAATCTCTGCACACAGCTTGGAGCATTCACTGTTGGTTATGAAGCCTCGCGCTAACAACTTCTGTATCACCTGTTGGTGAAACAGTGCATGTGTCACTAATACTGCTTCATCTCATCCAAACACCCATTAAATGCTCACAATGGATATAATGGAGGCATTTAGTGTCACTACACACTTTTATATGCATAAGATACCACTGGCAAAAGATACACAATCTTGAACTCCAGTATAGGAAAATATTCCTTCAATCCTTGTTTTAGCATCATTTTGTCAAAAGAAGAGATGATAGAAAATAAAATAAACATGAAGACAGCACTCACTTCCTTCTTGATGGGTTCCTCAATGGAGTCATCGCAACAGATCTCCTTTATCTTGTCCATGAGGTCCTGCTCACTTGTAGTGGCCAGGTATAGGTTGTATAGCTGATCAAAGTCTTCATTCCTAAGGACAAACAAAATTCTTAATAATTACACTTCCAGAAGTAAACACAATACATATTTATAAGACAATTGCACCTCAAGGCAAAAGAAATGTCAGATAAATAATTATAGTAACTGAAATTTAAAATACAAATCATAAACACTAAGCAAGGAAGTCCAGCAACGTTTACTTGTTTCACTTGGCCTGTACTTACGAGAGGTCTATCCCTGGAGCCTCCACCATGGGCTTGTGAGAGTTCTTGCTCTTCTCCTTGTCCGGGTGTTTGATGCGAATGCGGGTACACTTGCGGAGGACATACTCTATCAGGTCTGCCCAGTCCTGTGCAAGGGAAGCATCAATCAGTAAGATTCTCCCTGCCATGGTCTTTGTCATGGGGATAAAATTTTCAGGTATTGTATTGCATTACAAACATGTTACATATCTATTGACCTTACAAGCATTTGTCCATCACACACACACACATACTCACCCCACACAGTTCAAAACCTTCCTTCCAGATGCGCATGAACACCTTGAGGATGGACGGCTGCAACAGCACATTGACATTCCTCAGGTCACCGGCAATGTGGTGCATCATGGTGAAGATACAGTCGTTCACTGTCTCATCATTCATGTTGAAGTTTTCCAGCAGACGGCTGTACTGACGCATGATGTCCATTGTGGCAAACCTGTGAAGGAGGTGGTGTTTGCCAGCTATGTCTGGTGGTTTTGATAATGATATTCATTTCACTAATACACTCTAGAATTCCCTCCCTGCTTCTGTATTTCCCTTTTCCTGTAACTAGAATTTCTTCAAGAATGAGATCTCCAGCCATTCTCAAACTTTGAATACTCAATTTGCCTCTTTTCTTTGGGACTGGGATTTCGATAGACATTTTTTTATTGTATATTTTGTTGCCCTTGACATGAATAAATAAAACTATACAACTTCAACTAGTCTTTTGATAGTAGTGGCTAGACATAGAGCATGGAAATGTTTCAGAATGCAGATTTGACACTCACTGCTTGATGTGGTTGAACAGGTTGAAGGAGCAGTGGAGGGAGTGGCTGGGGGCATTGGGCTCCTGGGTGATGAGGAAGCGGTGGTTGGTGGTGATGAGGTCTTGCAGGTAGTTGAGGTTCAGCACACCAGGTCGGTACATTCGGATCAACAACACGAACAGTTGTCTCATCTCCACCAGCGTCCCAAGTTCTTCTGATAAACAGGGTAAGTAGCACAACGTTATATGAGGAATGCTGCAGTGGTAACTTGACCTCTACAGTGATGAGGAATGATAACTTGATCGATCCATACAATGATGAGGAATACAGAGATTTCTTGAATTATGCGAGGGATGTAGTCTTGAAGGGATTGTGTAGTGTAAAAATAGCATAAAGTGAACATGATTACTGAATTAAACTATACAATCAATGAGCTTGAAGCACCACGTCTTCACTGGTGCCAAATGATTCCATTTCCAGCCAACCCACATAGTCTCACATTTTCCTACCAACCATAAACAAATACTTAACCTGAAACATGCAAATAATCTCCAGAACAAAACTATGATCAAATCCACAAGTCCTCAACACATAAACAGTACAAACCTCTCATGTGAAATAGGTGGTTGGCATCCAGAAGGCTTTGTTCTCTCTTCAAGCAGATCTCAAATGCTACAAAAAACTCCCTCAGGGCAGTGACAACAAGGTGGAGGCGGCGAACATGAGGCAGCAGGTTATTTTCTCCGGCCCGCACTGCCTGCTCCAACTCCTCCTGCATTACCACACCCTCATACACCAAGTAGCATGCCACCTGTAAGGAATACAAAGGTTATCTTATCTTTCCAGTTCTGTTTTTCATGAGTGTGTATACCATAACAGTAAACACGTGAAGTTATTTGTTTAGGTTATGTCAAATATCACACATCCTTTACTGGAAGAGTTGTGCACTTACATCCACACACAGCACAGGGCAGATCTGGGACAGCTCCAGGTCCAGCTCCACAGCAAAGCGTAAGAAGTAGGTGATGAGCCACAGCAGGTGAGACTTGTCCAGGTCAATCTGGTAGGGCATCATGACCTGCAACCTCAAACCCTGCAGGAGGTTAGAGTAGCCGTTGATCATGAAGTCCACAGTGAACTCCTTGAGGAGATTTGAGATGTCCTCGGGTGTTGGATGGTGGTGAAGCAGAGCCTTTGCCTTGATGCTGTTGCTTTCCTTCCTCTTTATCAGTTTGGTCCTCTTAATGTTCCTCTCCTGCAGTGCCTTCTGCAGCATTTTGGCTGGCCGAGGCTTGCTCAGCATCTTGTGTGGCTTCTGGTGGTGCGGCCGCTTGGCATGCGGACCCTCGTCACACTCTGAACCAGTGGAATTGCTGGACTCATTGTTCTCCTGGGTGTCTGAGAGCAGCTTCTGGGACATGGTGTGTCTGGAGCGCTTCTGTCCTACCAGTGGCTTGTTCTTGTGGAGCTTCGGCAGCTGAGGTGGTGGCTTCTTCTCACTGGAGTCTCCACTGAAGCCCGATTCCTCCACATTGGGTGGCCACTTGACTGGCTGTCTCACATCCTCCTCCTCCTCATCCATAGGTGAGTGCATCTCCCTTAGAGGAAATGACTCCTCACCCTGCTTACTTATGAGGACAGGATCTAGGGGAGTCATGATACTCTTTTCTTCTGCTGCAGCTCTCACTTTTGCCTCAGCTCCCATTCCTGTTCCTGCTTCTGCCTCTAGCTCTACTGCTTCTTCCTCTGCCTCTTCTTCTCCAGGCATGAACTCCATGAGATGCGGATCAGTGGGCTTGCTGTCCTCCAGGGTAATGGGTGACTGCTGCTCTTCCGATGGCACTGGGCTGCTTGCCTCACTGCCACCCTCATTGCCACCCTGGTCACTCTCATTCTCTTCACATTCCCCAATGATTTTTATTTTGTACATGTCCTTGGGGCTGCTGGCTTCCCTGCAGGTCTTGCCATCCAACCCCTTCTTTTCTTCCGCAGAAACCTCTTCTATTGCTTGGCCCACAGCATCCAGCCTGGGAGGTGCATCTCCCGGGTACCAGGCCGTGATGGTGCCCTTGCCGCCACTTTCCTTCTCTTGCTTCTCCAAAGTCAACATGCGGTAGCTGTTGTCTGAGACAGACTCATCCAGGGAGGAGTCTATGTTGGACCCTGTCCGGCAGAACCCGCTGTCCGGGCAGCTGTCCAGATTGTGCAAAGTCTTGTTTCCTGAGGCAAGATCAGAGTCCTCTTGGAGACTTGACATCTTGTGTATCTTCTTGTTCTTCTTTGCCATGCCGTCCACAGGGGACAGTCTCTCCGAGGAGTCAGACACAGGGTCAGAGGTGGAGATTGCATCCTAATGGAGAGATTTCAGTTACTCATTCCCATCACATGTTGAGTTCTTAAGCTTCTGCCTCATACCTGATATACATTAATCTAACTTCATACCATGGGCATCGATTGTGGGGGAAGGGGGGACATATCTCCCCCTCTCAAATTTTTCAGACTGAGGGAAATATAGTATGATTTTTCCCCCTTTTTGCAGTAAGTTGTCCATTACTACTTTACATTAATAATAGTTATACAATACTGGCAATGCTCTCCCCCTCCCTCATGTTGCCTTCTCCTAATATTTTAAAGGAATCAATGCCCATGCTTTATACAAGTAAAATTTAGTCGGTAAAGAAAATACAGGATCAATAGAACACATCCCTACTGCAACAAAATGGTCCAGGCACTGCCTAAACAGAATCCAGACTGAGACACCAGCACTCACGGAGGAGGAGGAGGACATGGGGTTGTTCTCATCATCTTCTGAACTCTCAGGGAGGGACGACTCCAGCCACTCATTGATAAGCTTCCTGATGGTGCCCTGCTGCTGGTCTCGGTACATTAGGGACACCAGCTGCACCATAGTGATGTTCCACAGGTGCTGCAATGACATGCCATGACAAAATTTGGCAAAAACAGAACAAAGGATAAGGGAAAAAAAATAATAACTAAAGATAATGTTTTTTTTTTTCTGTGACTGCAATACATCACATGGGATGTTAATAACATGCAAGAATCTTTGATGAAAATATAGCAAAGTATGCATAGATGGTACAACCCTTCCAAGGCCAGGTGCAGGCCAGTGCCCACCTGTTGGTTGCAAGTCAGGAGCTGAATGAGGATGTTGTCAAAGCGTTGAGCAAACAGGTTCCACATGATCTGGTCTTCCGTGAGCACCGTTGTGTTTGCTCCGGTCTGGAAGACATCAAACAAAAGTGATATGGTGACAATGAATAAAATTAGTATGACAGCTACCATGGAAAAAGGATGACTTATGTCACTTTTGTTAGAAACATATGTATGTAGGAAAACTGTTTCATCAAGTATAGTGAGCCAATTCCATTTTACAAAATATATGTGCATTAATGGTAGGTAAGAAATGTATTTACTGGTGTACTCTATTGGTCTTAGTGGATAAACACTGGTGACTGACCTGTTGGCCTGCGCTGACGGGCAGGTTGGGTGTGGCAGCCATGGAATTGTTGGCAGTGGAGGTGGTGGGGGCACGCTGTTGTGAGGTCTGGATGCTGCTGACATGCAGCAGGTTGCGCACCAGCAGCAGACACTGGTTGATGAGCTCACACTCTGGCAGAGTGAGGATCTTGGAGTCCTGCAAACACCACCAAATAGCCAACTTTTTATTTACATACTTGGAATTGAGATATGTTTATATTTATTGATACTAAATGATGAGGCCTTTTATTTTCATCACAGTCAGTTAACTGCCTTGCTCTGACTCATTTAAAGATTAAGTCAGGTCACAAATAAAGTCACACACCTGGAGGACTGAGCTCATGAGGTCAACGATGGCCTTGGTGACCTGTGTGTCGAGGAATAGTTTCTTGGCATTCACGATGGCTGTCTCCAGCTCATAGATGATGCGCTTCCCCTCATGGTTCTGGCTCATGGTCTCTGTTGGCATCAAGCACTCGACGGGTGTCATCAGCTCCTGCAGCACTCTGGAGCAAGAGAGAGAAAAGTGCTAATCCTTGGGTAGAAATGAAATCTGATGCACAGTTTTACACTTTCATTACTCAGGTTTGTACCATTTTACAATTTCATTAATAGTATTTTACCATAAAGTAAAAACTGACAAGCTCAAACGATAGCAGGACAGGATACAAATTATCATCACCTATTCTTCTCTCAAATTACAGTTTTACAATTTAGATTAAATGGGACTTTTTTTTACCACTTTCCTCATAATTCTAAACAATATCCATATGATGAACTGTGAACACACACACACACACACACACACACACCGATTGGTTTGTTGTAAAACACTACAAAGTATGGAGAAATGATAGAAAAAATAAAGGAGGTGGTGGTATAATGGTTCTTACTAAGGAAGATCTGATAGTGAAGGAGGTGAACTATAGTAAGAGAAATGAGGAAGTGATAAGTATGCTTATAACAGATGGTAAGAGGGACATTAATATTATAACAGTATAAATACCACTCAGAACCAGTGCTTGGGAATATGAACAGTACCATATGGTGATGAGAAATACTCTAGACAGAATGAAGCAAGAACTTATCAGAAAGGATAGAGTGATGATAGTTGGGGACTTTAATTATAAAGAAATAGTGTGGGAGGACTACAAAGTGATGAACGGTGGTGAGTGGGCAGAGGAATTGTTAAATGTAGCAATAAATAACTTGATGACACAGTGGGTGAGATCACCAACAAGGTGCAGGGGACAAGATGTTGCAGCAAGGTTGGATTTGGTATTTACCAGGGGCATCTCTCTAAAAGAGGAAATTGAACATGAATGTCCCTTGGGGAAAAGCGATCATGATGTCCTAAGCTTTGAGCTGGATACGGAATTAAGCACGAATAAGATTGTGGAACGCAGGGAGGAAAAATTAAATTATATTAGGGCAAATTATAACCATATAAGGGAGTTCTTTAATGAAATTGACTGGTCCGTGGTATACCAGGAAAGGGATATGCAATTGAAATACGATAAATTTATGGATTTGTATAACTCTGCTGTGAAAAAGTTTGTGCCATATCACAGAAAGAGGACTTTAAATAATAAACAGTGGTTTAATAGAAATTGTGAAGAAGCAAAAAGAACAAAGAAAAGGCATGGAAGAAACTTAAGAAAAACAGTGATGTATTATCAAGAGAAGTTTACAAAACAGCAAGGAATAGATATGTTGAAGTAAGGAGAACAGCACAGAAGGAATATGAACAGAGGGTGGTGGAAAACTGTGATAGTGACCCAAAATGTTTTACAAATTCATAAATGGAAAACTAAATATAAGGGAGGCAATAGAAAAGGTAAAAATGGGAAGAAGTATATGAGGATGCTGGAGATATAGCTGAAATTTTGAACGACAACTTTTGCAAAGTGTTTACAAAGGAGGAGCATTTTATGGGAGGAAGGCCTACGGAAATAAAGCAAATGCAGGACATCATGGTTACTAAGGAAGATGTAAGGAAAATTATAAGCAATCTGGATATTAATAAATCAATGGGGCCTGATGGCATATCTGGGAGGTTGCTAAAGAATGTAAGGATCAATTGTTGAACCCGTATTTGATATTGTGGAAACCTCCATACGAACAGGATTAGTCCCAAAGAGTGGAAAAGAGCTGACATTGTGCCTATATATAAGAATGGTAGTAGAATGGAACCGCTAAATTATAGACCAGTATCGTTGACTAGTATATTGTGCAAGGTATGTGAAGAAGTAATTAAAGCTAAGTGGAGTGAGTATCTAGAAAGTGAAAACATTCTGAGTGAAAGGCAGTTTGGTTTCAGAAAAGGAAGATCGTGTATCCAATTTATTATGTTTTTATTCAAGAGTGACTGACATACTACAACATAGAGAGGGATGGGTGGATGCTATCTACCTGGACTTGAGAAAGGCCTTTGATAAAGTACCACACAATAGACTGATGTGGAAACTAAAGAAGATTGGAGGAGTAAATGATAAACTAGCAAAATGGATGGAAAATTACTTAATGGGAAGAGAAATGAGAACAGTGGTGAGAGGAAGGAAGTCCGAGTGGAAGAAGGTAACCAGTGGAGTTCCACAAGGGTCAGTGCTTGGTCCCATCATGTTTTTGATTTATGTTAATGATATGCCAGTAGGAATTGACAGTTACATGAACATGTTTGCGGACGATACTAAAATTATGAGGAGAGTAAAGAATGTGGAAGATTGTAACAAGTTACAGGAAGATCTTGATAAAATATATGAGTGGAGTAAAGAGTGGCAGAAGGAATTTAATATAAACAAGAGCCATGTTATGAAAATGGGAAGAAGTAGATACAGACCAAACAGGGATTACAGGCTGGGTGATGAGAAAATTAAAGAGATCAATGAGGAGAAAGACGTAGGAGTAACCATGCAAAACACTTTGTCACCGGAGAAACACATTAACAAGATATTTGGTGACAGAAGATAGAAGGACAAGAGGACATGTAAAGATCAGGATGAGGCAGTGTGTGAAAGATATTAGAAAATACAGTTTTCCACACAGAATGATTGAGAAATGGTATACATTGAATAACAAAGTTGTTACAGCACAAAATGTGCATAACTTTAAGGAAAAATTGGATAAATGGAGACATGGAGACAGGACAATATGAGTCCTGCTTGAACCCTGTACAATACACACACACACACACACACACACACACACACACACACACACACACACACACACACACACAAATAAATGTAAATGTACTGTACTCACTTCACTGTTGCTTCCATAAGTCCCTTTTCCTCTTTGACATGAACCAGGAGAGGTAATAAATTCTGAAAAAAAAAATGGGAAGAATGCCCTTGAATTGAATGAATGCATACACATTAATGTTATTATATATCACAACAGCTGCAGGTGATTGAAAAATTAAATAAATAAGATAAATCAGTGTAAAGTTAGTTTTTCCAACCCCCCCAAAAAAAAGTCAAGTCAGAAAAGAAGTGCTGAAAAAAACATGCAAGTAAAAATAAATAAAATGAAAAAGCTTAGCAGTGAAAGAGGAAAAGCCAGGATGAGACAGCAGACTCACTTTGGAGATGATCTTGTTCATGAATAACGACCGCCTGAAGTGCCAGCGTGCTTTATCTTGATTGAGGCGGTGTATGATGATCTTGATTTTGGCTGCACAGAGGGAAAAAAGCAAACTTTAGTCATTTATATTCTGCCCCTCGTATGTCACTACCAACATCAGTAGATTAAACCCAGCACACCTGCACCACTAATCCATCAAGAATCTCTCTCTACACATGCAAAAGGTTCCTCATCATGCTCATGTAAAAAACCTGATTGGAGCGATGGGAGTATGCAATCACAGAGGAAATAATAAATTAAATCTCTTTAGGAAAGTTTAAATTCAAGATTGACTGTTGTGCAAGATGCAGCATCAGGAATTTACATGTAGAGGTTAATTATTAAAAGGAGAGAGAGAGAGAGAGAGAGAGAGAGAGAGCAGTGTTTTATAGTTGTGGTGATTGAACTGGTGTGGATGATAATGACAAAAGAGTGAAACAGGCTGAAGAAAAGTGTTGTGTTGAATATGTGGACTAGAACACTACTGTGGATTATCTAAGGAATGACACAGAAAGAATAAGTTGGAGGCAAGTGTGTCACTGGTCATGAACCAACTGCACTGCTATGGTGAAATCATGAGAGACTGATTTCCCTAATTTTTTGAGGGAAAGGAGAGGGACTGTGAGGTAAGCTATATTTTCTGAAGCAGGGAGCACCAAGTAAGACACAGGGTGAGGTTCTCTACTACCAAAAAAACACAGGAACTCAAGAGGTTAACTACACATAACTATATGGAACAGGGGGCCGCCAAAATATGACAAAGGTTGTGCTAAGGAAAAAATGGAACCTCCCTTTGTAATAATAATGATGCTGATGATGATGATTATTATTATTATGAAGATGACCAAGGTGAAGATGGTGACGATGATGGAGATATGGGGTTATCAATTGTGAATCCTATAAAAATCCATGACAACCATCATTGCATGACACTAAAGACATAATGAAAAAGTTCTTATTCACAAAACACACATGAAAATAACACAGCCATTATGATGAGTGAACAGAACACATGAGGAGCAAACACCAAGACACACTTACAGGATCCTAAGAGGTGGCATCTCAGGAGAGCAGCAACAGAGCTGTCCAACACTTACCATGGCTGGGTCTTGCTACTTGTTGCCTTCACACTTACAATACTGGCGGGGACTCAACACTCATCCATCCATCACTCCGCTGACACTCTTCACATCCCTTAGTGAAACATCCACTCCTATGAACCAATAAGGTCTTATAATATTTAGGGGTTAATTTGGGGAAAGTAGCCTTTGCATCAATCTTGGATTTCTTTCATGCTTCTCATAAAGTGTTTGAGTTTTACTATAGTACAAGACAGTTGCTATACCTTACAGTTTTGATCTACATCTCATAAATTTCAACAACTGAAAATATGTTGAGCCCCAGCATCAATAGTTTGAATATATCAAGACAAACAGCTTTATCTCACCCTGTAACGGCTCAGTATGACATTACAATGAATGAATGGTAAATTACTAGAACTAAGTGCTTTATGATTTCTTTCTCCTTTCTCTGTTGAACAATGCTGTACATCAGTATGAATTTTAAAGGGCTCACAGTATTCTGCTACTCCTACACTTGAAATTCATGATGACTTTGTGTGAACTTGCTATTATTTTCCATAACAACTTATAAAGTCTGTTAGCTTCACCTACCTGAGTCAGGAAAGTTTTGCATGTTTTTACATGGAAAAGATTATTCAATCTTAAATCCACCACATAAGCTTTATACAGCTATTATTGGCTTTACAAATTCATGCTTATATCGGTGAAGGCTTACAGTTGTTTTGCTGTCAGTCTTGTTTGCCCCAAGCCTGTTTGTCCAAACCCAAAGCTAATTCATTCACACTCAAGGTGTACACCACACATCTGTAACCCACACCGTCAAGTTTGTATTCTCATACATCAGTGTCTGCTGATCTTGCAACACAGCCAGCCATTCCTCAGCAGAGAGAGCTCTGAGCCTTTAGTAACCAGTCTTTGGGTGGCACTGAAACCCCTCACACACCAGGACAGAGGTAACAACTCCTTGGCTTGCATCCTGCAGATATTGCCTGCTGGTGAACAGTGTGTAACTGTATATGTGTAATTCATGTAAATATTACAGCAGCAAAGTTTATATGGCCTTCTCTGTTGGATAAAGTGGTGATCTTTCACACATGCCATACTTCATCCTTCATGAAAACCAGTGGCATTTAAGAGGCTCAAACCTCAGCCTGCCAAATGATTGGTGAAAACATTACCACCAAGCAAGTGAGCAATAGTTTACATTTGATGCTCAGGTGTGGATGCAAAGCCTTTAGATTAATATTAATGGAGGCTGGTGTGAATGGAACAGCTTTTAGTGAGGGGGAATGGACCTGGGGGCAAAACAACAGATATTCCTTCATAAACACCAAATGCACAGCTGCTGCTATTCACATGGAAAACTTGCATTTATACCGTATAAAAAAAAAACTTTGGAAAAAGGAAAATCGTGCTCTGCTCATCAAACTGCATACAAAACCAGAAATAGCATCAATATTTAGGGGCGAGCACTTGTAAAGAGGTCATAAATCATATACTGTATACCAATTTAGGGAATATGGGACGGCATCATTTCCACATGCTATTAATGAGCCCCACGTGGCATCGTTTCTTTCCACCTAGTTAAGTTTAGACATTCATAATTGCATGACTCAGCCATTGGGAAATCTTGTGGCACTGAGTGAGAAGTGGCGCGCGTGGCGGCGGCTGTTGTGGCTTCAGGATGGCTTGGCAAGTGACAAAAATTAACATCAGAGCATTACAAGAAACGTTCACATAGCCTGGCACCCTCAGGAATGGCTAGTGTGGCTGGACTCAGGCCTCACAGATGATTAAAAGGTAGAGTTTTATAGTTAATTTCTGATGTGTGACATCCATTTTCATATAGTAAGTACTATGTAGGTAATTTATGTACTGTCTTTCTTCAGTCATGTTATCGAGCATACCGAACCTTCCATACGCATATTCCTGTACTCTCATCAAAGATTCATAGTGTGACTTTGATATGATCAATATGTTGTTTATGTTTCGCTTTAATGTAAAACAGTTATTGTCACTCACACCACCCTGTGCTAATATCAATAGTACAAAAAAAAAAAATAATAATAATAAATAAATAAATAAAATAAATAAATAAAAAATGTAGTTTTTTGCAATTTAGTTAACTTTTTTTTTTTCCTTGTGTTCCTTCGATGGTATGACACTGAAGTGAAGTGGATCCACACATCAAGCCTGAACACCACCACCACCATCACCTTACTGTTGCACCAATAAGCTGGCGGTGGCATCCAGCCGCGCCGCCACCACCGCATGTGGACAGAGGGATCCTACTACATTTCTCAAGTTCTCACCTGAGCCTCGCCTCGCTCCATCCAGAGCACCCGAGGCCTCCCAGGGCTCCTGCTGCCTTTCAAGAAAGCAACACAGCCACACGTATTGCATGTGGACAGAGGGATCCTACTACATTTCTCAAGTTCTCACCTGAGCCTCGCCTCGCTCCATCCAGAGCACCCGAGGCCTCCCAGGGCTCCTGCTGCCTTTCAAGAAAGCAACACAGCCACACATATCCAGGCAGTGAGGGAAGAATGGAATGACAGTGCACAATGAAACCACCCATGAAACACACAGTCTCTCTCTCTCTCTCTCTCTCTCTCTGTCAGTTCTTTTACAGTCCCATTGTCACCTTGAATTGTCAAACGTAAAAACTGAGCAGAATTCAATCAATAATAATAGAAAAAAGAGTGAAAAGTGTGGCGGCAATAACAAAATCATGGGAGTCTTGGGAGTTCGGAACAGTGACGTAGTTCCAAGATTGCTTTAATTTTACTATTTAAACTTTTGCTTCATTACTGATTACTTGGCTCCTCAGTTTTCACTGCTAACTATTACAAACTACCTCAAGCTGTCACCACACCAGCAGCAGCAAAGCTTGAAAATTACAATGAATTCAGACAAAGGGAGAAGCTAAAATAACCTCTCACGCAGATGACACCAGGTGTGAGAGTCGAAGCGCTAACTGAAATAATGAAACGACAAGTCAGCGAATAGGGACATCACGCACTACCCTGCCAGAATGTAGGTTACCAGGATACTAACAATGTTTGCAAGACACGAATAACACGGACAAGAGTGAGTACCTTTACATAACTAATCATCTCACCTACTGACACAATGACTAAAATTCTTAGAACCTGGAGAATATTCGAGAGTGATGTCACCATCTGCGAAGAGTGCATTATTATCGAGGAGGGACGAGCGTTGTGAAGAATACAGCGGGATAAGATATCTAATATGACTTATTCTCAGACTCCCTCATAAGTATTACCATGATCTATATATATCTCTAGTAATAAAAGAAAGAAAAGAAAAATTATTAGCAAATAATTATGCGATTATACTATAATAAGAGGATAATGGCAAGAGGAAAAATTAAATTAAATGTTTAATTTTGAAATGAATCGCCTCTAAAACCGCGAGAGCAAAGGCGGTGAGATTATGCTGCAGGAGCTGGAGGTGATGTTACCGCTGACTGGGACTGACACGTTATCATGACACGTACGCACGCACGCACGCACGCACGCACACGCACACACACACACACACACACACACACAGCACAAAGAAGAGCAAGGCCACAGCACACAGCAGGCACAGCCACCAGTAGCAACAGTAATAACACCAAACAACAATAAAGAGAAAAAAACTTTACCGTGTGTGTGTGTGCCCAGAACCGTGATTCAGGGGGCGGGGGTGTGTGTGTTACGCTTTGTGTGTGTGTGTGTGTGTGTGTGTGTGTGTGTGTGTGTGTGTGTGTGTGTGTGGAGGGTAGGGACATTACCTTGCTGATGGGTTAGCTGTAACTCGGCCAGTCTAGCCAATCGCCGCTCACAGCGCCAAACCTGGCAATAGTTACGACGCAGGTCCTTGCGACCCCTCCCTCGCCGTCGCCTGCGTCGCGCCTCGTACGTGGTGGTAAGGAAGACTTGGTGCAAGTGTCCCGCCAGGCTCAACATATTAATGCTATCCTCGTCAACCCTCGAGTAACAACATTTCCTGTTCCTGATGTCTGTCTCATTGAATTCGTACATGTTTGTTTCCATTATATACGACCACCAGCATCCTAATCATTGGACAGAGAATGGCAGGGAATTAGACTAACAACTCGTCTCCAGGCAGGTGTGCGGCGTGTAGAGGGGGGCGCCGCACCTCCCACTGGCCCTCACTGCCTCCATCCTCCTCTTCCTCTTTCCTTCAGACAGAGGCACGGATGGACACACCTAGACATCATAACACCTATAACACGCTATGTGCCCCTTCCTTTCCTTCCTAGCCAGGCATTCATGAGTTCACGCTTCTCCGTTACTTTCTCTTTAGGTCATACTCCCGCCCCATCTGGTCCTGTGCTTACGCCCCTTAACTCGCAGCCCTAGCGCCCCCCTTTACAAAATGCCACCCCCCCCTCCCCACAATCACATGTGGCATTGTGATCGAGCTAAAAACTGACATTCTTGTTCACTTCTTTCTTTCTTCTTTTTCTCAAACAAGGCCATTTCTGATATAAATACTCGCTGGTGTACAATAGACACTCTCTCTCTCTCTCTCTCTCTCTCTCTCTCTCTCTCTCTCTCTCTCTCTCTCTCTCTCTCTCTCTCTCTCTCTCTCTCTCTCTCTCTCTCTCTCTCTCTCTCTCTCTCTCTCTCTCTCTCTCTCTCTCTCTCTCTCTCTCTCTCTCTCTCTCTCTCTCTCTCTCTCTCTCTCTCTCTCTCTCTCTCTCTCTCTCTCTCTCTCTCTCTCTCTCTCTCTCTCTCTCTCTCTCTCTCTCTCTCTCTCTCTCTCTCTCTCTCTCTCTCTCTCTCTCTCTCTCTCTCTCTCTCTCTCTCTCTCTCTCTCTCTCTCTCTCTCTCTCTCTCTCTCTCTCTCTCTCTCTCTCTCTCTCTCTCTCTCTCTCTCTCTCTCTCTCTCTCTCTCTCTCTCTCTCTCTCTCTCTCTCTCTCTCTCTCTCTCTCTCTCTCTCTCTCTCTCTCTCTCTCTCTCTCTCTCTCTCTAGGGGAACTGGGAAGCGCGACAAAGACGAGAGAACAGACGAGAATGAAATATAGACGAGGAGAGGCAATAATGTGCTGGGAGTAAAAACAGAATGAGATGAACTGAGGGAGAAGAATAATGCGAAAACGTGAATGAAGAAGAGCACGTGTGAGGCGAGGTGAGAGGATGAGGCAGGATTGTAACAGCAAAGGAAGACAAAGGGTCGAAATAGAGAAGAGACAATAAATAGAATGGAGAAGGGAGAGGGGGGGAAGAGAGGATAAAAACAGGGCAAGGGAAAGGGATGATTAAAGAAAGTGGAATATAAAGAAAATGGAGAAGGGAGATAAGAGAAGACGAGGAGAGCAGAAAAGATAGAGAAGGAAAAGGGACAAAATAGAGTAGAATAAAGAAGAAAGACCAGAGAAAAGAGAATAAAAGCGAAAGAAAGAGAAAGATACAAGAACAGAAAATGAATTACAGAGAACGGAGGGTAAGTGATGGAAGTAAGAGAATAAAAGCGAAAGAAAAAGAGAATAAAAGGAGAGTTGTAAAAAGAAAGAAAGAAGGGAGAGGAGGGAAAGAGGAAGAAAAATATACAAGCAAGAAATGGAACAAAGAATGAAAGAGTTAAGCGAGGGAAATAGAGAGAGATAGGAAGAGACAAGATAAAAAGGGGAGAGGGGAAAAGACGAAGGGAGGGAGATAGGACGAAAAATATGAAAAAGGAAAAAGGGATTGGACGAAACATAGAAGAAGGAAGAAAGACAAAGAAAATACACAAGTTTACGATAAAAATAAGACACTACTAAAACAGATAAAGTGACATATACATAAAAGAAAGCAGGAACATGACGAGAAAAAAAAAAGTAAGAAAACAACGCAAACAATACACCATCAAGAATCACCACCACCACCACCACCATCTACTAAAACAGTCCATGAAAGTAACGTTGCATAGATGTGTAAGGAAAAGAAGGAAATGAGAAGCGGAGATAAGGGAGATGAGGCAGCGAGGCAAGGAGACAGGTAGGGAGGAAAGGGGCCACGGTATAAACAAGGAGATTAAATGAAGGTGAAAGGAGGTCAAACAGGAACCGAATCTCAAAAAGGGGCTCAAGGAAGTAGACACGATTGAAATGGTGGTGGTGGTGGTGGTGGTGGTGGTGGTGGTGGTGGTGGTGCTTTAAGATAACCATAATTTAAACGAAGAATAAATGAGAGGAGAAGAAGAAGAATACCATCAACAAGAACAAACACAAAAACAACAAGAACAAGTCGAAGAACACCAAAAAGAAGAATGGAATGAAAGAAACAAAGCAAGAAAGTATGAAAATGAACGAAAAAGAGGGTAAGATGAAACAAGAGATAGAATGACATGCAAAATAGAAATATGATAAGAAAAATGAGAAAGATAGAAGAAATAAAAGAATAACGACTCGAGGATGAGGAGGAGGAGGAGGAGGAGAAGAAAGAGAAGAGAAGAGAGAGAGGAGGAGGAGGAGGAGGAGGAGGAGGAGAAGGAGAAGGAGAAGGAGAAGGAGAAGGAGAAGGAGAAGGAGAAGGAGAAGGAGAAGGAGAAGGAGAAGGAGAAGGAGAAGGAGAAGGAGGAGAAGGAGGAGGAGGAGGAGACCGAAAACAAAGCGTGGGTGTGGGAGGATGATGACGAAAAAGGAAATGGCCAAAAAAGAAAAAAAGTTTTGGAAGGTGGTAGGGAGTAAGAGGGGGAGAGGGAGAGGTGGGTGGGAAGGAACAGTTTTGCCAAAAGAGGGAGAGAGTGTGACGTCATTCATTCATTGGAACAGCGATAACAGGATGCAGTGTTGGCGGTAGGAGATGACGAAGCGACGTGCAGGAAGACAGGAGGAGGAGGAGGAGGAGGAGGAGGAGGAGTATCGGGACTAAAAAAGAAACGAAAATGGAGAGATAGAAGTAAAAGATAAACAAACTCTCTCTCTCTCTCTCTCTCTCTCTCTCTCTCTCTCTCTCTCTCTCTCTCTCTCTCTCTCTCTCTCTCTCTCTCTCTCTCTCTCTCTGTCTGTCTGTCTCTCTCTGTCTGTCTGTCTCTCTCTCTCTCTCTCTCTCTCTCTCTCTCTCTCTCTCTCTCTCTCTCTCTCTCTCTCTCTCTCTCTCTCTCTCTCTCTCTCTCTCTCTCTCTCTCTCTCTCTCTCTCTCTCTCTCTCTCTCTCTCTCTCTCTCTCTCTCACACACACACACACACACACACACACACACACACACACGAGACATACAGATAGGCCAAGAATCTGAACCTCCTTCCAAACCACCACCACCAACAACAACAACGACGATAACCTTTGGCCTTGAGAGAGACAGACAGAAGTGCACCTGACGAACAGTAGGTGACGCGGGCGAGGCAGCTGACTGACCTAACAAACAGCGAGGCACGACGGAACAACACAAACACGCTCACACTTGTTAGATTTATAGACGTGCTGCAGAGAGAGAGAGAGAGAGAGAGAGAGAGAGAGAGATGTTTGCTATTTGCTTCGTATTAATAGATTTTCCATTTACACAATCTTTTTATTTCTGCGTTGAAGGGTTTAAATATTTAGTGGTGTGTGTGTGTGTGTGTGTGTGTGTGTGTGTGTGTGTGTGTGTGTGTGTGTGTGTGTGTGTGTGATCTCAAAAACTTCCAACAGGTATTAGTTAAACTTTGTTGAAGAGTAGACGTAGACCCTAATAAATAAATAAATAAATAAACAAATAAAGCTGTGAAAAAAAAAGTAAAATCAATCTGAACGAAAGGGCAATTTTTTTCGACATTATTATTATCATTATTATTATTATTATTATTATCATTATTATTACTATTATTATTTTCTCACTATTGTTATTGTATATTTATTAATTTCAAGATATGCGCCAAATTTTCCCCGGATAAGAAAATCTACGGATATTGAGAGCCGCGTTTCACTAAGTCTACGGAACGTGTTTGCCTTTTATTGTACTGGATCCATTGATACTGACTGACTGACTGACTGACCAATTCACCGATTGATAGACTGACTAACTAGATAACTAAGACAACTAGACTGATTAACTAACAAAACTAAGGAAACGAAAGAAAGAAGGGGAGAAGTAAGAAAAAAAATTAAAGAAAACGAAAAACGGACAAGACGCTGATAAAAGAAACAATACACAATAAAGATACACAACTAAACAAGACAACTCGATCCATATCCTGATCACAGACGAACAACCTTTACTTCAATCAGTTCCCCTTCATCACACATGCGCACCACAGCCCGAGTGACGTTAATGTTGTCATGGGAACGGAGACGCCGCTTTTACCTTTCACTATCTGCCCTGAAGCACTACACAATACAAAACATCATTATAAAACGACAGTATGAAACACAATGGAAGTGAAATTCATTACAGGCATAGCACACTGACTATACCCAGCAAGAGACTAACCAACAGCAATGGAGACGTAGACTGGCTGCAATCCCTCAAATAGACAGGTATGATCAAGTGTGGATTCAAAATTGTTTTTAATCCTTTCAGTACCATGACGCATTTTCATATTCATTCTACCTTCTATTTGGCGATCTTATACAGCTTCAGACACTAATGTGGGGATTAAAATAGTGAAGACTCTGGCCATTAATCTTCTGACCTCCATGAACCATTCCTCATGTCAAAAAAATCGTCTAATTACACCCAAAACTCAAGTACTGATGGGGTTAAAAACGCTTTGTTCCCTCCCCACGATTATTTTCAAAGGCCACAGAGATGATTAGCCAGGTTCGCAAGAGTATTACTTCTATTAATCTGTCACTAAGACCATTAAAACGCTTCTAAAAGACCGCGTAACTTTAATCAAAGCCTTTTGAATGTAGTGGAGATGCAGAGCATAAGCGTTTCAGAATACAGCCCTCGACTTGCGGTGCAAAGAATAAGAGAAACAATAAATTATTTACTAACAGCGATATAGCAACTTAAATCTAATAATAGAATATAAAAAGAAAAGAAGACATTGTACATCCAGCACATGAAGAGATAAAGTAATAAGGTGAAGTCAGAAAGGAACACAAAATGAGGAAAATACCATCTGTTTGTCGTAAGGTATACTGATTCAAACCATAAGAAGTAATAAAGTCGAAGTTTCCACAACACAAGAACTGTTTCTCTAGGGTTTCAAGAAACAAGGAAACCGAGATGAAACCTGAACACTTGGCACGCTTCTTGCTAAAATAGTGAGGGAGTAGAGGGGAGGGGAAGCCGTAGAGCCAACTGATGGTTGGAATCGCGATATTTTTTACACGGTTAAGCAAAGGAAAAGTGGTGTTCGCGGAATGTTACTAGTGTTATATAATTGTGAGTAACAAGATTATGCAACGCCGAGGGGGTGACGTGTGAATTAAAGCCAATCAAGTGAAATGCGAGAGAACGTTGCGCAAGTTAAATGCAAAAAGCTGTTAGTTGAAATTGAGAGAAGGCAAATACGTAGGTGATAATAAATATACTAATACTATTACACCCACCACTAATAACTCTATGTATTTAAGAGGAGTTTTGGTAAAGAGAGAAGAAGAAGAAGAAAAGTCCATAAACGAAGCTGATCTAGATAAAAAAAAAAAAAATAACTAAAAAAAAAAAATATATATATATATATATATATATATATATATATATATATATATATATATATATATATATATATATATAATTACTAAAAGAACTACCACTCCTACAAGAAACTACCGTGAAAGCAATCCATAGGTAGGTCAAAGTAGTTAGGTAAGGCGTCAACCTGGGCGTGGGGCGTGTGCATTACAGGTGAGAGGCGTGGCGGGCGTGACAACACCTGTGGCACTATTACTCAGCCAGTGACGCACACGATGAACATTGCCACATATATAAATTCAACCCGGCACCTCCCTTTGTGAGGAAAATAGAGAGAAAATTAGCATCAGCTTGCACAAATCATGGAAACGTAATGGCAATAACGAATTGATACGTTACTGACGTTAAGCATAGGGCACTGAAGCAATAAAGGATGATTTTCCGAGCGTGGGTGAGCTAAACTACTTATAACGGACCGTGTTCTCTGACGCTCTAACGCTTTCCTTTTTATCTATGTAAGAGGGAAGAACCGGCAAATGGCAAAAAATAAATAGATAAATAAATAAAGATAAATAAAAACCAAAACAAAGAAAAGACCAATTTGAATGCCAGTCTCCGAGCAGGACCGAGAGAGTTAGCCAGAAGAAATAGACTCTAGTGGAAATTAGTAAGGGTTTTTGAAGCGAGTAAGATTAAGTGGTGGTTTTAAATGGACTTTGCAGCGTCGATCAAGAAATACAACATAGGGAACAGGACTAACGATAAATGTGGCCCAAAATAAGATTCCACAACTCCTCTGCTTACTTAAATCCTTCAGTACCACGACACGTTTCACATTTATTCTGCTTACTATTTGGCGTTTTTATACAGCGCCAGAAACTTATATGGGGATTGAAGTAGTGGAGACTGTGCATCAATCTTCTGACCTTCATAAACCCTTCGTAATGCAAATAAAATCGTTTAATCACAACCAAAACCCACGATAAAAATGCGTCCCAGCATTGAAGGAACTATAAAGAGGATATAAGTACACACACAGTATGTTACTACTGTATTTATCCCCCACTGTGTCGAA
>NC_059263.1:6317500-6327500 GCF_017591435.1 Portunus trituberculatus | reverse complement strand
ACACTCACGCCACACACCACCCACCCCACCTACACCTTTTGTATCGTTGGGAAAAATAACAAGACAAGTGAGAGCTGGGATGACAATAAGGGTGTCAACACTCACACCACACTACACCACTGCCTTGTGTAGGGGAAAGTAACTGAGGCGGTTTAACAGTTATACCGTCTGTGCCTCCACCCCCAATGTACACTTCACATCACCTCACCTCACCAATCATTTACACACTCCCCCAACAAACACCTGTCCAAATATCACACCTTTACAATTAACAATGCTGCAGGCTTATCTAATACTACAGTTAGTGCTGAGGAGTGCTTAAACATGTTTTGCTGGTTTATATCACTTGTACATCTCCCTCTCTATGACATATGAGTGAAATTAAGTACATCACTGTAGCTTCCTTTGCTTTCCTTGGTGCAAATGAAGTAAGGGGTTAGAGTTAGCCATTCCTGTGTTCTCAGCAAGTTAAAGTTGGTGACTCCAGCACAGTCACGCGAACCTGTCACATGTGCATTCACCGGGTGTCACTGAGCGCCCTGCCACACCTGTCTGTACCTGGCCCTCGGCACTGTGCCCTGCATCTGTCACAGATATTCACCTTCCACCACTCTCCACCCGTCACTCCACCCAACCATCCATTCAGTGTAGTTAAGAGTGTGGTTAGTTCACTGCAAAGCATTAACACATCCCCTCACCAAGACTCACACACCCACACCCACATGCACACACCCTTGCACACACACCAACACACAGACGCACCATGTCACTACTTCCCTTCACGGCAAGTTTATGGTGCTGCAGAAGGCGGCGACGAAGGCCTGCTTGCCGGGGCTTGGCGTCTACGTGCTCCGGCGGCTGGTGGAGGCGGTGTTGGTGCGGGAGACGACGGTGGCAGCGGCGGGGCGGCGCAGGCTGCCAGAATGGAGGCACTGACAGGTCACAGGTAGGCCGAGGAGAGGCCAAAAACCACAAGGGCGACATCAACAGGTGAGAAGTTAAGAATCACGGCGCCATACAAGTGTCCGTCACACCTGCGCCTCCACCACTGAGCCACTGAGCCACCGACCACCGTGCCGCTCGCTCGCTCAAAGCACGCCACCGCCCCCTGCACCCGACGACCCCCCCCACCTCCATCCACTACCCACCACGCCTCCACCACCCGCCTGAATCCCCACGCCTCCTCCCCGTCTTCCTTCTTCACCCCCTTCCGTGCGTCACGCGTTTGCCATGCTCTCTCTCTCTCTCTCTCTCTCTCCACAGCGCATGAGTGGTGATGAAGGAACGTCCCCCGCCCTCCCCTCCCATTCCATTCCCCCCAAGCTCCCCGCCTCTTCTCCCCTCATTCACTAACCCATTCATTCAAGTTGCAGTGATTGTTTCCATGACAACACCACGCCAATGTTATGATGGCGGTGGTGGAGACATGTTGTTGTTGTTGTTGTTGTTTTTGGTGATGGTGATGATGGTGGTGGCGATGGTAGTGGTGGTATTAATAGGTTTCACTACTTTCTTTTTTTATTTTGCTTTTCTTCTTCATCTTCATCCTCCTCCTCCTCCTCCTCCTCCTCCTCCACTATTCAACAGGTGACGTGCTCTCTAATGAGTCTATTTACAACCAGCCCTTCATAACCAACCACTTCCCTCTCTCCTCTCCATGTCTCTCCACCGCGACCTTTCTTACGAGTTACCGCACGCCGCTTTGATGGAACGCAAATGTGTCGATTGGTACTTGTCCCCATCGTGCGCCTTATACCGCCGGAGGAGGAGAAGGAGGAGGAGGAGGAGGAGGAGGTAGAGAAGCAGTAAGGGAAGAAGTGAAAGTGGATAAAGATGTGTAATGGAACAAATAGAAAAGGAGGAGGAGGAGGAAGAGGAAGAGGAGGAGGAAAAGAAGAACAAGGACAAAAAAAAAATAATTTCATGTATAAGAGCAGAATATAATCACATGCGCATTAAAGTTTCTTGGGTATAAATAAGTCTAATCATCTTCCTTCCCTTTCAGGTTTGTGTGTCAGCGATCATCTCTTTAATTTGTCTATCTATTCGTCAACCAGTTAATCCACTTATCTATCTACGAATCTTGCTTATTAACCAATGTAACTTTAATTCATCTAGCTATAGTGTGTCTACTCTAAAGTAGCTCCTGGGTCTCGGTTGGAATGGTGTCCCAGGGAATGCGTGGTTGTCAGATCTTGAGGAAAACCGTGAGCTGTCCTTGTAATAAGTGCGTTGATCAACAGAAAACAAGTATTATCCACAACAAATTCGTTATCAATAAGCTACAATGTGTCTTAAATCCAGGAGCCATTTTTACAGTAGACAGACTATAGTTACCTTTTCATTTCCTCGATGTATATCCATTTATCTATATTTCTATCTATTTATCAATTTACGACTTCATTTCCCAGTAACATCTATTTTATATATATTTTTTTTCTTTTCGCTACTAATTATCGTACTCTTAATCTTTCCTATCTATTTTTCTATCTATCTATCAATTTGCAACTTCATTTTCCTGTAACATCTATCTTATCTATATTCTTTTCTTTTTCGCTACTAATAATCGTACTATTAATCTTTCCTATCTATCACTTCATCACTTATTCATCTATCTATGTATGCGTCAATGTATGTTTACCAGTATTCACCAACCAACCAAGGGCATAACGCTTGTATGATTTAGAATGCATAACTTTTCTATTCTTTTATTCTACCAGTTAACTAGTTCAAGTATCTAGCAGTAATCATCATCATCATCATCAGCATCAGCATCAGCATCTTCCTTGGATCAGGTGAAGGGAGGGAGAGACAATTAAGAAAAATGACCTGCTTCCTTCTATTCTTGTTCCAGGCTTCATTTTTCCTCCCTTTACTAACTATCATCCTCTCCTCTCCCTCTCCCTTTCCCTCTCCCTCTCCCTCTCCCTCTGTCTGCACTGCCACATGACTTCTCAATTAAGATAACAACAACAACAACGAAAAACGAAGAACAAGATCAAGAACAACGAGAGGAGGAAGAAGAAGAGGAAGAAGAAGAAGAGGAGGAGGAGGAGGAGGAGGAGGAGGAAGAGGAGGAAAAAGAGGAGGAGGAGGAGGAGGGAGGACATATCATCAAGTTTCTCCTCCAAAATTTTCTTCTTGTTTTTCACTCTCTTGTTTCTTCTTCCTTGTTCTTCCTCGTTCCTTTCTAGGGCAGAGAGAGAGAGAGAGAGAGAGAGAGAGAGAGAGAGAGAGAGAGAGAGAGAGAGAGAGAGAGAGAGAGAGAGAGAGAGAGAAAGTGTATGTGTGTTACTCTGCACCAAACACAAGCATGATCATCGAATAGAATAAAAAAATGAAAAAAAAACAATAAATGAGAAGAAAGGAATAAGCGAATAGAATAATGCCTTCCAATCGATGTCGCTAAAAATAATTTCCCTTCAGAGACCTAGCACCTGATCCCAGTGACGTCATTACCTGGGGAGCCAATAGGAGAGCAGCGCCGGCCCCTTGAGACGTAATCTTCCTTTCACCAAGTATTTTAGGAGGTTAGTTACTCGCAACCAACGCTCCTATTTCACACCTCTTACTGTTAATTCACCTATATCTCCTCCTCCTCCTCCTCCTCCTCCTCCTCCTCCTCCTCCTCCACCTCCTCCTCCTCCTTCTCCTCCTTCTGACCATAAGCTTACAAGACATCTCCCTACTTTTCTTTTCTCACTGCTTCACTCACTATAAGATTGCAATACACCTTCCTACCTTTCTTTTCCTACTGATTTACTGGTTATAAGCTTGCAACCTTCCTTTTCTCATTGATTCAGTAACTATAACTTTATAACATACCTAACAAACCTTCCTACCTTCTTTGTCCTATTGATTTACTGATTTTAAGCTTGCAATACACTTCCATACCTTCCTTTTCCTACTGATTTACTGATTTTAAGCTTGCAATACACTTTCATACCTTTCTTTTTACTATCAATTTACTGACTATAAGCTTGCAACATCTTCCTACCTTCCTTTTCCTATTGTTTCACTGACTATAACCTTGCAAGACACCTCCCTACATTTCCTTTCTCTCTGTTTTACTGTCTATAACCTTACAAGACACCTTAGATTTTTTTTTTCCTTTATACAAGTACCATGTGGGACTTTTCACGGGAGTTTATAGGCTACAGGAGGTATTTCATTTGCCACCTGTGCTGTACCAATCCAGGTGAACAGGAGGAGTACAATTTTCAAACCTTCCCACGTGTCACCTCAACTTTTTCCCATCACCGTGACGTCTGATGGATGTCATTAGTGTGAGGGTTGTTTTTCATTACCGTAATGAGAGTCTAACAATTTCAGAAACATTAACGAGAAATGTTTAATTATCTCTGTGGAGTCTTAAGAAACTGTGATGAGATACCACAGAGCTTCAAAATACTGGTCTTATATGGAATCTTGGCTGCGCGTGGTGAGGAGGAGGAGGAGGAGGAGGAGGAGGAGGAGGAGGAGGAGGAGGAGGAGGAGGAGGAGGAGAAGGAGAAGAAGAAAGAACCTATATATAACTCTATTTTACGAAGGGAATAAAGGTAAAGAGCAGTGTATTTCTTTACGTTATTTTGTCTGTCTGATTGTCTGTCTGTATGGCTGGCTGTCTGTCTGGCTAGCTGGTTGTGTGAATGGCTGTTCTGGCTCGGTAGTTGGATGGGTGGATGGCTGTTTGCTTGTCTGTCTGTCCGTCTGTCTGAGGCTGTGAACAAGAAGTGGGTGACGCAAGGTGGAATACAGTTCTCTCTCACTCACTTTCCTCTTAGCCTCTTCAATACTGGGACACATTTTTACCTTGAGATTTGTGTACGATTAGACCATTATTATTGACAGCAGGAAAAGGTCTATGGAGGTCAGAAGGTTAATGGCCACACTCTTCACTATCTCAATCTCCAACATGAGCTTCTGAACCTTTATAAATCACCAGATGATAATGTGCTTGTTTCTTGTGGCACAGTGTAACTAAATACCTCCACTCTCTCTCTCTCTCTCTCTCTCTCTCTCTCTCTCTCTCTCTCTCTCTCTCTCTCTCAATCGTATTCTATTTCCGTAACAGTGTTTTCACAGCATCACTATTTTTACACCTTACATTCGAGCGTTGTTTTTGAAACCCCTACATTGGAAATACGTGGGAGGCACAACCCAGTCACTCACTCTTGCTAGTCGCTACTGATCCATTATAGCAGCCTTTCTCAATTGTCTCATCTCTACACAAGTCATTTTTTCACCAATTAGTCCTCGGTCTATAGAGAGGCGAAGGGTAACTCAGGCTAACGGCTCCCCAATGCTACAATAAGAGTCCTTCGTGAGGGGAAAGATGTAAAGGAGAGGGAAAGAAGTGTATGGAAAAATTATTATAAGGTGAACAGTGACGCATTAGTTTCTTAATTGTTTTGCAACGTTTTGTTTTGGCAGAGAAATAATTAGTTGTGTTATTAGTATTACTGGAGAGAGAGAGAGAGAGAGAGAGAGAGAGAGAGAGAGAGAGAGAGAGACGCTCCTATTCTCAAACACTTGTGCGCTTCACCTCCACTATTTCAAAAGGCTTGATCTAAATTCACACGAGTTTTTAAGGTGTTTTTTTATGGTTCTAGTGACATTTTAACAAGATTTCTACTTTATTTACAGGAGAAACACTCTTCAAAACCTGGCTGATCATCACTGTACACTTGGAAAACAGTTGGGGTGAAAGAGCAAAGCGTTTCTGAGAGAGAGAGAGAGAGAGAGAGAGAGAGAGAGAGAGAGAGAGAGAGAGAGAGAGAGAGAGAGAGAGAGAGAGAGACGCGGAAATGGTCAACAAATCACCACACAATCACCAATCTGTTCTCTCCATCCATCCACTTATATACTTAGCCAGCCAAACAGCCAGACTTCAGACAACCAGGTAGCTACACACACACACACACACACACACACACACACACACACACACACAGCCAGACTTCAGACAGATTTCAGACAACACACACAGACAGACAGACAGACAGGCAGGCAGACAGCCAGATTTCAGACAACCAGGTAGCTAGACACACACACACACACACACACACACACACAGACAGACAGACAGATAGACAGACAGCCAAACATCCAGATAGACACACGAACACCTAAGAAGAATAATGCAAGGGAAAACAATGCTCTTTGCTTGTTTATCTTCACAGAATTGACCTATAAATAGTTTCCTTCTCCTCCTCTTCTTCTTCTTCCTCTACGTTCTTCTCCTCTTCTTCCTTCTCCTCCTCTTACTGTTTCCTCTCACGTGCACTTTAGACTGTTTTGCTCGCTCACCCATACTTGAGAGAGAGAGAGAGAGAGAGAGAGAGAGAGAGAGAGAGAGAGAGAGAGAGAGAGAGAGAGAGAGAGAGAGAGCACACAGATACACAGAATGTATATGAGAAATCCTACAATGGTCAATGCTTTCACAAGTGGACGAACAAGAGAACGTGGAGGAGAGGTGGAAGGAGGCGGGGGAGGAAGGCGAAGGTGGAGTGAGGCCAAAGGTTGAAGGTAAAGGTAAAAGGTTTATTGTGTGTGTGTGTGTGTGTGTGTGTGTGTGTGTGTGTGTGTGTGTGTGTGTGTGTGTGTGTGTGTGTGTGTGAACGAATTTTTCTGCCTGGCTTGGTGTGACGGGATAGAGTAAGACGAGGCGTTATTTTCTTTGTGTAATTCACCACCACGGTCGTCTGCTGGTCACCCAGCCAGCTTTTTCCCATTACGGAGCGAGCTCAGAGCTGATAGACCGATCATCGGGTAGGACTGAGACCACAACACACTCCACACACCAGGAAAGCGAGGCCACAACCCCTCGAGTTACATCCAGTACCTATTTACTGCTAGGTGAACAGGCGCCACACATTATAAGAGCCATTTGCCTCGCCGCTTTCCGGGATTCGAACCCAGACCCTCTCGGTTGTGAGCAAATGTCTTGCAATGTGAGATGGACAGAAGAGAATAGAGACACAGAATAGAGGAAAAAAAAAGAGGGTGTTAGACGTGTGATAGAAGATCGTTGTATTGTTTTTGAATGTCCACAAAGAATTAAATACCATAGAATAAAGAACCAAGCTGGAAAAAAAAAAGATAAAAAGAAGAAAGCACAAAACATGGCTTGAAAGAAATGAACAGAAAGAAAAAGAAAAGAGAAAGAGAAAAAGACAAACTTCTAACACCACCACCAACACCACCACCACCACCATCAATGCCACACTCAAGCACCGTGAGAAACACAGAGGAGGTCATGCAAGAGAGAGGTGGCCATAACTTTACACAAACACTCGGGGCGCTTCGTCACAACACAGGAAGAAGTCGAACGCGGAAACACACAAAGTTGGAAGAGCAATGCTGTAACCAGTGAACTCAGCAGAGACTCATTGACCTAACCAACCGTGCGGGAAACTCATAATTTAATGAAAAATGAAGAAATAAGAAGGGAAGGGAAGTAAAAATTAAAAAGAGGAAGGAGAGGATATAGAAATTCTTGTCGAGATAAACGTGTTGGAATCATTATTGTAGTAGCAGTAGTAGTAGTAGTAGTAGTAGTAGTAGAAGTAGAAGTAGAAGTAGTAATAGTAATAGTAGTAGTAGTAGTAGAAGTAATAGTAGTAGTAGAGGTAGTAGTGGTAGTAGTTTTAGAAGTAGTAGTAGTAGTAGTAGTAGTAGTAGTAGTAGTAGTAGTAGTAGTAGTAACACCACCACCACCACCACCATCACCACCACCATCAAAACAACAACAACAACAAGAACAACAACAACAACAATCTTTTATCTACCAATCGGCAACTGACAATACAAACGGACACACACACACACACACACACACACACACACACTCACACTCTCTCTCTCTCTCTCTCTCTCTCTCTCTCTATGATAAAGGGACGAGAGGACGTGGGAGGGTGTTCGGAGGCAGACACGAGCTGGAATAACACCTGGGAAAAATACTAGAGCTTACGAGTAATGAGATCCATGAGAGAGGCAGGAATTCGCTAGCAAAAAAGTGATGTTCTTGTTATTGTAATACTGATAATGGAGAGGACATGTGTTTCATTACTCTATTATTCATTTATCTTATTATCTGTGCTTCGAGACTGTCGCTTATGTGTGTGTAAAAGGCGAGGAAGAGGAAGAGGAGGAGGAGGAGTGAGAAGGTGATAAAATGTAGGAGATTGGAGTGGAGGAAAGGAGAGGAGAGGAAGGAAAGAAAAGGCAAGGGAAGGAGAATAGAGGAAGGGAAGTGACAGCGGAGGAAGGGGAGATAAGGAAAGAAAAGGAAGAGAAGGAAAGGGAGGATGTGGAGAAAGGGAGGAACAGGTAGAAGAGGAAAGGGAAGGAGACGGAAAAGAGAGGACGGGGAAGGGAAATGAGGAAGAATAGACGGAGACAAGTGAGAGCCGAGGAAGAGGAGATAAGGGAAGGAAAATGAAGAGAAAGGAAGGGAGGATGGGGAGAAAGACGAGGGGAAGGTAGAAGACGAAAGGGAAGGAGACGGAAAAGAGAGGAACGAGAGAGAATGAGGAGGTATGAATGCCTTGTGTGTGTGTGTGTGTGTGTGTGTGTGTGTGTGTGTGTGTGTGTGTGTGTGTGTGTGTGTGTGTGTTAGAAGACTAAACTGCGCAGTGTGGATTCTTCAATTGAAAGCAAAAAACTGAATCATATTATGGAAAAGTCGAGACAGAGAAGTTAACCCGCCCGCACACACACACAAAAAAAAAAAGTGAACAAGTAGGAAATGGAAAGGAAAAAGAAAAAAAACAGAAAAAGGTGTTACTGACATTACCACGAAAAAAAAGTAAGATAGAAAAATGTTATCAAATCAGAGAGAGAGAGAGAGAGAGAGAGAGAGAGAGAGAGAGAGAGAGAGCTTACTCGGTTATGTATCAAAAATATAAAAAGAAAATATTGAAATATATAAGCATTTAAAGTTGAAGAGAGAGAAAAAGAAGATAAAGAAAGAAAGAAAGAAAGAAAGAAAGAAAGAAAGTAAGAATTTTTTTTCCGGATTGGTTGATAAAAAAAAAAGCCCACAAATCCAATCTCCTCCTCCTCCTCCTCCTCCTCCTCCTCCTCCTCCTCCTCCTCCTCCTCCTCCTCCTCCTCCTCCCCATCTTCTTCTACCTCTCTCAACACCCACGCTCTCTCTCTCTCTCTCTCTCTCTCTCTCTCTCTCTCTCTCTCTCTCTCTCTCTCTCTCTCTCTCTCTCCAGCCCCGAAATCTCTGCACTCTGACATATCCACAGTAAAATTTCACACACACACACACACACACACACACACACACACACACACACACACACACACACACACACACACACACACACACACGGACAAAACGAAAGAAAAAGAGCAAAACCGACAATCACAAAACGGCAAGTCTCATTATTTTTATTTATAGCATCCGTGTGTGTGTGTGTGTGTGTGTGTGTGTGTGTGTGTGTGTGTGTGTGTGTTAAGGGCGGACGTTCATTTTTTTCACACAGTATAAAGAAGAGTGATTAATCCTTTCCATAATCATTTGTGTAGGAGGAGGAGGAGGAGGAGGAGGAGGAGGAGGAGGAGGAGGAGGAAGAGGAGGAGGAGGATTTTAAGAGAACACATAAGGAGAGGGAAAAAAACGCAATTAGAACAGATAATTAATCAAAAGAGAGAGAGAGAGAGAGAGAGAGAGAGAGAGAGAGAGAGAGAGAGAGAGAGAGATTATGAGAGAAATTTTAAAACTCAGTTACCTTCAATTTAAAACTCATACCGTCCTATCTCATCTTACCTCATCTCTCTCTCTCTCTCTCTCTCTCTCTCTCTCTCATTCACATATTCCTACACCTCTTCTCTCGTCAAAACACCTCCATGTAGAATTTTCTCTCCCTTTTATGTGTTTCTCTCCCTCTTCCTTCCTTCCTTCCTTCCCTCCTTCCTTCACTAGATAATACTTTGAAAGGGCATGCGTTTGTTCTTTCTTTGTGTTCCTTTGTGGTCGATGATGCAT
>NC_059263.1:6310000-6312500 GCF_017591435.1 Portunus trituberculatus | reverse complement strand
AATGTGTTCAAGGGAAGTTTTAAGTTGTAGTATGTCTTTCAGTCTTTTGTCTTTATATACTTAACAAAATTCTAGGGAAGTTCGTATGTATAGTATTGTTGTTGTTTTTTTCAGACCTATGTCTTTATATAATTACGAAGTCCAAGGGATTTTTTTTTTTTAAGTTATTGTATTCTCTTTAGCCTTTCGTCATCATCAACATGTTCTAGGGAAAATTTTAAGTTAACGCATGTTTTTTTTTTTTTAAGTATTTTGTCTTTATCTCCTCACCAAATTCTGGGGAGGTTCTTAGTTATAGCTTGTTTCTTTAGCCTCTCGTCTTTGCCAATATGTTCTAGAGAAGTTTTAAGTTGCAATATGTTTCTTTCAGTCTTTCATCTTTATCTCCTTACCAGATTCTAGGAAGGTTCTTAGTTATAGCATGTTTCCTTCACTCTTTCGTCTTTACCTAATTGGCAAGTTCAAGGCAAAGTTTTAGTGAGTGTATCGGTAGGTGTTTGAAGTCTCTGTACGTGACTATAAGATTACAAAGTGTTTTTTTTTTTTTTTATGGGTCTCGGAGTTCTCAGCTATAGTGGTGACCTGAGACGTGTTTTGAAGTTTGCCAGTCAGTGTCTGCAGGTGATGATAAGATTGAAAAGTGTTTAAGCCCTTCAGTACTGGGACGTATTTTTATCTTGAGATTTGTGTACGATTAGACGATTTTATTGACATTGGGAAGGGTTTATGGAGATCAGAAGATTAATGGCCAAACTCTTCACTATTCTAATTTCCCACATAAGTTTCTGAAGTTGTACGAAATCACGAAACAGTAGCCAGAATGAATATGAAAAAGCGTCCTGGTACTGAAGGGGTTAATGGGAGTTAATTTCTTAGCTACAAATAGAACAACAAGAACAAGGAGAACAAGAAGAACAAGATGAACAGCAACAACAACAACAACAAATAATAATAATAATAATAATAATAATAATAATAATAATAATAATAATAATAATAATAATAATAATAACAATAATAACAATAATAATAATAATCCAGTGAGAAATTAGGCACTTAAGCAGAAGCATTATTTCGTACTTTCCTTTTATTTCTCCTTTCTATCTCTATTTTCCCCTCGCAATCTTCCCCTCGCGTATATCTTGGTGACGTGGTGTATTTGCGTCAGTGGGACACGAACAATGAAGGACAATTCACTGGTAACGAATCCCTTTCCTTACATTATTTTTTCTCTTCCCTTCCATCATGACGCAGTACAATCACAGCGTCACTTCGACCTACATACAAAAGATGATCAATACAAAAAGAAAAAAAAAAAAAAAAAAAAAAAAGAGGGCCGGTGGATGTAAGGAATAAAACTGACAACTAACACCGACGCAACCCAATAGTCGAATATGATCGATACTTGATAAATAAATTCCAAAATGTCGAGGACAGAAATACCATCACAAGAAATCACCAAGAATACACAAGTCAGATATATGACACTTGATACGGCTCCATAATGACGATGGTAAAATTAAAAAAATATATAAAAATTCTAGCATAAGAACTATCTAGAAACTGTGTGTGTGTGTGTGTGTGTGTGTGTGTGTGTGTGTGTGTGTGTGAGGAAAGCAAGCGTAAGAGGAGGAAGAAGAGAGAGATACATAGAAACAAAGAAAGAAAAGCAAAGAAAATTAAGAATAATATTGACAGAGGAAGAAGAAGAGGAGGAGGAGGAGGAGGAGGAGGAGGAGGGAGTAGAGAGGAGGGACAGCTAGAAATTTGGTAATCAGAGTACTGACGTCATTTGGGGGTCCAAGAGAGAGAGAGAGAGAGAGAGAGAGAGAGAAAGAGAATAACAAGGGAGGGAGGTGAAAGGCTCTGGTCTAAATTTAGCACCTAATTGGAATATTAAGCAAAATCCTGCGCTCTCTCTCTCTCTCTCTCTCTCTCTCTCTCTCTCTCTCTCTCTCTCTCTCTCTCTCTCTTAATTTACTTTCTATGCATACTGTATTAAACTTATCAAAGTGTCCCTATTCTTGAGAGAGAGAGAGAGAGAGAGAGAGAGAGAGAGAGAGAGATACACACACCAATGATCTCTTTCAAATCATCCTTTTTTTTTAATCAATCTATTTCCGTACCGATGTTTATAGCTTGACAATAGAGACCTTCCCACCCCTCCACCCCAACCCTCCACCCCAGCCCCTCCACCAATCCACCTACCCCCACCACCACCCATCCATTCGACCATGTACCCCCTTCACTGACCCTTCATTCATTCCCCTCACTTCCCAACGGTCTCCCCTCCACTTAACCCCCCTCCCTTCCACTTTCCGTCCACCCTCCACCTGTCTCCTACCTTCCCACCACCCTCACAATCCCTCTCCCTTCCCTCCTCTCCTCCACTCTTACACCTCTCTCCCTCCATGTCCCTTTCCTCCACTTCCTCCACCTCCTCCACCCTCACTCATCCACATATTACTAGTGTGGGTTTTTTTTCCACCTGTGCTTCGTT
>NC_059263.1:6297500-6307500 GCF_017591435.1 Portunus trituberculatus | reverse complement strand
CTCAGTGTAGTGCAGTGCGTGAATAGTGCTAGTGAAGTGAAAAGAACAGTGCTCCATTTACATGCTGACCATCTTGTATATTTTCTATTTTTAAGTCTTGTAAATATTGTAGAGAAATAGATTGTAGTACCCTTAGAATAGGTAGCACACGACAGTGCGCCTTTGGGTACATGTTCTTCTGTATAAATTATGTTTAAATAAAAAAAAAAAAAAAGAGAGAGAGAGAGAGAGAGAGAGAGAGAGAGAGAGAGAGAGAGAGAGAGAGAGAGAGAGAGAGAGAGAGAGAGAGAGAGAGAGAAACAGACAGACGGATAAACAGACAGACAGGTAAATAGGCAGATACGAAAAATAGATAGACTGATAAATAGATAGATAAACAGATAAACAGATACACCCACCACAACACACACACACACACACACACACACACACACACACACACACACACACACACACAAGACAAAAGGATCATTTAAGGCTTCCAACATTATCACGTGTTCCAACCTGACTTGACCACCGCGAGGAAAGTCAAAGGTCAGCAGAGAGAGAGAGAGAGAGAGAGAGAGAGAGAGAGAGAGAGAGGTCATCTTTCGGTGCCTGAAATAGAACAGGTAAAGTAAGGTAAGGCAACTTTAAAGCTACGCCCACCGTATCTAGTTACCCGTGTGTGCGTGAGTGCGTGCGTGCCTATCTGTGTGTGTGTGTGTGTGTGTGTGTGTGTGTGTGTGTGTTAATTGATTTAAGGTGTTACAACAACTGAGAGAGAGAGAGAGAGAGAGAGAGAGAGAGAGAGAGAGAGAGAGAGAGAGAGAGAGAGAGAGAGAGAGAGAGAGAGAGAGAGAGAGAGAGAGAGAGAGAGAGAGAACATAGACAAACAGACAGACAGACAAACCAACCTTTAATTCACTTGTATGCATATGTATATTTTCTAAATCAGACAGTCCTCTCTCTCTCTCTCTCTCTCTCTCTCTCTCTCTCTCTCTCTTACGCACACAAAACACACCAGGAAAGAACATGACGCAAGAACAACGACAATAATAATAATGATAAATAAGGCAAATGGAGCAAGGGGGGAGAGAGAAGAGAGTGAGGGGAGAAAAGAGGGGAGTCGGTGGAGGAGTGGAGAGGAGTGGACGGGTCGAGGTGAGCACGTGTCTGCCCATGCCGGCGGAGGCGTGGGAAGACATCAATACTCAGAGTGGGGAGGAGAGAGAGAGAGAGAGAGAGAGAGAGAGAGAGAGAGAGAGAGAGGTCAATCAGGTAATCTCTTTTCCTCTTTCTAACCCTCACCCTTGTTTGGCGGCGGTGGTGGTGGTGGTGGTGGTGATGATGGTAGTGGTGATGGTGGTGGTGATGGTGGTGGTGGTGGTGGTGGTGGTGATGATGGTGGTGAGAATTATCAGTTTTAATCTCTTACATATTTCTCCCCTTTTTTTCTGCATAATTTGAGCAAAAACAGGAAGAGAAGGTCATTCAGTCTCCCTTCCTGACTGTCTGACTGTCTGACCATCTGTCTGTCTGTCTGTCTGTCTGTCTGTCTGTCTCCTCTTCCTCCCTCTCCCGCATAACCAAATACTGAAAACCCTCTCCTGAATTGGCGTAATTTTCAACATCACCACCACCACCACCACCACCACACCTGCTCAGCCATTCTCCACCCTCACACCCACACTCACACACACCCACCCACACGCACCCTAACCACCTACCTGGCCTTCCTTAAATTATTCCTCATCTTATCGACGTCATTCTGTTCTCACCACCTAATCTGCAAGCCTCACCTGACGCCACATCCTCTTCCACCCTCTTCCACCCACTCCACCATTCCACCACGTCACTGTTCCCCCCATAGCCTCCCACGATCCTGTTTATTGAGTTTACAGAAAGGTAATTACACTGGCCAATGCATCATCACTTATAACTTGAAAACAAAACTATTTCTTTCTTCTTTTTCTCTTTCTCTTGTTTGTTTGGGTTTGTGGAACGTGAAACAGGAAGGAAAGTTTTGTAAGTCGTAAGAAATATATAACTTTTTTCTCGTTTACTTTTTAATCATTCGTGCGTAATGCGGCAAGTTTTTTTTTTTTTTTTTGCTTTTCGGTGTGTGTGTGTGTGTGTGTGTGTGTGTGTGTGTGTGTGTGTGTGTGTGTGTGTGTGTGTGTGTGTGTGTGTGTTTTAATATTGTCTGTCTCTCTCTATCTATCTATCTGTGTGAATATTAGTGTTTTGATTCGTGATAGTGAGCAATGAATATCTGTCTAATCTCTCTGTATGTCTGTCTGTCTGTCTGTCTGTCTGCCTGTCTGTCTGGCAATCTGTCTGTCTGTCTGCCTGTCTGTCTGGCAATCTGTCTGTCTGTCTGCCTAGGTGTCAACGCACTTCAGTTTCTTAATGTATGATAAGAATTTGTGAGTGTTCATCTTTCTGTCTGTCTGTATGAATTTCTGTCTTAGTTTTTGATACGGTGTTGTGAATGTTTGTCTGTCTACCTTTCTACCTGTCTGTGTGTCTGTATCTGGCTGGCAATCACGTGGAAAAGTCAGTCTGTGGTGTAAAAAGTGTCTGGCATCGTGTGTGGACAAATTAAAGAGTGGCCAGTCAGAGGTATTCAGATGCATTCCGCTGTGTGTGTGTGTGTGTGTGTGTGTGTGTGTGTGTGTGTTTTGACGCAGCGGAACGTGACACAACTTGCTCTGCCTAACCTTCAATCTTAAACGTGTACAACCTAACCTAAAGTAACCTAACCTATTCTAACCAAGCCAAAATAACTCTAATATAATTTAATCTAAACCTAATCTAACCAAAACAACCCAAACCAACCCAACGCAACCCAACCCAGCCCAACTTAACCTAACCCAACGTAACTGAATCGAAACCGCACCAGAAAATATCCCCTTTAGCCCATAAATTCCCGTGAAAAGCTCGCATGGTACAAAAAAAAAGAGAAAAACTTAATCCAACTCAATCAAAAACAGTCGAAGAGTATCGTGAAGCAAAACGTTTCACAGTAATCAAGGTTCACAGTCGTTTCTTTCTTGCTCACTGACACGCCAGCGGTATGGGAAAGTTGGCAGGATGGAGGGATGGCTACTAGGCAGGTTGGCCACGAGTAAGTTAGGTGGCTGAGAGAGAGAGAGAGAGAGAGAGAGAGTGTGTGTGTGTGTGTGTAGAGGGAGGGTAGAGGGTGGTGTTTGTGTCTAATCAGCCACGTGTTCATTAAAGGCAAGAGGCGTCTCAGCGCAACCGTGGCATCTGTGTGTGTGTTTTTCGTTCATCTATTTTATTTTTTTTTCCTGTACGTTCATCTATTTTATTTCTTATCTCTGTTTTTTTTCCTGTACGTCTATTTAATTTTATCTCTTATCTCTGTTTTTTCTTCCTGTACGTCTATCTATTTCATCTCTGTTTTGTTCCTGTACGTCTATCTATCCAGTACTGTAATTTGTTTCTTAATGTGTGTGTGTGTGTGTGTGTGTGTAGATGAGTCTGTTTATTAAGGTTAAGGTTGGAACTGCTCTCTCTCTCTCTCTCTCTCTCTCTCTCTCTCTCTCTCTCTCTCTACGAATTCAGAACCTAAACCACCCCGCCGCCACCGTCTCCACCACCATCGCCGCCGCCGCCACCCCAGCACCAGCGACGCAGTAAGCCAGGCAGGGGCGGCAGCAGCAGGAGCAGAGGGGCGTGTTTTCCCCTCACTCTCCCCTCTTCCTGATGCAGCGGAATGAGACCTTTCGTGTGTTTTTCGCTTTCTTATTACGATGATGAAGAGTATTGAGGGCAAGGTAGGAATTGCTCTCTCTCTCTCTCTCTCTCTCTCTCTCTCTCTCTCTCTCTCTCTCTCTCTCTCTCTCTCTCTCTCTCTCTCTCTCTCTCTATCATACGCCTTCCTCTCCTCCAACAAATCTTTTCGCCAAATTTATCCCTTCCTGAACACCTCGCCTCTCTCTCTCTCTCTCTCTCTCTCTCTCTCTCTCTCTCTCTCTCTCTCTCTCTCTCTCTCTCTGGATTGCACACCATCAGCATCAGTAACAACGTGAACTATTCTGCTGAGAAGCCCAACAACTCAGCACAATGTGAGTTGGAAAAGAGACCTCAGCACCACCACCAATGCCACCACCACCACCACCACCACCACCACTTTAGATCAGCACCCAGCACTCAGCACTTCACTAGCTCACTTTCACTACTCACTGTTTTTTTTCTTTCTCCAGTACCAGCAAAATCACGGACATTTGCCACTGCACTATTGCTTATCATGCTGTTGTGTATTCTAATTAAAAAGAACTTAACCCCTTCAGTACCATGACGCGTTTCCATAGTCATTCCGGTTACTATTTGGTGATTTTACACAGCGTCAGAAACTCATGTGGAGGATTAGAATAGTGAAGACAGTGGCCATTAATCTCCTCACCTCCATAAACCCTTCCTAATGTCAATATATTGGTCTAATCATACATAAATCTCAAAGTAAAAATATGTCCTAGTATTGAAGAGGTTAAGTGTCTAGTTAATTTTTTTTTTTTTACAGTATACACGTACCAGCCACTTCAAAGAGACTTATTTCTTTCAATCCAGCCACCTCACAAACAGTTATCTCTTTCACTCCAGCCAAAACAAGCAAAAAAGGAAACAGAAATGAGGAAGGAGAAGCAAAAGGAAGACAATGAGATATACGAAGGAAATAAGAAAGCAATCTTTTCCTCACAGACACTTGCTGTTTCTTGCGTAGTTGTGTAATCTAATAAGTTAATGTGTGTTCCTTGCTGTTGTTGTTGTTAATCTTTTCAGTATCATGACGTGTTTTCATAATTGTTCTGCTTACTATTTGGTGATTTTATACAGCTTCAAAAACTTATGTGGGGATTAAAATAGTGAAGACTCTGGCCATTAATCTTTCGACTTCAATATATCTTTGTTATTGTAAATAGAATCGTGTATTCATACCCAAAATTCAAGGTAAAAATGTGTCTCAGTGCTGAAGGAGTTAATATTGTTTCTGTGTCTGCATCCTTTTCTCTATTTTTCTTTTTTTTTCTCTCTCTCTTTTTCAAGTGACGCGAGTGTTGACAAAGGTGGCTGTGAATAAAGGTGGAGTTTTGAATATCCACATTGAGATGAATAAAAATAAATCAACACACGAATGAAAAAAATATACAAAAGAAACTCCGACGTCAGGTGAACAACATCAGAATGAAACGAAAACAATAGCAGCATCAGTGGTGGTAGTGGTGGTGGTGGTGGTGGTGATGGTGGCAGTGGTGATGGTGGTGGTGGTGGTGGTGATGAATAAAGTATAAAGAATCACAAAACAAAAGAACACATTGAGTAAACACTGCAAGTTATATTCCCACCAGGATGTGCACAGGTTACACTTAGGTACCCCGCCTGCCTAATCCCCAAACCCCCACCTCTCACTCCCTCCTCCCTCCCCAGCCCCCATCCCCTGTGCCCCCTGATGTAACAAGCAGCCCGGAGGAAGGCTTAACGACGGTATTAGTCTAAATATAGAGACTCAGCCCTCGTCCTGGTGTTTCCTTCACCGCTGACAAACGTCCTGGATCACTCTGAGCCAACGCGTCTGTTCTTGCTTATTTTTTCTTCTTTTTCTGTTTCTGTAAAATCTGTTCCGTCTGCCACACCTCTTTGAATCAAGGAGTTACCCCTACTGACGCATTTTTTGTGGTTAGTCACGCCCGTTTTCTGTCTTAAATACTAACTTGAACTTTTGAAATAATAATAAAAAAGCGGATGGAATTGAAACCAAAAAAGAAAAAAACATTAGGGCGATTTCATCAGTCTCCGCTTCTTTTGTGTCAAGGCAAGTTTTCTCTGGAAGGTCCCATCCGTTTTCTGTCTCTCAGGCTTAACGTAGACTGAAACACTGAGTAACTCGCAGTGAAACGGTAAAGAGAAGAAAGGTCATCAGAAAAAGAAAATATAATGAATAGACAAATATGATGGCCCAGTGAGGTAGCCGTCCCTAAAGCAGTGTTTGGTAACCCCGGGTGCCACCAGACCCCCGAGGTACTGAAACAAGCATCAGGTGGTAATGGGATGCACTACACAACATTATAGCGTCAGTGTTCCTTGCGGCCTCAGTTTAACAGGAAGAACACCAGGCAGCAGAACAAGAGGCAGACAAAGGGAGAAGTGCATGGGTGGAATAGGAAGGACAATAGGTGGTGGAGGAAGACTTGCGTGTATATTGCAAATGGCAGGAAGTAGAGGGGTGTGGCAACTGGTAATCCATTCCGTGGCACCCAACGTCTGCAGCGGCACGGCACTTCAGTAAGTTTAGGGCCCTTGCGAGGGTAGAAAAGTATCCGATACAGAATTTTTAACGAGACAGTACTTTCCATTTGATACACTTTGACAATGGTGATGGAAGACATTAAATTTGTAGGAATATTCCACATTTTGGTAGGAAGTCTATACCAGTAGGCTTTAAGATAAGTTTTACACGAATGCTGACTGCCTAGAGCCAGCTATTACACGGGTGCTGAGGTCAGGGAAGGTAAGAAATGCTGCCCCAAAGGAAACCGCTAAAAGGAATACCTACTCAGAATCAGAAGGGAAGTGTCTTCAAACTAAAAGATCAAATATATGAGACTTGAAATTAATTGATAAGGTAAATCAGCGTTCTTTCCGTGGGACAGAATACGTTTGATAACAGGAAGCTGAACTGTATTTAATCTGAATTTGCAGCTCGAACAATGACAAGGATACATCTACACTAGTATCCCATAAAATACCTAAACTTTCTCTCACTGTTTGATATTACCATTTTCTCTCTGGTCTATTCAGGACAGACTCGTACTTTTATCAGCCGCTCCACGGGACAACCACCATCACAGCCAGCCACTAACAACAACAATAACATCCCTCTTTTCATTTCAAGCGAATCGTAACAACGCGTATTTTGCTATCCTTTAAAAAACAATAAAAAAAGAAAAGAAAAAAAAAAAAGGCGAAATATTAATAGGTATAATTCATTTCAAGAATCTCAGTACATACATTTTTTCTTCCTTGTACGAAAAAGGACAAAAAAAAAAAAAATTGATACTAATAAAAATAAATACTATCACATACGACAAATTTTCTTTCTCTTTCTTTCTTTCCATTTCTTTTTCTTCTTCTTTTCATTTCATTTCATTTCAAGTTACACAGCACAGGAGACTACAGCAGTCACTTACCTGAGGTGCGGACAGGTGAGGCGGGGCAGCGAGGTGACGTAAGTACAGCAAACAGGTGTGATACAACTCGTCACTCACCTTTCCGTCCTTGCGAATGTGTGTGTGTATCTGACTGTGAATGAGAGCGTGTGCGTGTGTGTGTGTGTCTGACTGTGAATGAGAGCGTGTGTGTGTGTGTGTGTGTGCGCGTCCTTCCGGGTGAGAGAATGATGAATGATGATGATGGAACTACTGACACGGATATGAAATGTAGAATGGTAAAACAAAATGAAAGCATGCAAGTAAAAAATGAATAACAATAAGACAAATAAATAAATAAAATACATAGGTAGAAATGCAAACATACAACACCTGGACGTATGTGTGTGTGTGTGTGTGTGTGTGTGTGTGTGTGTGTGTGTGTGTGTGTGTGTACAAAAAAAAAAAGGAAAAAGAAGATGGAAAAAAAACAGAGAAAATAAATATGAACAAGTGTACGTGTATAAAATTCAATAAATAAATAAACTAGACACCAAGTAAGTCCCAGAAGAAAGAAAAAATAATGAAAAAGCACAAAAGCAAAAAGAAAACGAGCATTAAAAAGTGAAATTAAGAAAACAACAACAACAACAAAAGTATCCAGGTGAGTAACTAACCCCTTCAGTACAATGACGCGTTTCCATATTCATTCTGCTTACTATTTGAACTATTTAGTGATTTTATACAGCTTCAGAAACTAATGGGGGGGATCAGAATAGTGAAGACTGTGGCCATTAATCTTCTTACCTCCATAGACACTTCTTAATGGCAATAAAATGGTCTAATCGTACACAAATCTCAAAGTAAAAATATGTCCCAGTACTGAAGGGGTTAAGTGCGTCCAGGTGTGTATTACAGGTGACATGGTGCTTACCTTCACAGTTGGGCGGCACCACGTATTTGTCCTTCATGTAAGTGCCAAGTTGAATGGACGGAGCGAAGAAGTGATCCATATTCATCACCATCCACTCCATTTTAGTGTCTGTTTGGGAGAGAGAGAGAGAGAGAGAGAGTGAGTGTGATTGAGTGGTGAGATACTATACATCAAAACTTTCTTTCATTCTTTCTTTCTTTTACATTTTTTTTTATTTCTTAATCCTATCTAACTTTTTTTTCCTCTTTTCCTTTTCAATTTTGGTGTCTGTTTAGGCTAGAGAGAGAGAGAGAGTGGTGAATCAGGTATGTGCATAGCGGCCGTGATTGTGAAGATGGTAAGCGTGGCAAAAAATTCTGAACATGTAGTAACTTTCACTCTTAAATCTTTCCCTCTCGGTTCTCAAGACTTTCTCCTGCTAACAATGCAGAAATATTGTTAATCTGTCACTAAAATAATAAAAATACCATTGAAAACCTCCATGTTGCCCCAAATAGAGTCTTTGGATCATAAAAAGCGTAAAAGTGGTTCAGAATGTGAGGGTGTGTGGTGGGTGAGGTGGGTGTGGTGGGTGAGGTGAGTGTGTGGTGGGTGAGCGTGGTGGGTGAGGAACCTCGTGTATTGAATTGTGCTGCGTCTTGTCTCCACCTGAACACTGAACTCCTCTCACGTGCTGACAGCCTTACAAAACACGACTACTCAGCGACATATTCCTAGCAGGGCAGCAGAGGTGTTGAGGCGGCAATGAGGCCCAAACTGACAGAAAACGCTGAAATATAAAGAATTGCAGAACGTTCCCCGACTTTACCGTATCTTTCAGCTGGTATGAAATGAGTTAGGTATGTCCTTTTCACCTTCATCCCTCTCTTTCACTTTGATAAGCAAGAATTCAGAGCATATCAAAGCCACCACACCACTCAGTCAAGCTACAGTCGCCTAAGAATCAATGTTTTAAGAGAGCATACAGGATCGAGTAAGTTTCTTGATGTTACCCTTAAAAAATACTTCGCGACGACCGTTTTCTTTGTTCGGCCAGCGGACTAAGGGATGATATTCTATGCATTTCTTGACCTTGAGGTTTTGGATTTTCTGGCAAGGGTGTGGCAGTGAGATGAAAGATGCTACTGGGTGAACAGGTACGAGAGAGAGAGAGAGAGAGAGAGAGAGAGAGAGAGAGAGAGAGAATGGAAGAAATATAGGAAAATATAGACATTTGAAGATTAGCACGTTTCTCTCTCTCTCTCTCTCTCTCTCTCTCTCTCTCTCTCTCTCTCTCTCAACAATGCACAGTGGTGACATGCGGTGGTGATGGTGGTGGTGGTGGTGGTGAGGACAACATACCAGTACACACGCCACTGTCCCCCTTTCCCTTCACTCCCCACTCCCTTCTCTCCCCTCTCCCCCTCCTCCTGTCCCCACTCCTCAGCCGGACTGTTTACACCCCCCCAACACTCCCTGTATGACGCACGAGACTAAGTAAACACACACACACGTACACACAAGATAGGAAATGTATGTAGTGTTGTTGTTGTTGGTGTTGTTGTTGTTGTTGTTATAGTAGCAGCAGGAGGAGGAGGAGGAGGAGGACAAGAAGGAGTAGTAGTAGTAGTAGTAGTAGTTTTTGTTGTTTTGTAGTCGTAGTAGCAGTAGTAGTAGTAGTAGTAGTAGTAGTAGTAGTAGTAGTAGTAGTAGTAATAGTTGTAGTAGCTAATGGCAGTGCTCGTAGTCGTAGTAGCAGTAGTGGTAGTAGTATAACAGTAACAGTAGTAGTACCACCACCACCACCACCACCACCAGTCCAGGGTCGTGATGGAAGAATACAGCCTGTGTTTTCCCTCTGAAGTGTCGTAAAAGGGACTAAAAAGAAGAGAGGCGAGGAATGGACACCCCTCGCCTCTCCTTCCCCCATCCCCTG
>NC_059263.1:6280000-6290000 GCF_017591435.1 Portunus trituberculatus | reverse complement strand
AATTTCAGTCTTCTCTCCCCCAGTTCTCTTCTATCCAACTTCCTCTCTCCAGTTATCTCCCACAAGTTACAGCCCCACTTTCAGCCCAATCGTCCTCCTTCCCAAGTTCTCTCCCAAGTCACAGCCCAGGTATAAAGGTGAGACAGGTGTGCTATGTTACCTGTTTGCTGGTGTAGTGTGGTCAGGTGTGTGGGACAGGTGCTTACCTTTATTATGTATCTATGAGGAGCTGCCGAAGAAAAAGATGGACAGGTGTGGTGAGGAGGGGTTTGTCAGTCAGTCTTGCACACCTGTGGAGAAGATAATACGTGTGAAGATTGGGAAAGGTGTAAGAAGCCATCAGGATTATACATGAGGGAAATCTTTGCAGTATTAGTTGGTTTTAAGATACCCTCCAAATTTTTACTCCTTTTATTTTACTACTTATTGAAAACTAGTGACTTCAGTGGGTCTTTTTTCTATTAACCCCTTCAATACTGAGACGCATTTTTTCCCTTGATTTTGGGTATGATTAAACGATTTCATTTGCATTAGGAAAAATCTATGGAGGTCAAAAGATCAATGGCAGGAGATTTTACTATTCTAATTCAAACATATGATTCTGAAGTTGTGTAAAATCGCCAAAATCCCCAAAATGAATATGAAAACGCGTCCTGGTACTGAAGAGATTAACACCATTAGCTAACCCATGGCTAGTGAAACATGAAATATAGTATTAGCAAAAGTAACATAAAAAAAAACAATAAACGTGTAGTCATGCTGCCTATCAAACTTGCAGGGAGTGATAACAACGACGCCACATACACACCACACGTACCCCACCCCTACCCCTGCCCACGCACACCAAACACACCGTGCATGACGACATCAGAAAGGTCACACTGTACAGCGCACCCAATGCCCAAAGCCGGCAACTCTTCCAGCCAGCCAGCATGCCCACTACCCCACGCCGCTCCGCTTCTCCCGTCCCCAGTCAGACACCTTGCCAACGGCCCGCTCTCACACACTTCAAGGACAAGGGGCCACGTAAACTTCACGTACATAACTGAGAGAGAGAGAGAGAGAGAGAGAGAGAGAGAGAGAGGGAGGGAGGGAGGGCAGGGAGGGAGAGAGAGACTTGAGTGTGTTTGACGTCATATTACTAAAAAAAAAAAAAAAAGCTGAACAAATATTAATCAACTCACTACTTGTCTCCCGGAGCACGACAAGAAGAAAAAGAGGAGGAGGAAGAGGAGGGAGAAGAGTGGGAGGAGGAAAAATGTGGAGGAAGAGTGACGTAATAAAAAATGAAGAGAGAATATTAGAAATAGAATACAAGGGAGACTAAGGAAATAAAGAAAAACGAAAGATCAAATAAGAAAGAAAATGAAATGTAAAGATGAAAAAAAGAACAGGAAAAAAAACAGATAAAGAAAGATAGATAGAAAGAAAGACAAGGGATACCACACAAAAAAAAAAAAAAAAAATACGAGAAAGAACCTGAGAGAAAAGGGAGAGAAAAAGTTTTGATGGGTAACTTCTTCAACGTATATTGTAGGTCACCGAACAACACCCCTGCCGGACCTACACCCGCCCTGCCAACTACTGTGTCGCTCTCATAGCAGGGAAAAAGTTGGAACGAGGCAGGACGTAACGATACAAGAACTGGAGGAGCGGCAAATGACCAAGATGGAACTAGAAAAAAGCAGAAATATGTAGTAAAAATTGATAAAGGCAGGTTAGATAAGGAGAGAAGATACATTTGAAAAAAATGTTGAATAAGAAGTGTAAGAGAAAGAGTGAAAGACTATGATTCTCTCCTCTCTCTCTCTCTCTCTCTCTCTTTCTGGCGGTGATAAGCACGTAGCAATGACAGAGGAAGAAGAGGATACGATAGACAGCGCCACACACACACACACACACACACACTGCTTGCCGTTCCCGCCAGTGCACACCTCCCCCACACCACCCCCACCCGCGCTAGCTCACGTGTCGCTGGTGTGGAGCCTGTAGACAGCGACTTCCCACTCATCGACCTGGGCATCCCCCTCAGAGCCTCTTCCCTTCACCCCGCCTCTCCAAACACGCGACCTGGCCCAGCAACTCCTTGGCAGCATATATAACCCTAACACACAGCCTCTACAAGTCACCAGGAGAAGGGTAGTATAATAAAAACGGGTTTGTATTACTCAGCTCCTTTTCTTCCTTCTCTCAGCTCGCCCTAGACAAGCCCCGCCCCGGTAACGCCTCCTCGCGGTGACGTCGTGGTGGAAGCTCCGCCCAAACACGTGAGTTCTGTACATTTAGGACGGAACCGTTGCTGGTGGTGGTGGACTGGTGGTGGTGGTGTGACCGGCTGGTGCACTGACTGACTCTCTCTCTCTCTCTCTCTCTCTCTCTCTCTCTCTCTCTCGTGAAATTTAGAGGTTATGTTAGCTTCTGAGAGTTTTTGTAGTTGTTTCTTATTTATTAATCTATTTATTTGCTATTATGTCGTATGTTCTTATTTGTAACTTGTAAATGTCTATCGGCCACATTTTTTTTTCATTTTTATTTTATTTATTTATTTTTTTTAAAGCTTTTTTGTGAATTTTTTTTCCTAATGTTTTGCATTAATTTCTTGTATCCTGTTTGATGGTGAAGAGAATTATGTACTCTCTCTCTCTCTCTCTCTCTCTCTCTCTCTCTCTCTCTCTCTCTCTCTCTCTCTCTGCATATTTTATCTTTTTTTTTTTTTTCTTTCTGCCGACACGTGTTTTGAAGGACTAGATTAACCGGTAGCGTCGGCAATGTTGGCAGCCTTGGCACCTACATTACAGCCCTACAGTATGCTCCCCTACGCGGCTTCCCTATACTTCCCCTCTACACACGTCACGCTCACACCACTCTTCCCTCAATTCCCTTACCTTTACTTATTCTACAACCTTAAACTTGGTAGATGTTGCAAAATATATTCTATTATCCTGCAGAACCCCATTATGAACACTTCTGCACCTCAGCTCCCGTATTTACAAAGGGCTATAGGTGAAGTTACTGGGCTTTTTAAGTGTTTGTAAGGTTCTAGTGACAGACTAGCAAGATTTCTACATAAGTAAAGGGAGAAACAATCTTAAGTCTTGCTATAAGTCAAGTTACGTTGATTACCAAGATTTATACATTAATATAGAGAGAAAACAATCTTGAGAATTTCTGTGGATTTTTAAAAGTGTTGTGGTGTAATAAGAGTGTCTGAGTGCTAATCTGTCATCAGTGCTGCGTGGAGGTGAATCAGCTGAGGCTAATTGAGGTTAATCTATTGCTCGTTGCATTTGCTGAACCTATTAGGGTTTTTTTCTGTAAGAGGGAGAAAATTGGCCAGGAGAAACAAAAACGATAAAAAAGACCCACCGTTATTAAATGCTTTGTTCTGTCGTTAGGATTAAGCATCACTGTTGTCAAAGGCCTGAGAGAGAAGGTTAATTCAGTCTATCTCACAAAGAAACATGTGAACCAATGCAGAGCACATCATTAACTTGGAAACCTCTCTATCAACACTAATTTCCGTGGAATGCCTTTGGGATGAGAGGATGAAGCTATACACAACCCAGGTCTAGACACACACACGCACGCACACACACACGCATGCATACACACACACATAATAGATAAATGAGAATAAGACATAAAAAAATAGCCAAATAAATACAAAGATAAGTAAATAATAAACGAATAACAAAATAAGATAACAAGACAGCAAGAGTCAAACGAACACCCAAACACAACCCTTCAATGTTACGAGACCCCAAAAAAATTGAATAGTTACATCACAAGAAAGATTACCACACCAGAAGCCTACAACGATTCAGGAACAGTGTAGGAAAGTAAGTTAGTAAGATAGACTGTTCATTGTGATGGTTCTTAAGGTTCCTCAGCAGCGTGTGCAGTGTTTTCCCGACACGTTCTGTGCATCGTGACTTGTGGTTAAGGCGGTGGCAGTAATGTTGGCAGCAGTGAGTCGCGAGGTGTTGGCAAGACTGGTGAGTTCATGTGTAAAATTCTCCCTTACTGATCAGTGTTGTTATCAAATCTCCTCGCCACAAGCTAGCCCACTCATATGTTATGTATCTCTCTCTCTCTCTCTCTCTCTCTCTCTCTCTCTCTCTCTCTACCAAACATTTCACATTAAATAATTAGGTTAGGTTTAGTTTGGTTACGCGTCTAACTTAATCTAGACTAAACTAATCATATTTTCCTAAGCACATCTGGCTCAATTACCACACATTAAATAGAACCTCCTCACGCTCTGACATTCACTCCTTTCAAAATAACACACATATTGGTCAGGAGAAGTAAAGAAGTGTGGCATACAGAAAGTTAACCCCTTCATATTTTTTACCTTGAGTTTTGGGTGTGACTAGACCATTTTATTGACATTAGAAAGGGTCTATGGAGGTCAGAAGAATAATGGCCAGAGTCCTCAGTATTTTAATCCCCACACAAGTTTCTGAAGCTGTATAAAATCACCAAATAGTAAGAAGAACAAATAAGAAATCGCATCTTGGTACTGGAGGGGAGCGAGTGTTAAATAGCAAACGTGCTGCCGTGGCGTCTTGGCAGTGATAGGAGACAAGCCGACGCCTGATTACTGGGGTCTGGGGTGTCGCAAGGAGGACAAGGCTGATGACCGTGACCTCGTATATGCTCCCCACATCCGTCTCGCAGGGCTACACACACACACACACACACACACACACACACACACACACACACACACACACGTGAATGGGAACGAAAAAAAAACTAATTTAAGAGAGAGAGAGAGAGAGAGAGTCCCCAGCCAGCTCAAAGACACACGAGGTAAAAACCAAAAGAAGATTTTCAAAAAAGCGCTTCAGAAACAGCCGCTGATCAACACGTCCCATCATCCCGCCACGCACCGGAGGGATTGGAAGTACTGGGCAAAAGTAACGCCGACCAGTTGCAGAGTCGATACGCATTGCCAGGATTTGTGTGTGAGCCGTGAGAGGAAAAATGAAAAGCCTCAGCAAAGAGTAACCGAATCAATTGTGTTTTGCAGGAAGAATGATTTGCACGTCAATTCAAAGCGTGCGTGTGTTTAGTTTGTGTCATCCATTTAAGGAACACGTGTATTTCAGTGTGTCTTCAATTTGTGTCATCCATTAATACCCTTCAATACTGGGACACAATTTTACCGATTTGTGTACCATTAAACCATTTTATTGACATTAGGAAGGGTCTATGGATGTCAGAAGATTAATGGCCAAAGTCTTCACTGTTTTAATCCCCCACATAAGTTTCTGAAGCTGTATAAAATCACCATATATTAAACAGAATGAATTTGGAAACGCGTCATGGTACTCAAGAGGTTAAGACACGAATGTATTTCAGTGTGTCTTCAGTTTGTGTCATCCAGTAAGGGACACGTGTTTCTCCTCGCCTTTTAAGTATGCACGCGGAAAAAGAGTAATACTAACATTTCTTTTCAGTATTTCTCTCATTTGTAATTAGAATCATAAAAACAACAATCACATTTTCCCAGAAGAATTTTATCTAGCTTGCAATTACAGTATTAGTAACGAGAAGTCTGTTTTTTTTCTTTTTTTCTTTTTTTTTCTTTTCTTTGAACGCATTACACTCACTTGCAATCTAATTTTGGTAATAACAACAATTCTATTTTCAACTAAGTGTTCATCTCATTTGCAATTAAGATATTAGTTATAACAACAGGTATATTTTCCAAGAATTCCTTTTATTTGAATATAAGCAACAAGGATATTTTCCTCACAACTATAAACATTTACCTGTCAGTTTATAAAAGTTGATTTCTACCTACAACAGGTAAGTGAAGAGTGTGTCTCCTGCTTTCACATTTCCAATTGGAGTGGAAGTAATAAGTAATATACTTTTCAATAACCAAACAACATCTTCCTGTCAATTAACAGCTAATTTCTACCAATACCACCAAGTATTACGTGTATCTCCAATTTCCTTATTTCTTTTCTATATCCATTCAGAGTAAGAGCAATAACATCAGAAATATCGTTTGACGAGTACAAACATTTTCCCAACAATTTCAACACATCCGATCTTTGCGTGTGTCGACAGGTGAGTTGCCTGACACGTGCACCTGCATCATTTCCTGTTTCCTTCCCAAACCAGCAACTACATGGATCTGTGTGACGCTGGAATCCCACTCTCTTTATGAGCCGCAGTAGCAAACCTTGGATCTTAAAATGCCTTAATAAGATGAAATGAATACAGTGATGCTGAGATATAAGCTCCTCCTCCTCCTCCTCCTCCTCTTCCTCCTCCTCCTCCTCCTCCTCCTCCTCCTCCTCCTCCTCCTCCTCCTCCTCCTCCTCCTCCTCCTCCTCCTCCTCCTCCTCCTCCTCCTCCTCCTCCTCCTATTCCTCCTCCTATTTATCAGCCCGTGTATCTGTCCTACTCTTGCTGCACTACAATCTCTCTCCCATCCACCCAGCTATCCATTTCTCCATCCTTCCTTTCTTATCCTTTGTTTCACTTCCTTACACACAGAACATACAGCGATTTGAAACCTGATATCATGACACACACGCACACACGCAAACACACACACTCACACACACACACACACACACACACACACACACACACACACACACACACACACACACACACACACACACACACACAGACTCCAGCTAAATTTAAATTAATGGCAAGTGGACAAATAGCTTCATAGATCCAGAAATCTCCACCTGGCAGGTTAATTAATCAGGACATTTCACCTGGAGACGGATCATCCTGGAGACTGCAGAGAGAGAGAGAGAGAGAGAGAGAGAGAGAGAGAGAGAGAGAGAGAGAGAGAGAGAGAGAGAGAGAGAGAGAGAGAGAGAGAGAGAGAGAGAGAGTTTCATATGTTTACAGGTAAGATCATTCGTATAATCCTGCACTTTTATTATTACATTTCACAAGAGATTAAGTTTCACCATCAGTCACCAATCATCAGTACCACCACCACCACCACCACCACCACCACCACCATTACGCATTGCCACTATCACACTAGTCAACACAATAATCACCACTATTTCCTCTATCATAGCGTACTCTGCACCTGAAACTATATTACCACCACCATCACCACTACCACCACCACCACCACCACCGCGTTCGTTATGAATTCTTCGTTATTTATTCTGTCGTTCTTTCATGTCACTCCTATTCCTTAATAAACTCCTACTATTCCTTGTTCATCTGTAAGTGCGTCGCCTCACTTCCGCTAACCTTTCATTAACACCCTTCAGTGCCAGGACGTGTTTTCATATTCATTTCGTTTACTATTTGGTGATTTTATACAGCTTCAGAAACTCTTGTGGGGATTGATACAGTAAAGACTCTGGCCATTAATCTTCTGACGTCCATAGACTCTTCCTAATGTAAATAAAATCATCTAATCACTCCAATAATTCATGATAAAATACGATCCAGTGCTGTAGAGGTTAAAATTACTGTGGTTACATTCAAACCTATCATAGCTGACATGGAACTCGGAAGCATGATCCCGTAGATTAAGTGAAACGCGACTGTCTCTCCCCGTAGACTTTCATGATCGTCTGGTAATGGTTGAATACTTGACATTTCACTTGATAGCACGATATGAAGAGTGGAGAGGTGGGAGGAAGGGAATCTGTTATGACAAATAGATCCAGGAAAGTAAGAGCAAAAAGGAGCTTAGGTAGGAGTAAGAGAAGTTATTTTGCTTGCTCCTATGACATGTTGCTTTTCACAGACATGCAGTGGAGACTTATATTATTATCATTTCTCTTTGCTACCTTTATTTAATGTTGCCGTAGAGACATTGAGGTTTTACTGCCAACAAACCATCATTTTCTTACACTCGTGCGGTGGAGAAATTACTTTTTTTTTCCACACTACTAACCTTTATTTTATCTGTCTTTCTATTTCAAGACTTTCATTCACTCGCTAACATTCTTGTATAACTATTTCTATAACTAATCTGGTTTAAACACTACCTGCTCGTATCTCTTTTCTTTCTTTTTTCTTTTACGTTTCATCTTGCCCATCATCCTACTAAAAAAAGCTTCTCTTACTCTTACCTAAGCTCCTTTTTCTTCTTACTTTCCTGGATCTATTTGGTATAACAGATTCCCTTCCTCCCACGTCTCCACTCTTCATATCCTGCTATCAAGTAAATGTCAAGTATTCAACCATTCTCAGACTTATCGGTTGTAAAAGCCTACGGAGAGAGACAGTCGCGTTTCACTTAATCTACGGGATCACATTTCCGAGTTCCATGTCAGTTTATCTAAGACTAAGGGAAATAATTTGACAGTTTGATAAGCTGTGTTTTCTAGGAGTGGTTTCTTAGTTATGACGGTGTTAGAAATAGGAGAAGAAGAAGTAGAAGGAAATAAAAAAAGAAAACATCAATAACAAGAACAACAATAATAACACGAAAGGAGATAGGAAACAAAGAAAAAAGTAAAACAAATAATGAAGAATGAATGAAAGAAAAGAAAAAAATATATAAAAAGAAAAAACAGAAAGAAAAACAAATCATAAGAATACAAGAAAAAATATCAAAATGCCAACATGCAAACAACCCACACACACACACACACACACACACACACGCACCTCCTAACCTCCACACCCCATTAACTCCGTCCCCCCAGTTAACTCTTCCCCCCTTATCCCGAATCACATAGAAGGTCCATTAAGCGCCACACAGGAACTAATCCATTACTTTGATGATCTAATGAAGTAATGAGTCAACCTGATCTCTCTCTCTCTCTCTCTCTCTCTCTCTCTCTCTCTCTTTAATTGACCGTCTGATGAAAGGGTTAGCGTAATGATGTACCGAAAATACACGTCTTCTTCTCAATTTACGGTGTTTAGAAATCTAGTTCATTCATTCATTCATTCATTCACCTATTCATTCATTTATTTACTTATTCATTCATTTCTTCGCCTTCATTCACGATATTGTCACTGTTTATAGTTCTGATTTTTGTTGGTTTGGATATATTTATCTATCCATATATTTATTTATTCATCTATCTATCTGTTTGTTTATCTAATTTACTTTATATTTTTTCTTTCTTTCTTTCTTTCATTTTATTTTGTTGTCTTCTTTTTTCGTTGGCGTTATTTTTTTTCCCTTCTTCGTATCTATTCTTATCGTTCTTCCCGTTCACTTTACCTTCTTTCTTTTTTCTCTTCCTCCTCCTCCTCCTTCCTCCTTTTCATTCACAAATCAGAAATATTGTCAGTGTTTTTACTTCTTGCGCATCCTATTCTCACTTTTTTTTTTTTCTTCCTCTTCTTTCTCAAAACTTCTTTTACATCCTTATCTTTATCTTCTACCTAATCCTCCTCCTCCTCCTCCTCCTTTCACAGTTTCTCTTCTCCTCTTGTTCCCGTTACTCTTCTACTTCCTCTTCCTTTTACCATCTCTCTCTTCTCTTCTACCTCCTCTTCCTCCTTCTCCTCCTCCTCGTCTTGTTCTCATTTCTTTTTGTCTTCCACTTGTTCTTCCCCTTCCTCTCTTTTCCCATTTCTCCTTCTCTTCTATCTGCTCTTCCTGTTCTTCTTCTTTTTCTCTTCTATCTGCCACGCGTAGGTTCGCTCGTTATCTCCTCTTCCCTCAGGTTCTTTTGTACTTTTGTTCCTCGTCCTCCACACAGATGAGAGGCAGCGGTGGCAGTAATAACACACCACGCCACACACGTGCTCCGTTCCAGGTAAAGGATAATAGCCGGGATTCTTTGGGTGAGTTGTCAATTCAGCTCGTAAAAAGCTTATCAAGTTGCTTTATAGGTAGTGGTGTAATAGTGACTCGGGTACTCTTTTTCTCTCTTTCTCTTTTTTTTTTCTCTCTTCTCTCTTTCTCTTCTCTTTCTCTCTCTCATTTCTATCTTTATAATTTCAGTATCTATATTTCCCGATCTTCCTCGAACTCTCCTTCCTTTCCCTTTAAGTTGATGATAGGCAAGTTTATAGGACACTTTCTACG
>NC_059263.1:6272500-6277500 GCF_017591435.1 Portunus trituberculatus | reverse complement strand
CTTCGCCTCCTCCTTCATTCTTTCATTCCTCCTTTTCTTCACCCTCAGACATCCCATTTGATAAAGATGCAACAAGTCATAACACGTCACAGAGTATTCAAATCTACGTGAAAGTGTCAGACATGTTGTGACAGTGAAAGTAGGAGGACTCGTTATTTGAATTCACAAGGATAAGGTATTGGAATCTATCATAAGAGGAAAGAATCAAGGAATGTGAGATGAAGGTGGAGATAAGATGATATGAATGATTTTTCTGTATAATTTTGTGTGTAATTGAAATGACAAGTTTTTTTTTTTTAATAAGTGCGTTTTTCTTTTATGGCTGTAGTGATAGATTAACAAGATTTCTGCATTGTTTAACGGAGAAACGCCATTAGAAACACTGCCATATAGTCATCTCTATAGCGTTTCAAAATGGTAAAATTGTCGTAGTGAGAGGCCGATTTTGATTTTCTAGTAATAGTAGTAGTAGTAGTAGTAGTAGTAGTAGTAGTAGTAGTAGTAGAAACAAAATAGAAATTAGAATAGCAATATTATCAGCGACAACTTTTAACATTATCAAATCTCTCTCTCTCTCTCTCTCTCTCTCTCTCTCTCTCTCTCTCTCTCTCTCTCTCTCTCTCTCTCTCTCTCTCTCTCTCTAACGTACATCTCCAAGTTACCTGGTGAAGAATCGCCAACCATACCCTCCCTCAGGTAACGTCTTCCAACCGAGTCAATTAATACACCTGGCTGGCGTCTCCCTCACTCCTTCCTTCGGCCACCTTGCTGTTTATTAATTGTGCCGTGGTCATGTTGTCGTCTTACTTGTCTTTTCGTTGTTTGCACTCACTTTTCGTCCCCGCGCAACTAGATTGTCACTCACGGATGGCTAGTCTTCAGAGAGAGAGAGAGAGAGAGAGAGAGAGAGAGAGAGAGAGAGAGAGAGATGGTAACGTTGCTGAGTTTATCTATAATGTTCAGTTTCTCCATTATTGTTCTTGGTGTTTGCGTTCCCGCCACTTTCTCTCGTGTCCTGCCTTCCCGTTTTCTCTTGCAAGCAGTGAAGCGTAGACTCAAGAAAATTTAAGCTTTTTTTTTTTTTCTTTCTTTCTTTTATGTAAGAGAACACTGGCAAAGGGCAACATGAAGCGAAAAAAAGAAAGACACACTAAGTTGCCAGTCCCCTTACATATCCGAGAGAGTTCCAGAGTTTACCAGAGGAAGTTATTACTGTTGTTGGTGTTGTTGTTGTTGTTGTTAGATGTTGTTGTTGTTGTTGTTGTTGTTGTTGTTGTTGGTGGTGGTAGTGATGGTGGTGTTGTTTTTTATGTTGTTGTTGTTGTTGTAGGTGGTGGTAGTGTTGTTGTTGTTGTTGTTAGTGTTAGTGGTGGTGGTGTTGTTGTTGATGGTGGTGGTGGTGGTGGTTAGTGTTATTTACTTACTTCTTTTCTTATTGTCCTTGATTTTTCCTCTCCTTTTCTTCTTTTTTTTTTCCTTCCTCTTCTTCTTCTTCTTTCTCCTTTTCCCCTATCCTCCTCTGCCCAGTACTAACTTGTATGTAGCTTTATAGTAAGTGTACTGATTTATTCTTCCTCTACATACATACATTTACATACATTCATACAAATTTCTATCTACATATACATACATACATACATACATACATACATACACACTTCCATTCATTCAAGCTGATTCAAACCTTTTTTATGTGTGGTACGAAGAGAGAGAGAGAGAGAGAGAGAGAGAGAGAGAGAGAGAGAGAGAGAGAGAGAGAGAGAGGAGGGGGGAGGAGGGCCATATTAGTAGGAGGCTGCCAAGTTGTAGTAAATTTCACCATCCGCCATCAGAGTGGTTACGTATGTACTGTTCCCCTTAACCCTTTCTCCCTTCCCCTTCCTCCTCCTCCTCCTCCTCCTCCTCCTCCTCCTCCTCCTCCTCCTCCTCCTCCTCTCTATCTTCTTCCTCTTCCTTCGCTTTCTCTTCTTCCACCTCTTCCTTTTCTTCACTCCCTATATTATGCAACTAAACCTCCTTCCTCCTACTCACACGTACAGAGAGAGAGAGAGAGAGAGAGAGAGAGAGAGAGAGAGAGAGAGAGAGAGAGAGAGAAGACCCACAAACTCTCACATCTCTCTGATCCCCCAAGACGCAGGTGGGTTTCTGAAAGACAATTAACCTGTTCAATGTAGCTTTCTATTTCCCATCGCGTGTATTCCAACTTTCCCGTATATGAATCCAGGGGAAAATGCATTCACCATATGCTTTAACTCATTCGCAAAGTTAGTATTCAGTCACTCATCTCATTAGATCAATCTTTCCTTCCTCTGCATATTCATATCTTCATTTACCTCAATCATATATTTACATTTTTTTTCATTCGTATGTTGCATGGACGTAGCGGAGTGCAAAAATCTTAAAATAGAAGGAAGAGAGAGAGAGAGAGAGAGAGAGAGAGAGAGAGAGAGAGAGAGAGAGAGAGAGAGAGCATTGATTATAACGTGACAAAAGATAAAAGAGGAGGAGGAGGAGGAGGAGGAGGAAGAAAAGGTGGATGATAAAATATTGATACTTCTCTTAAATACTGAAGGAAATCTATTCACTAACTCGTGCAGAAAAGAAGGAAGGTAAAAAAGAAAAGACAAAAAGAAAGGAAGAAGAAAAAAAAGAGAAAACTAGACCGAGGGGAGGAATAGAAGGAGGAAAGGAATAGAAGGAAAAGATGAAAAGAAAGAGGAGAAGGAAGAAGGGGAAGAGGAGAAACAGGAGAACGAGGAGGAATAAGAGGAGGAGAAAAGAGAGGAAATATAAAGAAAAAAAAGGGAAGAAAGATGAGAAGCAAGAGAAGATCAAAGATAGGAGGAAAAAAAAACAGGGAAGAGTTGCATAAGAAGAAAAGACGAGGAAGATGAAATAATAATAATAATAATAATAATAATAATAATAATAACAACAACAACAACAACAACATGAACATAAAAAGAAAGCAAAGTAAAATGTAACACACACACACACACACACAAACCAGGACGCGGTAAGAACGAAGCCAAAGTCGCGCCCAAACACAGGAATCCGGAGGCGTGCGTCACTTGGCCCGCCACGTGATGGGATGAAGTGCCACGCTCGTGTGTACATAACCAACTAATCACATACACACACACACACACACACACACACACACACACACACACACACACATTGACAATTCCCTTTGGAAGAAAAAAAGAAAAGAAATGGTGTCAATGTACGTTTGTGTGTGTGTGTGTGTGTGTGTGTGTGTGTGTGTGTGTGTGTGTGATATTTTACTTTGCTTTCTGTTTATATGCAAGTTGTTATTGTTGTTTTTGTTGTTGCTGCTATTGTTATTCTCTTTCATCTTAGTTGTGTTATCTTTAGCAATTCCTCCTTTTTGTCTTCTCTTTCTTTCTTTCTTGTTTCGATATAAGGTTATTTTTTGTTTCATATTCATCTTTGTGTTGTTTCTTTTCTCCTGCTTTCCTTATTTTTATTCATTTCCTCTTCCTCCTTTATATTCATCTCATTGTTTATATTGCGTCGGTTTGTCTCCTTTTTTTTTTTTTTTCCATCTTTTCCTTCCTTGGTAGATTATAATGAAGAGTAAAAGTTCTGTTTAATTAATTTCCGCTACCACTGCTTGTGTTGTGTTTCAGTATTCCTTAATGTTGTGAAATACTGCCGCCTTGCCTTCCCCTCCTATAACTGCTATGTATATGTAGGCGTGTATATGTATGTTTGCATGTATGCGTGTACTAAGTTTATGTATGTATGTATGTATGCGTGTCCAAAGCGTGTGTGTGTGTGTGTGTGTGTGTGTGTGTGTGTGTGTGTGTGTGTGTGTGTGTGTGTGTGTGTCCAAAAGAAAATTACACACATACAAAGGCTTCCCACATACTGACTTACTCGCTCGCTCATTCGCTCACTTACTGACTGACTGATCGGCTTGCTGACTGACTGACTCATTGATTGATTGACTGGTTGACTGATCGACTGATTGATTGACTGGTTGACTGATTGACTGACTGCCTGACTGACTGACTGACTGACTGGCTGGTTTACTGACTGACTGATGGTTGACCTAGTAATTAACTGACTAACTAGCATCAAAAGGCTGATAAGAAATAGTATTACGAATCACTCTGATAAAGATATAATGTGCATAACACACACACACACACACACACACACACACACACACACACACACCACAGATCAAAGCAAAACTGAATAAAAACTAAAAAAAAAAAGTGATGAAACAAAACCACATACAGATGATGAAAAAGAACAAGACGAAAGAAGAAAAAAATTAAAAATGGAAAATGAAAAAAGAAAAGAAAAAGAGGAAAACAGAACACTAGTGAACTGATTAAACAAACAGTACAAACTCTGAATATGCTGCTGCTGCTGCTGTTGTTGTTGTTGTTGTTGTAATGGAATATGACGAAGAAACGTTCCGATAACAGAAACACAAGATAAGTAAGGAGGAGGAAAAAGAAGAGGAGGAGGAGGAGGACCCTGTTATCATGGTTCCTATCTTAAAACCATGAGCAGGAACGGAGAGAGAGAGAGAGAGAGAGAGAGAGAGAGAGAGAGAGAGAGAGAGATAAGGGCCACGTGAGCTTATAGGTGACTGTTACCATATCTCCGGTTCACAGTCTGTCTGGGTGTGTATGGGGCTTCCCTTCCCCTCGGTAGAAGTTAACAAATGCTGCCTTCCCTCCCTCCCTCCCTCCCTCCCCGCCACCACCACTGTCACTGGTTATCACGAGCCTTGCCTGATTGCAGAGTTGTGACAGTGATGGGACTTGCGACACTGTTGTATGGGTGGGTAATAGGAACATCACTTTTACTGTCACTATTGCTACTACTACTACTACTACTACTACTACTACTACTACTACTACTACTACTACTACTACTACTACTACTACTACTACTGCCACTACACACACTACTACTACTGCTGCTGCTACTGCTGCTACTGCTACTACTACTACTAC
>NC_059263.1:6257500-6265000 GCF_017591435.1 Portunus trituberculatus | reverse complement strand
TCCTCTTTCCTCTCCTTCAATACTTTTCCTCTTTACTACCCTATGCTAATATTTGCCTAAGCTTTCCTCTTTCCTCTCCTTCACCGCCGTGGCTCCCTCATATCCTTCCTCTTATACTAACTTCCAGCACGTTTTCTTTATGGCTCCTTCCTACTTGCTCACTACACGACACGGGCTAGGAACGTGAATCATGACGCACAGCTAACGTCACGCACAGGAAAGCCAGGTGAGAATAGAGGCGAAGACCCAAACTCGTAACTTGGTACCCTATAAGCCAGCCAAGTCTAGGAAGCCACCCTAAGCTGTCTATATATGTGCATGTATATGTGTACGTGTGTTTGTCTCATCCTTTGTGTTTCGCTGTGCTGTGCTGTGTTATGGGTTACTTGTGTAATGGTTTGTGTTGTGTTGGTGTGTTGGTGTTCTGTTGTGGTTTAGGAGAGGTTAAGTGTTTCAAGTTTTTTTTTTTTTTTTCGTTTGTTTTTAAATGCTACAGTGTTGTAGTGTATATGTAAAGGATGGATTTTTTCTTTATTTTATGCAAGAATACAAAGAATAACTAGATCATATACTATTAACCCCTTCAATACTGAGACGCATTTTTTTTTTTTTTACTTGAGTTTTTGATGAGATTAGACGATTTTATTTGTATTCGGAAGTGTCTATAGAGGTCAGAAGATTAATGGCCACAGTCTTCACTATTTCAATCCCCAAATAAGTTTCTGAAGTAGTGTAAAATCGTCAAATGGTAACCACAATGCCTACGAAAATGTGTCCTGGTACTAAAGGGATTAAGGTTTGTATTTTATCAGTTTATCATCTTTACTACCATTACCATTCATATAAGAGCGAAACTTACAAACTAGTCACTTACAAGATACTTAACAAACCCATGATACTTAAACGCCCTTAAAAACACTTAAAACGCAATAAAGCACAAATAACACTACAATATCAACACTTCCTTCGCCCTTACGTACCCTCCCTCCACAGTCCACCTCTACGGGTCACGCCACCATAGATTTCCAATACATTCATCATCCCTACATACCTTCCCTTCACCTGTACTCTAAGGACCAAACTACCATAGATTTCCAGTATATCCATCAGTCTTCTATGGTGACTTTCTTCCCTTATTCTTAGTAAAGGGTCACATGAGGCTCCGAACAGAATGGTATGGGGGTTACAAGTCTGCTGCTGCGTGTGTGTGTGTGTGTGTGTGTGTGTGTGTGTGTGTGTGTGTGTGTGTGTGTGTGTGTGTGTGTGTGTGTGTGTGTGCCAGTTTCATAAGCCGTCTAATCTCCTCCGGCAAATCTTCAACATTGGAATCTCACTTTGGAAACACAGCTTAGCCACGCACCTGCCACTGTATGTTGCAGTAATCACACGAGGCATCCAGGTAACATGAGTGAGACGGCAGGTAATATGAGACCAGACAGGTAACGAGCGTGCTAAATATATACACTGACACTGCCTTAAAATAGAAACGAATACAGCATTTCTTTTCCCTTTTTCTCTACTTTTGATGACAGACAAGAGAGGAAAGAGATACCCAAAGATAAATGATAATGGTGATAGTAATAATGATGATAATAATAACAATAATAGCAATACAACTTCTATTTTTTCCCTCATATGCAGAATTAGATAAGAGTGATAAACAGCAATGAAAAATATTACCTTACCTATTGAAAACGAAGTAAAATGAAAAATGAACATATGAAGGGAAACCAAACAAACGTTCACTCTAGTTTCGTCATCTCTCCCTCTGCACAAGACTGCCTGTCTTACCTCAAAATTTAAATGACGATAGTTTGAAAAGGAAGAAAAAAAAATATACCCCCAAAAAAACATTAACCCCTTCAGTACTGGGACACATTTTCACCTGAAAACTTATGTGCGATTAGACCATTTTATTGACATTAGGAAGGGTCTATGGAGGTCAGAAGATAAATGGCCTTAGTCTTCACAATTCGAATCCCCCCATATAAGTTTCTAAAGCTGCACAAACTGACCAAATAGTAAGCAGAACGAATACGGAAACGCGTCATGGTACTCAAGGGGTTAATGTACCAGTCTGAAAAGAACAAAAATACAGAACAACAAATGAAACACTCACCCAAATTCGATCTTCTGTCTTCCTCTCCGTGTGCAGACGAAAAGGGGCGAAGTGGTGAGCGAGGAAGATGTGGCAAGGGTAAGCAGTGAAGGGTGTGGATTGGGACGAGATGACTTCTTTAGTTGATTCCACTGATGTATACTTGTAAATACTCGTACGTGGGCCAAGGAGGCATCCAGAGGGCCAGGCACATCGTCCCGGTACACATCTCACTTCGTCTCTCCACTCACTCACTCTGTACTCATCATGCGCCTTGACTCAGCACTATCAAAACACGCACTTTATTTCACTGGTTCCCGATTTTCCTTTCTTTTCTTCCTCTTTTCTTTTGTTTTTCCGTCTCCTTTGTGTAAGATCTTTGTCCTGCTTCACGTTTATTCTGCCGATGAATGTGTGTGTGTTTGTGTGTGTGTTTGTGTTTGTTGTTGTTGTGTTACTTCACCACAACGTTGCTGGTACTCTGTTGTGGAAAGAACAAGCACATGTCTAGGTTAGTAAATGTTATCTTTGTAGTCTTATCGGTGTTCATTCATACTGCAAGCAAATACGCGTGCGCACACACACACACACACACACACACACACACGGTAGCTCAGTGGTTAGAGTGCTGGCTTCACAAGCCAGAGGACCGGGGTTCGATTTCCCGGCCGGGTGGAAATATTTGGGTGTGTCTCCTTTCACGTGTAGCCCCTGTTCACCTAGCAGTGAGTAGGTACGGGATGTAAATCGAGGACTTGTGACCTTGTTGTCCCGGTGTGTGGTGTGTGCCTGGTCTCAGGCCTATCCGAAGATCGGAAATAATGAGCTCTGAGCTCGTTCCGTAGGGTAACGTCTGGCTGTCTCGTCAGAGACTGCAGCAGATCAAACAGTGAATCACACACACACACACACACGTGAATCAGTAATGATGGTGCAAGATTAAATACTGATAAATTGAGGATGCTAGCTACGCACACACACACACACACACACACACACACACACACAACACGTGCACAAATTATGTAACAAATACGATATGCGCTTCAGTTTATCTAATATATTTACGATTCCCTGGTGTCAGTCACATTAAATACTCCCTCTTCGTCCCTCCTTCTCCTCCATCTTATTCCCTGTCTTTCCCCCTCCTCCCTCTCCTCCTCCTCCTCCTCCTCTTCCTCCACTTCGACCCCAATGTATCCTCCAAGAAGGTCTAGGCTAGCTGACCTCTGACTCATCGCCCACGGGAAAAGACGCAAACACACAGGCAGGAAGAAAATACGAGGCAAGCAGGAGCGCGAGAATGAACCTCGAGGGAAAAGAAAATGAAGTGTGAAAACATGAATGGGAAAGTAACACATAGGAACATTAAAGAAGAGCGAATATTAAGGGATGGTGACGAGAGAAAGCACACGAACGAAAGGACAAAATTATGCCAACACGCACACAAAGGAATACAAAGGAACAACAAGCACTAGAATATCGAGGAAAAACCAGGATAAGAATAAAATGATGAAAGGAACATAAAAGAATACAAAAGAAGATTAGAACACAAAATTATGGCAACACAAAATTATGACGAAACACACACAAAGGGATACAAAGGAAGAACAAGCACTAGAATATCGAGAATAACCAGGATGAGATTAAAATTATGAGAGGAGCATAAAAGAACACGAAAGGAGATTAGAACACAAGAAAAAAAAGGTAAGGAGGAAAAGGAGGAAAAAAGCGAAACAAAGGAATGGAATAACGAAGCAGGAAATGGAGGAGAGAAAGAGAGAGAGAAAGAAGGAAGACAAGGATAAGGTGAGAGTATGAATAAATGGAGAAACAACAAGAAACACAAGAAGGAAGGAGATGAGAATAGAAAGAAAACATAACAATAGAGAAATGCGTGGATGAAGAAGCAACAACAACAAAAAAAAAGATAATAATAATAATAATAATGACTACGATAATTATAATAATAATAATGACTACGATAATTATAATGATAACTAAAAATAACCGAAATATGATGATGATGATGATGATGATGATGATGAAGATAATGAGGAACAAGAAAAAAAATTATGAAAGGAAAGACGAAAGAAAACAGAAAAGAAGAAGCAGGGAAGGGAATTGAATAACCGGACGTGGAGGAAGTGAAGCAAGAGGAGGAGGAGGAGGAGGAGGAACTAAATAAGGGAAAAGATGAAGACCAACACCAAACAACTGAAACCATGCAAGACTTACAACTTTCATAACAACAAAATTGCTCATTACAAATTATTTACGCTACATTATTACATACAACATCCAGAGACGAGGAGGAGGAAGAGGAGGAGGAGGAGGAGAAGGAGGAGGAGGAAGTGGAAGAAGAGGAGGAGGAGGAGACGATAACAGTAATACGTAGGTTGAGGTTATCCATACTAGAAATTAATTATCAGTAGAGAAAATTACTTAGAGTATTTGGAAGAGGAAGAGAAAGAGGAGGAGGAGGAGGAGGAGGAGGAGAAGGAAAAAAGAGACTAGAAATGGAAGAAGAGGAGGAAGAGGAGAGGGAAGATACAGAAGGTGAAAGATGAAAAGGAAAGTTAAGGAGTGGAAGCAGAAATAGGAGGAAGAGAGTGAAGTAAATTGCAGGAGGAAAAATAAGAAAATTGATGAACATATTAAGGGAGAAAATAGAGGAGGAGGAGGAAGAGGAGGAGGAGAGACATTTGCTGGCACGACGCTGTTACTAAAGAAGCGATCACGAACAAATTGACCTTATTTCTCTCTCTCTCTCTCCACACCACACCACACACACCACACCGCAACACACATCACCATACAAACCACACACCCCAGCATCACCACCACACACTATACCATACACTACACCACAGCGCCCACACACACCATAGCACTGGAAGACACACCCCAACACACCACCTTACGTCACATACAAAGACACACATCGACACACACATCAACAAAGTGCAAGTAGCGAGGCTGTGACTGGGTTCGTGGGGTGCGAAGAGGAGAAAGCAAATGGTCCTGGGGGATGTTGATAAAGCACTCATTGACGGCCCGCTGACCTTTGAATGCAACACCAGTAGTAGTAGTAGTAGCAGCAGCAGTAGTCTAGCAACATTCAGTAGCAAGCAGTCAGTAACAAGTAGAGGACACAACACATAACAGAAACATCTCTGTCAAGGACTGACAAAAAAAGAAAAACCAGACTTGGACCTTTCACAAATAGTAGTAGAGTAGTAACACAACATACACACACTCACTGTTATCACCAGTCACAACACAGACACAGATGGGGATAGATACACGCACAGATAAGCGATCGTACCAAACAAACAATCTTGCAGGTGCAACACGAGACACTGTGATAAAGAAGCAACTTGGGGCGTGTATGCACTCTGCGGCAGTGGTGTGTTGATACTGCCAGGGCAAGAGAGGGTCGCGCCAGGCTGGGGAGAGCGGCAAGGTGGCGGAGCGCGACCCAGAGCGTGCAGCAGCGGAGCGGTGGGCGGAGCAGCCAAACGCTACAGCCAGCACATCACCTGCTCCCGCAGCACCATCCACGTGACTTGCGGTGCGCGGGGAGGAGTCTGGATTCGTGACGTCACCATTCCTCGCACGCCGCAAGAGGTAGTCATCAATGACGTCATGATGGCAAACTTAATATATTACCGGTTTGCGGAAGATGCTCGCTGTGTGCCGCATCCTGAACTATTAATATTGGGTTGTGTGATCGGGAAGGGAGGGAGTTGAGAAGTTAGTTATCTGCTGACGTCACAGCCATCACCGTTCACTGTCACACCCGTCATGTCACCATCTCATCTGCGTCATCCAACCCTCTTTCAATCTCTCCATCTCCTATTAGACCTTCAGCTAAGGCCTACATTCCACCCTTCCTCACCCCTCTCCCCTCACACACCCCTCCCCTGTGTTATATAAGCCAAGGACGCAGTTAGGCCTAAGCGAATACATGTAGGAAGCCTCTATTACACCTCTCACTATTTCAAGGTTGCAGAAACGTGTTGGACCAAAATAACATAGTTTTCATTGTTCACTCTCATGATCAGGTCTTACTATAAGGGATTAGGGGTGAAGTGCTATGCTCTAAGGGATTCAATGCCTCGATGCCACGTTGATGGGCCAGTATGTGGACCAGTGCTTAGGCCTACTGAGAAGTGTGTCATAGCAGATCACGCCCCATATAGGCCGTGGGAGGCGAACGTGAAGGTGCAGTATTGATTTATTTTGACACGTTTCTAGTGCTCGTTAATGAGTTGTTGTTGTTGTTGTTTGTTTGTTTGTTATTCTTGTTTTCCTTTCTCCGTCTTCTTCATTGTCAGTTTTCTTTGTTGTTGTTGTTGTTGTTGTGGTGGTGGTGATGTTGGTGGTGGTGGTCTTCTTCTTCTTCTTCTTCTTCTTCTTCTTCTTCTTCTTCTTCTTCTTCTTCTTCTTCTTCTTCTTCTTTATTTTCTTTTCCTTTTCGTCTTATCATCTTCTTCCTTTTCCTCCGTCTTTTTCAGTATAATCATGATAATTTTCTTCTTCTTCTTCTTCTTCTTCTTCTTCTTCTTCTTCTTCTTCTTCTTCTTCTTCTTCTTCTTCTTCTTCTTCTTCTTCTTTTCATCCTCTTCCTCTTCCTCCCTCTTCCTCATCATCATTTCTTCCTTTTTTTTTTGTCGTCTTCTCCTTCTCCTCCTTCTGCTCCTCCACTTTTCATGTTTGCGTCAAATTTTACAACTGAATCAATAAACCTCAATAACAATTCCTATGCATACTCCCTGCGTTCCAGTAACCTTTCACTCCTACTACATAAAACCACACTAGTACACTATGAAAACCGTGCATTGGACCACATAACACAATAACATGCAATAGAAACCAAACATAATACTATTCACTATAACTTTCTTTAACCCCTTCAGTATTGGGACACATTTTTACCTCGAGATTTGCGTACGATTACACCATTTTATTGACATTAGGAAGGGTCTATAGAGGTCAGAAGATTGATGGCCACAGTCTTCACTATTTCAATCCCTCCCACATAAGTTTCTGAAGCTGTATGAAATCACCAAATAGTAAGCAGAATGAAGGGTATTGAAGGGGTTAAATGCGCTAAACTGTTTCGCTTCCTGCTTTCTTTTTATAACTATTTTCAGTTTAGCAGTTCGTCAAATAACCAACGAACATAATGACTGAACATGAGCCTCGTATTCTAAAACACTTCGCTCTCTCACATCACTTGCTTTCCAAAGGCACTAGTTGAAGATACTCGTATTTTTAAAGGGTATTTTTATGATTCTGGTAATGGATTAACAAGATTTCGATTTAATTAAAAGGAGAAACTGTCACGAAAACCCGGTTAGGCGTCTTTGTGGCCTTAAAAAATTGTCACAGTGAAA
>NC_059263.1:6222500-6252500 GCF_017591435.1 Portunus trituberculatus | reverse complement strand
TTCTCCTCTTCTCTTCCTCCTCCTCTTGTCATTCAGGTCTTAAAATACTCCCAAGCGTGTATTTGCATCGTTTTCTGTTGGTAAGCCTTGTCTGTATTGGTGAGAGAGAGAGAGAGAGAGAGAGAGAGAGAGAGAGAGAGAGAGAGAATGTACTTTTTATATCCATCAATCTCTTTATGTATCTTTCTCTCTTCTTTCTCCTCTTCTTCCCTCTCTTTTTCCTTATGTTCCTTTTATTTCTTTACTTTGTTTTTGTTCTTCTTTCGTCATTTTCATTTTTGTCTCTTCCTCTTCCTTTATTTTATTCTTCATATTTTTTTTGCTATTCTCTATTTCTTATTCTGCCTTTACGTTTGTTTTTTCTATTTTCATTTTCTTTATTTTTGTGTCTCCTTGGTTTTTCCATTTTTTTTCCATTTCAACAGAAGCATTCCATCACATTCTATTTATTCTTTTTTTTTCGTTTTTAGTCTTTTTCTTTCAATTAATCCAAGTTTTTTTTTATTTCTTTTTTTGTCAAGTTAATTTTTTTTTTTTTTTACATCGGCATTATTTTTTCCTTCTCTCTCTCTCTCTCTCTCTCTCTCTCTCTCTCTCTCTCTCTCTCTCTCTCTCTCACACACACACACACACACACACACACATCCTGTTTGTTACTGTTATTGCCATTGTTGCTATTGTTGTTGTTGTTGTTGTTGTTGTTGTTGTTGTTGTTGTTTGCATGTTTATGTTGGTTGAGAGCATTCCTAATTCTTTCCCTCTTTTCCCTCATTTCTTATCTATTTCACATACCCTATTAAAAAAAAAAAACGTAAGAAAAAAACACCAGGAAACAGAACGGAAGAAAAAAGAGAGAGAGAGGGAGAGGGAGAAAGAAAGAAAGAAAAAAAAAACACATCATATTCTTAGTAATCTTTTTTAATCCATCAATTTATTCACCACACTTTTTACCTTTCCTTTCCTCCTCCACCTTGCTCTATCTCAGACGCTTCCTTCTTACTCTACCCTCAACTTAACCTCACGATTCCATTCAGCGTTACCAGAGACGAGGATATTTTCTGCACACTACAGTCTTCCCTCTTTCCCTCTCCTGTCCATCTTCATTTCTTTCCCAGCCGATCGTGACCCTCTGCACTGGAAGGCCACGTGGAAATCCAAGAGGGAAAGAGGAAGGCAAGGCTATAAAAGAAGGAAATCTATTGGTTGCTGATATTCAAAGAGACAGAGAGAGAGAGAGAGAGAGAGAGAGAGAGAGAGAGAGAGAGAGAGAGAGACAGAGAGAGAGAGATGGAGAGAGAGAGAGAGAGAGAGGGATGGTTAGGGACAAGGAAGTGTGGTGTATATCATTAGGATCTATAAGGGTATTTGTGTGTTGAGAAAGGGACCACAGGAATGAGTATTTATAGAGGTTAGGGAAAGAGTGTTAAGGGAAAGAGGAAGTGACGTGAATGAGGGGGGAAGTGGTATAGTAGTGGTGTTAGTAAGGAAGTATGCAGGAAGATAAGGGTTGAAAGTATGGATGTGGTAGTAGTAGTAGTAGTAGTTGTAGTAGTAGCAGTGGTGGTAGTTGTAGGATATTTGAATGAATGTGTTTGTATTGGTAGTTGTAGTGTGATGTTCTTGATAGTTGTGGAAAGATACTAAATGGAGGAGATAACAGTAGTAGTAGTAGTAGTAGTAGTAGTAGTAGTAGTAGTGGTAGTAGTAGTAGTGGTAGTAGTAGTAGTAGTAGTACCAGTAGTAGTAGTGGTGAGGCGGCCATCATGAGGCTAGCCATCAGTACACACTCACCACCGCCTCACCGCCCCGCCACCAGATCAGTCAGGGCCCTCACGCCGTCCCTGGCCGCCTCCCTCTTGGCGTCCACCACCGCCCCGACAGCCTTCTCGTTGGTCTCCGTCTGGTCCCGCACAAGCACCGTGGCTGCCTGGCCCTTAAGGACCATGGCATCAAGGAAGGACGTGGCCACATCCCTCAGCAGACGCCCCAATGCCTTCACGGAGCCCTCCATCTTGTTGTAGGTGGCCTCGGTGTAGGTGTCCGCGTACGCCCCGACATTTCCAGCTGTCTCAGATATAAACTCCTTCTTCGCCTCCTTCTTCTGCAGCAAGGCTCTGTACTGACTCTGGCCGATCTGCCCCGCCGTCCGCACTGCATCCTTCACCTTCTCCCCAAGACTCTTCGCCTTCTGCTGCTTCTGGAAGGCCAACTCGCTGCCCGCCATACGTAGACCTTGCCTGGCTCCCGCCTCGATGTCCTGCGCAAGGGGAGTCAGTGCGTTATCTCGGTCCTTCTTCATGAACAAGGAGGACAGAACGCCGAACAGTCCGCCGCCACCGCCACCACCACCACGTCCTGACGATCCCTTGAATATCTTGGTGGCGAAATGCGAGATGAGGCGTGGAAGAAACTCGCCGCGCTTAGGTTTCGGGGACTCGTAAGAAGGGATGACGGGCACCTGTGGGGATAGGGCAGGAGCAGGGGCAGGGGCAGGGGCAGAGGCCAGGTATGGAGGTAAGGCAGGGGCGGGGCGCAGGGCAGGGGCGGGCCGCAGTGCAGGAGCAGCTGGTTGTTGCGGGGGCAGGGCGGCGGGCAGGGCAACAGACAGGGTGTCGAAGGAGGGTGGCTGAGTGAAGGGTGCGGCGCCAGGAAGCACCACCGTCACCTCAGCGCTGGTGGGGACAGAGCCATGGACGGGGACCTTTGAGCGTAACATCTTGCGGCGGCGGCGGCGATCGCGGCGGGATTGGCGACGTGCTGCCAAGCCTAATCTGGAGTCGATCTGCGTGGTGTCTCCAGTGAGGGATTTGGACACAGCGCTCGCCTCACTCCCAGCAGTCTGCAGGTCCTCTCCCTCCCCGTCAGGGACTCCAAACTCCAGGTCAGTCTCGTCCTCGGCAAGATAGGCGGAGTCCAGTCCCTGATCATCACCAGCAGGAGGCACAGCATCAAGCTCTTGCTCACCTCCGTCAGGATACACCGGTACAACATCAGCGTCAGCCTCTCCTAACGGCAGCACCTCCAGGCCTGCCTCAACGCCACCAGGGATTGCAAGTCCAAGCTCTGCGTCACCGGCAGGAGTGGCGAGGCCTGCGTCACCTTCGAAGAGAGCAAAGGAATCAAACTGTTCGTCCCTCGCAGGAGCTTCATGCATTGGAGTGTCCCCAGCAGGAGCCACGGGGCCTAGCTTCTCGTCACCTCCAGCAGGAATGACGGGACTAAACGCTCCGTCGCCCTCAGGAGTTTGGATTCCTGTGTCACCACCAGGAGCTGTGAGTCCAGGCCTTGCGTCACCTTCAGGAGCAGCAAGTCCAGACTCAGAATCACCACGGGAGAGTCGGGATCCAAAACCGGCAGGGAGCGTGGCAGGCGGGGTTAATGCAGGCTGGCGGGGAGGCCATGACCAGGGCTTCTGCCTGAGGGCGCTAGGGACTTGCTTGGGAAGGGCCTCGCTCCCTTGCCACGCCGCCAGGGTCACCACCAGTGCTACCACTAACACTTTCTGCAGGGAAAGAAGGAAATCTCACACACACACACACACACACACACACACACACACGGCCCGGTAGCTCAGTGGTTAGAGCGCTTGCTTCACAAGCCAGAGGACCGGGGTTCGATTCCCCGGCCGGGTGGAGATATTTGGGTGTGTCTCCTTTCACGTGTAGCCCCTGTTCACCTAGCAGTGAGTAGGTACGGGATGTAAATCGAGGAGTTGTGACCTTGTTGTCCCGGTGTGTGGTGTGTGCCTGGTCTCAGGCCTATCCGAAGATCGGAAACAATGAGCTCTGAGCTCGTTCCGTAGGGTAACGTCTGGCTGTCTCGTCAGAGACTGCAGCAGATCAAACAGTGAATTACACACACACATGCATATTATTCCCAAAACTCTAAACAACATCTTCTACACTTCTACATATTACCACAAAAGCATTCAATTTCATCTATAAACAGCATCCACTTTCTTGCTCTTCTCGTCTCTGTGCAGTGTAGTGAGCTTTGGCCGATACATCAGTGAGTGCAGTTGAGTGTGGTCACATGCATGAAGTACGAGCGTTAGTAAGGACTTTTTTTCTATTTGTTTATCTATACCATGTGGGCTTTTCACGGGAATTCATGGGCTAAAGGAGATACTTTTTAGGGTACCTCCTATCTCAAAGCCCACCCGCTAGAAAACCCTTGCCCCGAGTGAGGAAGCCCAACCTACACTCGGACTTGATATGTGTTTGTGTTTGATACCCTTTGTTATCTCTTGTCATAGAAACCCCCATGTGTGTGCACGAAGATGAAAAAAAACACTGTGCAGGTCACTATTATCTGTCATCACCACCCTATCACTATCACTAGCACCACTATCACTTCACCACCCATACACCACAACCACAATAGAAAAAACACACCACCATCACCACCACCACTACTACAATATCTACTACTACTACTACTACTACTACTACTACTACTACTACTACTATTTGTCTCCTACCATGTTCTCCTGTTTCTCCTCTCCACCTTGCACTGGTTAACCCCTGCCCCTTCCCCTTCTTATATACACGAGTTTCCTACCCTGTCCCCCTTTCCCCCCTCTTTCCCCCTTTTCCCTTCCCCAATATGCTTCAGTTCACCTCTTTTTTCCCTTCCCTTCCCCCTAATCCTCCTCCTTCTCCTCCTCCTCCTCCTCCTCCTCCTCCTTCTCCGTCTCCTCCTCCTCCAGTATCTCTCTTTTACGTTTCTTTTTTTTTTCATTACTCTGTACCAAGAAATCCTCACACACACACACACACACACACACACACACACACACACACACACACACACACACACACAAGGTTATCAGTAAATTATCTTTCTTTTTCTGTCTTTTCCTGTTTTTTTTTCACTTTTTGTCTCTTTTTTTTACTCCGGTGTTTTTTGTTCGTGTGTGTGTGTGTGTGTGTGTGTGTGTGTGTGTGTGTGTGTGTGTGTGTGTGTGTGTGTGTGTGTGTGTGCGTGTGAAATATCTTAAAATATCGAGAAGGTATTGTAACACACCCCAATGCGAGAGAGAGAGAGAGAGAGAGAGAGAGAGAGAGAGAGAGAGAGAGAGAGAGAGAGAGAGAGAGAGCGAGCGAAAGGACACACATTCCAAATATTAATTAAGAAACACGAAAAAAAAATAAAATAAAAAATTATAAAAGAAAGAAAAAAGCAAAAATATGAAAAAGGAAAAAAAGAAAAGAGAAAAAAAATAAACTCGTTCTTATTAACACAGAATCATTCCTGCCGTGCGCTCACCTGAGACACACACACACACACACACACACACACACACACACCTGGCAGCGTCCTTGGGTATAGTGGCGAGTAGAGACAATAACCTTCCTACAACATCTAAGGTTTTGCTTCTATAAACCTACTTCTTTATTTCTTCCTTTTTTGCCTCGTTTTTTACCCTATTTTTTCCCTTTTATTCGTATCTTCCGCGTCTCTCTCTCTCTCTCTCTCTCTCTCTCTCTCTCTCTCTCTCTCTCTCTCTCTCTCTCTCTCTCTCTCTCTCTCTGTCTTTTATTTTCTTCATTTATTCCTCCCAGCCACTTTTCCCCGTCTCTTTTCTCACATTTGGTTGGTTTTCTTAGTGGTTCTCTTCTCATTGCAACACGTATGAACATGACGATGAGCCTTTGGGTTTGTACTCTCGCGGAACACATGCAGCGGGAGGGAGAGGAGGAGGAGGAGGAGGAGGAGGAGGAGGAGGAGGAGGAGGAGGAGGAGGAGGAGGAGGAACAGAAGAAGAAGAAGAAGAAGAAGAAGAAGAAGAAGAAGAAGAAGAAGAAGAAGAAGAAAGAAGAAGAAGAAGAAGAAAAAGAAGAAGAAAAGAAGATGAAAAGACGACGAAAAGTTGAAAAAAGGGAGAGAAACAGAAGGAGGAAGAAGAAAGAGAGTAGGAAGAGGAGGAACAAGAACAATATGAGAAAGGAAGAGGAAGAAATGAATAACAACAACAACAACAACAACAACGAGAGAGAGAGAGAGAGAGAGAGAGAGAGAGAGAGAGAGAGAGAGAGAGAGAGAGAGAGAGAGAGAGAGAGAGAGAGAGAGATCATAACCAAACAGGGAAACAAGAGCAAGGGAAAAACACACGCAAGCAGAATAGACCTTTTATTTTAAGTGTCCTGGGGAGAGCTCCGCCTTGCCTTACCAATGCCTGCGTTCTGCCGAGTCACTCAGCTAAACCCTTTCAATACTGGGACGTACTTTTACCTTGAGAGTTGTGTACGATTAGACCATTTTATTCACATTAGGAAGGGTCTATGGAGGTCAAAAGATTAATAGCCAGAGTCCTTACTATTCCAATCCCCACATATGTTTCTGAAGCTGTACAAAATCACCAAATAGCAACTAGAATGTATACGAAAACACGTCATGGTGCAGAAGAGCTTAAGAACAAGACAGTCCTCGCTATGCATGCTATCCGCGAGGCAGGCAAGACATCACGTGCTCTAAAATATTCGTTGTTCTTTGTTCCTTCGTCTTGAGATAATATGAATAGCTGTAAAGGTATATTCTTAGTTACAATTGTATTTTTCCTGTGTGTTGTTCTCCTTCTGTATGTAATGATGTCTTTTCTTTATATATAAGCGTGTTCGTATGCATGCAGCGTTCAAAGGAGCTGTTTTCTGTTGTAAGTGATGATTCAGACCTTAAAAAAAATGTGTTAGTAGATAAACAAATGAATGAACAGGTAGATAAATGAATAATTAAATAGTAGCAAAACAGAAGTAGATAAACAAATAAATAAACTGTAAAATAAGTGATAAAACGGTAAACGGAAGCAAAACGAACTACATAAACAAATAAATAAATAAATAAATAATAAAGCAGTAACAAAAAAAAGGAAATAAACAGATAAATGGAAATAAGTAAATGATAAAACACTATTCGGCACCTCAAGCCACAGTTTTCTTCCCCCTTCTCCCCTCCATTTTCTTTTTTTTCTTCATTTTCCTCCTCTTACTTTCTTTTCCTTCTTCCCCATTACAGATCAGCAAATCATTACACGCTACATTACTGTCTGGGCGACTGAATACTGTTATGCTTAAGTAATGCCAATACACTACCTCTGTTTTTGTATGTATGTATGTATGTATGTATGTATGTATGTATGCTATCTTTCAATTTATCTATCAGTCCATCTATTTATCTATCTATTTACCTATCTATAACTCTCAAAGGGACGAAGATGGATACATTTATACAGTAGAAGTTAATATAAGGTTAAGAATAAGAGACAGGAGATGAGAGTTAGGAAAAAAGAATGTGCAGTTAATCCGCGCCATCTTTATGAAGGCACACACACACACACACACACACACACACACACACACACACACACACACACTCTCTCTCTCTCTCTCTCTCTCTCTCTCTCTCTCTCTCTCTAACCAGATAGTGAGGTAAGGAGTAGCGACCCGCAGAGTTATTAGAGGCGGTTCAGTTGGTCTATGTGAGACGTGATATCTTTTCAGTACCATGACGCGTTTCCATATTCATTCTGGTTACTACTTGGTGATCTTATACAGCATCAGGATACTTATGTGGGGATTGAAATAGTGAAGACTGAGGCCATTAATCTTTTGACCTCCATAGACTCTTCCTAATGTCAATAAAATAGTGTAATCGTACACAAATTCCAAGGGGAAAAAATGTCCCAGTATTAAAGGGATTAATCTCTTTGTTAGAAAGTAAAGAGGGGAGGTGGAAGTTTCTCCTGCTGGTAGAGAGAGAGAGAGAGAGAGAGAGAGAGAGAGAGAGAGAGAGAGAGGATGCCAGCTTAAGATTTAATGCATAATAGGAGATGAAGTACTCTAAATAGACACACACACACACACCTCTCTCTCTCTCTCTCTCTCTCTCTCTCTCTCTCTCTCACCTGTGCCCCTCTTACATAACCAAATACCTCCCAGCTTCTCGTTACCTACAAAGCAAGAGTCACCATGATGTAGGCTAACCTGACACTATCTACCTCACCTTAACCTCGCACTGATCGCCTTCCCATCTCACACATCACCGCAGACGCCTCGGAGATGGTACTGGGGCGTGGCGGTGGTGCGTCACGTTAGGCTTTTGTTTTTCTCAAAGGTTTTACACGCTTATGGTCTCGTTTTTATTCATTTTTTCAACGGGGGTGCAATTTTAGTATGTGGTGTTAGTGCCATAAAAGTATTGATGCCAGAGACGCGTGTGGTTATTGCTTTTGAAGGAGAAAAGGGAGATGGAAGAATGTAAAATATGTTAGGAAAAAATATCATAAGAGGAGGAGGAGGAGGAGGAGGAGGAGGAGGAGGAGGAAAAAGGAAGAAAAGTACGTAAATGAAAACATAAAAAAATGAGGAAGAGAGGAAAGGAAAAGGAGGGAGAGTAGAAGTAGGAATACGAAAAAAAAAATGTAAAGGAGGTTAAGAAAATAACTGAAAAAGAATTATTATAGGAGGAATAGGAGATGAGAAAAAGGCGGTAAGAAAAGCGTAGAGAAAAGGGAATAGCTAGACGGAGAAGGAGAGAGGGAAGAAAAATATGGAAGCAGAAATAAAGATGAAGAAAAATATAAAAGGAACCAGATAGAAAGATAGATAAATGAAAAAAGAGGAAAAGAGGAGGAAAAAAAAATAATATGAAAAAGAAGAAGCAAATATAGTTGTGGTTTACCTTGATGTTGCAATTTTTATTCACCTGATTGATGTTTACGATTTAATTACAAGTTTGTGTTGCGACGCTTGGCTGGAATGTTTGGGTTTTTTTTTTTTTTCATTCATATACTCCTCCTCCTCCTCCTTTTCTTATTTTTTTTTCTTTTACTAGCCGACTTTTTTTATTCCTTTTCATGTTTTTCTTCAGTCTTAGTGTAATTTTAGACTCTATTTTAACACGGACTCACTGCCAAGAGGAATTTCAAGTTGCAACACTGTCTCAATGTGGCAATAAAGTTATCTTATCATATCTCACACTTTTCTTTCTATTTCTTATTTCCTATCTTTCTATTCCAAAACATGTCTTATTATTTCGATTTTTTTTTCTCCTCGTCCTTCCTCTCTTCCTCTCTTCCTCTTTTCCTCCTCTTCTTAATTATCTATATTTGCTTTAGTCACGGGTAGCAAAAAAAAAAAAAAAAAAAAAACTAATAAAAAGGAAAAAAGAGAACAGACGAAAAAACTTGTTTGAAAAGGGCAGAGAGAGAGAGAGAGAGAGAGAGAGAGAGAGAGAGAGAGAATCTAAAATCCTTACTTATATAATTGAAAACTTTAATCTCTCTTTCTGTGTGTGTGTGTGTGTGTGTGTATTTTCCCTTTTCATACGTCTTTCATTTTTTTATACAAGTTTTTCCTCCCCTTTTATTATTTTTCCTGCCGTGGACTTCAAGCAGGAACTCATTAACTCCCTCTGTGGCCGGAATAAAAAGTTCCCTCGATATTAAAACAACATAATCGTGTAGACTCAGTATGTGTGTTACCCTCCACCCTCCACCCTGCCCTCCCCACCTACTACCTCCTACCCGGCCACACTTCACGACCTCGCTGGCAAACATGAGAAGCGATAAAAAGGGAAGCGATAAATAAATATTGATAAAAAAAAACATCGAAATTACGCTGTTTATCTTTCTTACTCTTTGATTACTTAATTGTCTTACCTCCAGTGACTTGTAATCGGGTTTTGGTAATGTTTTTTTTTTTTTTTTTTAATTTACGAAGCGATAGAAAGAAAACCAAAGATAAATAAAAATAAAGAGTTATGTTCATGTTGCAGTTGATTTCTAGACTTTTTATTAGTTTTCCCAAGCAGGAGGTGAGAGGAACACTGTTTATTGCCCGCCACCCCAACACACACACACACACACCAAGGATGCAATAAAGACGTGTGTTCCCCAGCCAAACCCGCACAATTAAGGTTCAATATGACGGAGGAAATAGTTCAAAAAGTGCTTCTTTATTCTTTTTACAGTGCGAGGAATGGAATATAAAAAAGAAGGTCTCACAGTCTTACCAAGGGACAATAAACCTACTCCAACCTGGCCAAAGGAATCAGAACCCAGCAGACTGTGGCATTAGAACCAAAATACTGCTATCAACACAATATCTAACCCCCTTCAATACTGGGATGCATTTTTACCTTGAGTTTTGGTTGATTAGACCCATTTTATTGACATTAGGAAGGGTCTATGGGGGTCAGGAGATTAATAGCTACAATCTTCACAATTCTAATCCCCCACATACAATCGTCAAATAGTAAGCAGAGTGAATATGAAAACACGTCATGGTACTGAAGGGGTTAGAGGAATCAGAACCACAACACGATTAAATAGCAATCTTAGGCAATCAAACTCTTCTTTTTTTTGTCTGAGGTATTAAATCAACAACTTAATTAATGTAACAACCATGAAATAATACTACAGGTCCTTATAATCAATAGCATAGCGTCTTTGTAGATAATTATAAGTTTGTTTTATTCACCTCGAGCACACTCATCAGATTAATTAATATACTATAACCCATTACCTCTAAACCAACGGCCATATTTATTCCTCTTTCATAATTATATATATTCTGTTCATTTGTTAACTTATTTTCTATCATATATTTCCTACATCTTTGGACGTAAAAATACTCTCTACAATATAATTCACAGTAAATGGAGATCTTATGGTAGTAATTAATGCCAATTTTAGGAATAGTATTGCAGTGAAAAAAAATAATAATGATAATAATAACAATAATCATAATCATAATAATAATAATAATAATAATAATAATAATAATAATAACAATAATAAAAATAATTATAATAATAATGATAATGACTAATTCAGATTATCATATCAGTTGAGGTAGTAAAAACAGAGAGAGAGAGAGAGAGAGAGAGAGAGAGAGAGAGAGAGAGAGAGAGAGAGAGAGAGAGAGAGAGAGTGTGTGTCAAGTGAGGAAGAGACGTAACGAAAAATTTAAAAAAAAACTGAAGGTCGGTAATAAAAGTAGAGGAGAAAAAAAGACATGAAGAAGGACATTAGAAAAAAATAATAATTAAAAAAATATAAAAAAAAAAAAAAAATGGTTTAGTGAAGAGGAGACAAAGGACCCAGAGAGAGAGAGAGAGAGAGAGAGAGAGAGAGAGAGAGAGAGAGAGAGAGAGAGAGAGAGAGAGAGAGAGAGAGAGAGAGAGAGAGACTGAGACTGGTTTGGTTCCTTACACAACACCCTGCCCTGCCTGTAACCTAACCCTAGAGATGCCACACACCACCTTTACACACCTGCATGCACCACCACACCTTAATTGTCACCACCACTCTTCACATCATGACACATTTACACCTTCTGCTACACACCTGACTAATTAAACAACTTATACCATGAAAGTGAGTTTTAGTTACATTTGTGATATGTTTATATCAACCCCTACAATATTGGAACACATTTTTACATTGAAATTTGTTTATGATAAGACCATTTTATTAATATTATGAAGGGTCTATGGAAGTCAGAAGATTAATGGCCACAGTCATTATTTCAATCCCCGCCATAAGTTTTTAAAGCTGTATAAAGTCACCAAATAGTAAGCAGAATGAACATGGAAATACATCATGGTACTCAGAGTTAAGTTTGTTATGCATGCTTTTTCTATTTTTCAAGCGGGTTATATTTTAGAGGGATAGGTTTGTAATTATGCTGAGAAAGACCTTTGCTGTAACTCAATTTCCTTTACACATTTCATAATTCATTTCACAATTTTTTAAGTCCTGAGAGAATTCAACCTTTCTAGTATCCATATATATAAATACAGGCATATATACTCTCTATTGCTTACTTTTCATGGCATTTCTTCACTCCAAAGTTCTTAATATCACTTATTTATATTGTGTTGCATAATAGATATTTCAAAACACAAGTGCAGCACATAATCTGAGTCAGGACTGTATGTGAACAACTAGCTAATGCATGACATGTGACACTGTCTCAACACAACCTACACACCCTGATACACTCCAACCGTCAGAAGTGGAGTAATCTTCCACACTCACTTCCACTGTATTGATGTCCACCTGCAGACCATTTCCCTCACAAAACCAGACAATTGGTAAGTATGTAGCAGATCTGAGGACTTGGAATTAAAGGCAAAATATGAAATACAGTGAAGAGTGCAAAAACTTACTGTACTTGGCTATAAATTATCACGAAGCGACTCCTGAAAACACACACACACACACACACACACACACACACACTTCAAACACTTCTACAGGAACAATGTAAATTTTAATATTCTCTTTAGCACACACACAAACTTATGTACATATACCACCATAATCATCGAAAGACATGTATATTACCGATTTCAAGACACAGTAAGAATGCAACCACCACCACAGCTGGCCCCAATATCACTACCATACACCATTAAAAGTTAGTGCAATACAAAAGTAAGAGAGAGAGAGACAGAGAGAGAGACAGAGAGAGAGACAGAGAGAGAGAGACAGAGAGAGAGAGAGAGAGAGAGAGAGAGAGAGAGAGAGAGAGAGAGAGAGAGAGAGAGAGAGACAGAGAGAGAGAGAGAGAGAGAGAGAGAGAGAGAGAGAGAGAGAGAGAGAGACAGAGAGAGAGAGAGAGAGAGAGAGAGAGAGAGAGAGAGAGAGAGAGAGAGAGAGAGAGACAGAGAGACAGAGAGACAGAGACACTACCACCACTATACAAAGATGAAATCAGACCACAACTCAAAATCAGCATAGCAAGCAACAACAAAAATAACTTAACAGACACACAGAACAGCCAAGAGCAAACTGGAGAGAAAGAACACACCACAGCTGCCTTTCTCTCCCTGCTCTCTTCTGTCAACATTTTTTACCTTCATTTCCACCACAAGCTTTTTCCCCACTGGCTCAATAACACTTGAAATTCCACTTTATTTTTCTAGTGGCTTATGCTGTCTAGTTACCAATACACTTCAGCAAATCTGTCTCATTTCTTTCTGCAATTGTAAGGTTTTCAGTGCTTCTTGTCATGTAAATGTTATAATGGCAATGTATGATGCACTTACTGATTGCTTTTCAGTGTTTGTCATGTAAATGTTATAATGGCAATGTTATAATGGCATTACTGATTGCTTCAAGTAGATGCTTTACGATTTGTGCTTCCAAGGTATAAGGTTATAAAATCATCACGCCAGACTGGTTATGAAGTAGAGGTATTTTGCAAAAGAATTAGTGGCACAAGTTTATGGGATACTTCAAGTAGATGCTGCATGCTGCGTGATTCGTGCTTCCAAGGTCTAAGGTTATAAAATTGTCATGCCAGACTTGTTACGGAGCAGAGAGGTTTTGTAAAAGATTTAGTGGCACAAGTACGAGTATATGGGAGCATTCACAGGTGGGAAGTTAATGAATGGTCTACCATGTCACCTTGAATGTGGTTTACTTAGTGTTTTTGAGCTTCATGTAGTCCTTTGTTCCTGGTGAATGATGGAAAAGAAATCAGATGTGGCTTATTTGTATATTTCCTTCTGTATCAATATTTGAAGTCAGTTGTTTATGACTGACATGGTTGATTATAAAGCAGCCTGTTACAGTGACAATCATTTTGGCCTACCAAGGACATGCAACACTCAACATGCCATGCAAGATCTAAACCTGCCATTATTTTTACTTTCACAGACATTAAAAATAAATACTAAAATAAAAAAATTTTAGACCTTCCTAAAGAAGACCTAAAAAAAAAAGGTGCAGCAGCAGCCAGAACCATGGACAACAACGTGGAGGACTGCCCAGTCTGCTTGAACACCTTTGAAGACTCCCTCAGGCTGCCACACATTCTGCCCAGTGGCCACACTCTGCACGAGTGAATAGAAGAAGCAGGGTGCTATCAAATGCCTCTCATGCCAGGTGAGACACCATGCCCGAGGCAAGCCACTTCCCTATCAATCGTGCCGTTGAGGGTTCATCAGGAGGCTGCTTGATCCTCCCAGCAGCCTCAGCCACAGCCTACTCAAGTGCCACCCCTGATGGCCAAGGTCTTGCTCAGCCTGCCTGCCAGGAACATGGAGGGACAGTCACCATACAAGAATCAACCTTGAAGACTGCCATCTTCACCTCCACTCCCTGCAGGCCCAGGCCAGGCCCCATGCCACCTTGCTGTCACCCTGCAGATGGGGCAGGTGGTGCCAGCCATCCTCCCCTGCAAGGTGTACGTGGACCTGGTGTGGCCCGGCAGTGTGGAATGGCAGGGGTTGGGGGTAAGTGGTGGCAAGTCTTAACCCGGACACCCTCTGGACTGGCAGTTGGTGCTGTTGTGTCTGGGCCAGTGGAGAACCTTCTGTGGCTAGAAAACTTGGACTCTTAATCTTTTCAACATCTGACTTCACAACTTAAAAACAACTTTTGCTTCCCAGAGTACAACAAAAACCCTTGCCCTAAAAACATTTTAAAAAACTAAAAACTAACTTTTTCACTTCCATGACTTAACTTAAAAGATCAAAACCTTCATGCTTTCAGAGTTAAAAGATCAACCATCATCTCAGCTACCTACATAACACTATTCCACATTTCGATTCCTTTCAGAGCACAGCAAGAAATACAACTAACTTATTTGGTGGGAGAGAGTTCGAAAGCGCAAGAGTGCGAGAGAGAGTGAGAGTGTGAATGAGCAAGAGTGAGAGTGTGAATGAGCAAGAGTGAGAGTGTGAATGAGCAAGAGTGAGAGTGTGAATGAGCAAGAGTGAGAGTGTGAATGAGCAAGAGTGAGAGTGTGAATGAGCAAGAGTGAGAGTGTGAATGAGCAAGAGTGAGAGTGTGAATGAGCAAGAGTGAGAGTGTGAATGAGCAAGAGTGAGAGTGTGAATGAGCAAGAGTGAGAGTGTGAATGAGCAAGAGTGAGAGTGTGAATGAGCAAGAGTGAGAGTGTGAATGAGCAAGAGTGAGAGTGTGAATGAGCAAGAGTGAGAGTGTGAATGAGCAAGAGTGAGAGTGTGAATGAGCAAGAGTGAGAGTGTGAATGAGCAAGAGTGAGAGTGTGAATGAGCAAGAGTGAGAGTGTGAATGAGCAAGAGTGAGAATGAGCAAGAGTGAGAGTGTGAATGAGCAAGAGTGAGAGTGTGAATGAGCAAGAGTGAGAGTGTGAATGAGCAAGAGTGAGAGTGTGAATGAGCAAGAGTGAGTGTGTGAATGAGCAAGAGTGAGTGTGAATGAGCAAGAGTGAGAGTGTGAATGAGCAAGAGTGAGTGTGAATGAGCAAGAGTGAGTGTGAATGAGCAAGAGTGAGTGTGAATGAGCAAGAGTGAGTGTGAATGAGCAAGAGTGAGTGTGAATGAGCAAGAGTGAGTGTGAATGAGCAAGAGTGAGAGTGAATGAGCAAGAGTGAGAGTGAATGAGCAAGAGTGATAGTGAATGAGCAAGAGTGAGAGTGAATGAGCAAGAGTGAGAGTGTGAATGAGCAAGAGTGAGTGTGAATGAGCAAGAGTGTGAATGAGCAAGTGTGAATGAGCAAGAGTGCGAGTGAGCAAGAGTGTGAATGAGCAAGAGTGCGAGTGAGTGTGAATGAGCAAGAGTGCGAGTGAGTGTGAATGAGCAAGAGTGAGAGTGTGAATGAGCAAGAGTGAGAGTGTGAATGAGCAAGAGTGAGAGTGTGAATGAGCAAGAGTGAGAGTGTGAATGAGCAAGAGTGCGAGTGAGTGTGAATGAGCAAGAGTGCGAGTGAGTGTGAATGAGCAAGAGTGCGAGTGAGTGTGAATGAGCAAGAGTGCGAGTGAGTGTGAATGAGCAAGAGTGCGAGTGAGTGTGAATGAGCAAGAGTGCGAGTGAGTGTGAATGAGCAAGAGTGCGAGCGAGTGTGAATGAGCAAGAGTGCGAGCGAGTGTGAATGAGCAAGAGTGCGAGCGAGTGTGAATGAGCAAGAGTGCGAGTGAGTGTGAATGAGCATGTGAATGAGCAAGAGTGCGAGTGCGAGTGAGTGAGTGAGTGCGAGTGAGTGTGAATGAGCGAGCATGTGAATGAGCAAGAGTGTGAGTGCGAGTGAGTGAGTGAGTGCGAGTGAGTGTGAATGAGCAAGAGTGCGAGTGAGTGAGTGAGTGAGAGTGAGTGTGAATGAGCAAGAGTGTGAGTGAGTGAGTGAGAGTGAGTGAGTGAGAGTGAGTGAGTGAGAGTGAGTGTGAATGAGCAAGAGAGTGAGTGAGTGAGTGAGTGAGTGAGTGAGTGAGAGTGTGTGTGTGTGTGTGTGTGTGTGTGTGTGTGTGTGTGTGTGTGTGTGTGTGTGTGTGTGTGTGTGTGAGAGCAAGCAAGAGCGTGAGAGAGTGCGAGTGTGTGCGAGTGAATGTGTTGTGTACCTATCAAGGGCGAGTGAGGGGATCAACATTGGACTGCAGCTTCTGTTTGATCTTCTGGCGTTTGTACTGACGATGCTTCTCCTGGACGGTGTTGAAGTGGGCAAGTAGTTCATCAAAGTCAATGTTACAGGCCAGGTGGCGCTGCTTTGCCTTGGCATGGGTGTGTCTGGAGGAGGAAGGAGGTTATCAACACCCACACCAGTCTAGTGCAGGAACATTATAGCATCACTACTTGATGAAGCAGCTTTCCTACCCTTTTTCCAGCTAGTGTGACATCATTGGTCAGAAGTCATGTCAATGGTAACGTCACTGGTCAGACATCATTGGTCAGAAGTCATGTCAATGGTAACGTCATTGGTTAGATATCATTGGTCAGAAGTCATGTCAATGGTAACGTCATTGGTCAGACATCATTGGTCAAAAGTCATGAGGAGTCAATTAAGCCACACCTTTCTTAACCACCATGTCAACCTTCCCATCTCAAAACAGCTATGGAGCTGCAGTCCCCCAGACACTCTCTGCTAGTCATAGAACGTTATCAACCTCACACTTAAAAATGTTATGTAACTAACAAATAGGTCACCATGTCATCTACCATTACAGCACCTTGAGACAGACTAATGGGGGTCACACAAGGAAGCCAATCAACCTCTCACTTGAATGTTTGGCAACTAACCAATAAGTCACCACGTCACCTCTTACCACTGCAGTGCTCGGAAACAGACTAAGAGAATAACAGGGGTCACACAGGGGAGCAAAGAGGAAACTAACCAATAGGTCATCACGTCACCTCCTACCACCGCAGTGCTCGGAAACAGACTAATGGAGTAACGGGGTCACACAGGGGAGCAAGGAGAACATCGTAAGGGATGCAAGGATCGATTCATTTGTCAATCAACAGGAATATAATAACGTGGATATAAAACATATTTGGAATTGTAGCCTGTAAACTATTACTTAGCAATAATATCAAATTTGACAAAAAATTTGGAATTGTAGCCTGTAAACCATTACTTAGCAATAGTATCAAATTTGACAAAAAATTACCAAGTTACCATTGTTCATGGCAACTTTCATTGGCTATTGCTGCTCAGAGAGACACAAAAGACAGACAGAGGGACAGACAGACAGAGAACCAGGCCGCTGTGGTACAGTGGAACCACGAGTGCTTTGGGGTCCGTGGGGTCTCCAAGCGCACAGGTTCGAATCCTGTCCACGGTCCAGTGTAGGTTGGGCTTCCTCACCTGGGGAAACAGTTTCCTAGCGGGTGGGCTTTGAGATAGGAAGTACCCCAAATAGTACCCCCTTTAGCCCATAAATTCCCGTGAAAAGCCCACATGGTATAAATAAAAAAAATAAAATAATAAATAAATAATAGAATCATTCTGTGACAATAGATAAAATGACAAAAGACAAAAGAATAAACAGGAGGGGCTCACTTGAGGAGGTGGGCAGGTGGGACACAGTCAAGGCGGTCATGCAGCATGGTGAAGGCCTTGGTCTGGGGCAGCAGCATCAACAGGCCGTACAGGGTTTCCACCAGTGCTGAATGTCCTACAGGGTCCAGCAGCTGTAGCCGGAGGTCTGTTGCAGACACGGGAGGGTTAAGAGAGAAAACGCCAATTCTTTGGAAGGACAAAGGTGAACAGATTTTTACCATACAATTCAGAATGGTGGAACCATTTGAATCTTGTGCAGGGGAAGACAATTCTTAAGTAACATAAGCATAGTAATTACCAAGATCCAAACAGAACCTTTTGGAAGCCAGGTTGTTTGTGAACAGATCTTTACAACAAATCAGAATTTGAACTTTCGTGTTTGGGGAGAGAATTCTTAATCCAACAGAGGCACAATTAACAAGGTCTAAATAGAGACTAGTTCATCACATGGCAAGTCCCAATAGGACTACACAAAGTCCTGAAGTTAATACTTTGATGCGAAGATGGGTTAAAACTTACATGTGAAGATGGGAGACTCCACCAGCTGCACCAACTTGTCAATCTCCACCAGGAAGTCTGCCGTCACCTCTATGTCCCCACTGAGCTACTGTTAAGGAAATGCATAAACAGGAAACGCACAAACGCACACACAAGGACACTCGTATGGCCAGAAGACATTTACTTAAGTCATACCTTCATTCATTCTCCTAGTTACTGCTGAAAATAATACTAAAATGAAGAGGTTGTCATGGAGAGACTAGATAACTAAAGTTCTTTGCATTTGAATTTTATGGAGTAACGAGTATCAGCACGATTGTCAGTGAAAGATTAACAAATGCAACTTCTGCCGAGCACAAGAGGATACAAGGCGTGGACGAGGGTGGCAGCATGGGTGTAGTTCTGGGTCAGGAGGCACAGGGTGAGGGTGGCCACTGGGTTGTGACTCCATGACCGGTACAGCTTCACAAACAGTTCACAACTCTCCTGCAGGCCAAGAGAAAACTTTAGATTCATGAACTGCAACAGACTAGATAGCACTGTAATACAAGACCTGTACACGGCAAATACATCCTTTAACAGACTCCCCAGCAAACAATTAGTACTCACAGGGGTAGAGAGATCCTTGAGCTGTATCCTGAGGGAGAACAGCTCCTTAGAAGTCAAGAGGATAGAGGATAACGTCTGTACCATCTTGGAGGCAAAGATAGGGTCTTCCTCCTCCTGCAGCAGCTCAGCTAAGGTGCGGTAAATATCCTCAGCACTCAGCATGACACACAGCTGCCTGTGGGCAATGATGGGCAAGCACCAGTCACCTAGGTAATCATTATAGGCATCACAAATGAGGAGTGGTAATGCAAATGAGGAGTGGTAATGCACAGGCAATCCATTACGTAAAATATAACTAATGATAGCATTAGATATTTAGAACAATTGCTGCCAAACATCAAATTTTCAAGTTTGGCGCACACACACACAAACACACACACACACACACACACACACACACACACACACACACACACACACACACACACACCTGATGATTAGAGGTCCCCTGTCCTCCAGCAGATTTCTCTGAGTTGTGAAAAGGTGAAGGAGATTCTGTAGAAACCTTGTGAAGTACTCATCAACATTGGTCTTGCCCTCCTCCTGTGCACCTGGGAAGTGAAAGGACACCATGGAAACCATTTCATCATACCTTCTAGACCCTTGTTTCACTTATCCTGACCATAAGGTACAAGTGAAATTTAGTCAATTCTATAATACCCTGCATGCAACTGACAAACCTTGCACAGTAGTGGTGGAGGAGATGGACTGACAAACCTTGCACAGTAGTGGTGGAAGAGATGGAGGAGGATGCAGAGATGGTGGTGGTGGTGGTGGTGGTAGTGGTGGCTGTGATGGGTGGACTAAGCGATGAAGGTGCAGGACTGTGGTTGCCAGTGGAAGCAATCTGTGCCAGCACCTCGATCACCAGCAGCACCACTTCATCGGAGGGGTCTGATAGGGTGCGCAGCAACACTGGGAACAGCTCTTCCAGGTAACGGCACATCTGATGCCACACAGTACATGTCAACACCAATTCAATTCCCAAGACAAGTTCACATTATATCTACAGCAATCATACACCGTCATGCAAAATTCTACATAAAATTACTAAAAAAAAATGGAAGTATCACTCGTGCATCACCTTGTTGGGTATCTTGTTGTGCAGGTGGTAGATCCAGCGCAATACAGCCGTCTTGCAGGGGACGGGAGTGTTGCGCAGCTGTTTCTGCAGCACATCCATCACCGAGCTGAGGTCCAGTGCCCCGTTGTAAAGCTCATCCGGCGTGCCTGCTGGGAAGGCTGTGCAAATGTTACAGTGCCTCACCACAGCCACACCATAACCATAAGTCAAAGTCATTGCCATAGTATATCACTACTTAAGTCTTCAGGTCTGCCACACTACATCCCCATCACCACCACAGCACAGATGGTGTAGCCACAAGGCCACATCAACATTTCACGCTATCAATGTGAATATAGGTACAAAATCCAACAAATGCAACAATCACATAATATTACACCAAACACCACACCGCAACACATCAACTTCCTTAAACTCTCCTCAGGTTTTGGCAAAGGCTATGAAGGAGATAAGCTAACAGGGGATAACCAAGGTAATTTATCATTGGAGAGAAGATTCCAGAAAAAAAAAAATCCTACATGCCTTTTCACCTTACCTACTGATGAGGAGTGTGGACTGGTGATGGCGCTGGAGGCTGTGGGTGTCTGTGGAGTTATGGGAGGTTGTGGTTGGTCTTCAGGAGTCCCAGCTGATCCCTCTGGCCCTTCCCTATCATCCTCAGCAGTGATGAGTTTCATTAGGCCAGTGCTCACCTCCTTAGCCAGACCTCTTGTCTCTATGGGGGGGAGAAAAGACTGGATGCACAACTACTTACAGGAGAATTGGAATCTTTAACCAATTCATGACTTTTTTAAAGTTATTAATAAAGATAACTTGTTCTTATTCATAAAGGTGTTATCTACGCTTACAAATTAAAAACTAAAGTGTGGGTGTTTACTTACTTGCATAGGCTGGGTCATCCAGGGCAAGGCAGGGCAGGATGGCCGTCAGGATGCCCGAGGTGTGTGGCAGCATCACCCGTCCCGACAGCTTCACAAACTCGTTAATCCAGGTGAGTGCAATCATCTGCAGGTGAGAGGGAGAACAAATTATGAAGATTCACACAAAGAACTAATTTATTGTAAAAATAAAATGTATAGCATTTCCTATTTAATATCAAGAGTATCTGTCCCTTGCAGATGCACCAAGACACACCTGCACCACAGGATCGCTGGACTGGGCGTGTGCAATCACTATGTTGATCATCTCGGCAAACTTGACCTTCTCCGGTGCCTTCTTGATGCTCACCAGGAACTCTCCCACCACTGCCTCACACCTGAAACACATAGAAAAGGCATAGAAAAGGGGACAAGTGTGATTATGTACCTATTTCCTGAAATGTTCCAAGTAAATGAATTCTTAGATTTTGTTCCACTTTAAGGAATTCTTATCCTCAAAAAATACTTAATCCCAATAAGTCAACTTAAAGCCTAATTAAGGTTTTATTATTTGGCTTCCCAGTATTTATCCACACTACAAAGAATTACAGAGTACAAACAATACTTTCTTTGGTGTGTGGGTATGGAACTACACAAGAATTAAGCTCCTAACACTCCCCATCACACTCACATCTTTTTGACTTCTGGCTTGGGTCCTTCCAGTATGAAGAATAGGCCCTCCAAAATTTCAGAGAGGAAGGAGAGGGTGTCAACATCCGGCACAGTGTGGAGAACAGACACCCATGACACCACTAGTGTCTGTGCCCAGTGGTTGTTGGCATACAGCTTTTCTCGCAGCACTGGGATGAAGGACACCAGGTCGAAGGAGGCACTTTCAGTCACAATGTCCTGGAGAAAATGGAGAGTGAGGGACAGTTGATCCTGGACATGAGGGATGGAGAAAGTAAAGTCTACAAGTGAAAATCAACATGCATTTATTTTCCTACAGATCACAAAACAACAGTGCCAGAAAACAAACCTTCATGATTCGGTCCAGCATCTCTGAACCATTTTTGACATTTTGGTCCGCATCAGTAGCCAGCCGAACAAGAATGGTGAAAATGTCATTGAATTGGGACAGTACTGTGCCACGCGAGACCCTCACCACGTTATACAATGACTCTGTGGCATAGTACCTCACATTGGGTGTGCTGTCTGTGAAGCAGGCTAGTATGGGGTTCACCAGGTCTTGTATGAATGGGGCTATATTCTGTCAAAAGAGAAGAACAGCCATTTTGAAGGTACTCAAAAAATTTCCTTGAGAAACAGCATTAGTATTCTACTGCAAGAAATATGGGATTTACTCAGGGGAGGTTGGTTCTGCATGAAGAGGGGGAGTACTTGAAATGTGAAGATAACATTACAAGAGACTGTACAGCTTCAGCCAAAAATCAAGTTCTAGATTTTGATAACTCATTACTTGGACCTATAAATATAAGTACTAGCTTCGTTCAATTCAACACATGCATGACCATCAAGCAAAATAATCATAAATCTACAATGTCATCACTAGCCATAGCTGTATAGATTTATATAATTGATGATACACAAGTGTTTATTTTTCTTCTATTAACATAATCATTGCCCAAGCCTCACCTTTGTGCCAAGACCAATAGCAACAGCAGCCAATCCAATGAGACCACCTTTCCTGGTGTGGGGGTTGTGGGACATGGCAAACTCCTCCAACACACGGATCAGCCGCCCGATTTGATCCTGCTTGTTGCTGGCCGAGAAGTCCTTCACCATCCTGCACAATACAGAGGGAAAAAATCATGATGGCAACACTGGTGATCTTCACTGTACACTGCCACTCTAGAGAAGGAAAGAATCAGTGGTCAGAACACTGCATGAAATTAACAGTGATGAATCTATCAATACCATCCCAAAATTAACTCCAGGCTAAAATTTTATTTATGATAATTTTGGGAAAATTTTTACTTTCCTGCTCGTCTCAAGTTGGGAGACGAGACTTTTTTCTGGTAGGAGTTTCATGCATTTTTTAATGAACCTGCTCATTGTTTGTCAAAAATCTAAAACTTTTTTCCCCCCTAATGAATTCAAGGTAATTACAAGAGTACTGCAACCATACTTCCCATTCGTGTATGCCTAAAAAAAAAATATTACCTCTCACCACCACAAATAAAAGTAAATTGAAAGCTACACTACTGTCGCTGCTGTTCATTTTATTGTTAACACCCCCACGTCTATTTCTATCTTGCTGCTAGCATCCTAACAATTTCTAACCATTCCTTGTCTATCCTGACCTAATCTAACCTTAACGACTGAGGATTTAATGCGTCATTCTGAGGACAGGGTGAAAAATATCTTCTTTACAAATCGCTAGCAGTTACAATATTTCCAGGCTATACATAAGGGGTTTATTTTAAACCCCTTAAAGACTCCATCCGAGATGAGAAGCAAGAATAGCTACTGTTCCTAGGGCAAGAAAGTAAAATAATACCCAAAGTTGTTCTCATTGATAATATGCTGCACCAATGTTTGCTGTAAAATCCTGTTAGGAATTTGACAAGGCCATTCATCCTTATAGCTATACCTTGCATGGAAATCTCCACAGTTCACATAATGACTCAAAGGTGGGAAGCATGCCATATGGATTGTAGTTCAACATGCTATAGTCACAAGTCAATTTATCAACTACTTATTACTGAATAATTGCCCAACCTCTTCTCCAATCGAGTTGGATCTTTAGTTACTAACAGGAAGTGGTTCATGCATTCATTTTTTTTTATTAAAAATTGCAGGAAGTAACAATTCGTGGTTCATCACCACTCCTAGCTCTGACAAAGCTACGCCATAGCCCTATCATCTGCTGCTGCACTGGGGACTCACTTCTCTATCTCCAGCGCCGCCGCCTTCCTCTTGTCATACACTTTATCGCTGAGCGCCCGCACACAGGCAGAGCTCAGCGGACTGTAGTCACGTTCACTCATGTCTCTCAGCTTTCTTTTGATCTCCAGCAAATGATCATCCCTCACTGGCGTGTCCCAGAGCCAGCCAGAACGCCCCGCACCGTGCCTGCAGCGGAGTCTGTGGTGGTCACAGGGGTGTGTTTCCTCCCGCCTAGTCAGCTGACCACTGTTTACCCGCGCCTCTCAATCCCTAACTATGGCTTGTATTGTTGCTCACTTAGCTCGAACTGCTCACGTACATAACTGTCTCGTAAGTAATATATAACTATGTATTTATGATTTTTGAAATGTTTAAATACCAAGCCATGAAACTTATGAATACCATTCCTTATTACTAGAGTCTGTGCTACACACACTTCACCCTTTTCGGATAATGATAGCAGAGCTGTCATTCCAATGATTTTTGTTGTATAGATAGCTCTCTACGTTGTTGTTTATATTTATATATCTTAATGTTTTTTTTATACTTATATCAAAACATTCTGACAGTCTGGACCTGGAGAATAAATGCTCCTTTCAAATGAAGTTAGGGTTAACCAAACGAACACTACGTACACAAATACAAGCATTATATTATTGTTTAAAAAGGGTCTGAGAAAACCCTGATAGCTTGTATATGCTTGTTTTTTATATATTTTTCATATCCTTGAACGACAAATTCTTTTTAACACGAAAAATTGAGATAAAAACCTTCCTTCCGTATTTTGAGAAATGGCTCATAAAACCCGCCTCATAAAACCTTACATAGCATGATAATATTTAGTCTTATGGAATATGTAATTATCTGTAGCAATAAATAGCACGCCACTACTACAATGGGGATTAGGTGGGTGCACATACCGTTGATAAATTTCTACAATAGAGGGTTACCGATTTACGTGTGAGTAGTGCGTTTGCGCGCGAGCAGACGACGCTGAATTGGTGATGCTGTGGGCAAGGAAGGGCTCAGGGCAGCTTTTTCTCACATTTCTCACTCCTCTCCATCTACTCCTCCCAGTCTATCGGGGTGTGGCGTTCAGTAACCCTCAGTGAAGTGGAAAAATGGTGTAAGGTGGCCCTGCGAAGGCGTGATCCTATCCAAACACGAGGAAAATGGCCAGAGCACTAGGGGTCTGAGAGGAATACATCTATAGAGGGAAGGAGGACCACAGGAGAGTACAGACTGGAGAAAAGATAATAAGAGGAACATTTTAGACCAAAGTGGGAGTGAGCGTGTTAGTGCTGAGTAGTGGAGTGTTTTTGTGAGTGTGTGGATGGGTGGCGGTGGCGACGGAAAGGGCGGCTGTGGTTTGGAGAGAATCTTGTGGTGATGGGGCCCTCCACCTCCACCACGACCATGCCAGGAAGAGTAAGTACATTGGGAAGTGGCTCTGATCCTTCCACTTTCTTAACACATTCCTTGGATCCATTTTATTGTAGCCGTGTGAATCCGAAAAATGAAAAAAAAATATCCGTCTTTTTTTTCTTCTTCCGTCGCTTCCTTCTTCGGGAGGAAAAAAAAAAAAAAGCGAAGTGTTTCTACTCCCTCATTTTATGTTCCTTTTTTTCTTCCATAGTTAGGTGTGTTAAGAAATAATGACTGAATATATCTTGCATTTTTCTTGTGCATATTCTTGTTCATCCCGGCAATACATTCTCAAATAAACGGAAAAGTAGCTACACGTTTTTTTTTTTTTTTTCTAATTATTGGCTCCGGTAAAGCGTTGTATTCAGAGGTTACGTGGTTTTACCTTTATTTTTTTTTTTTTCACTTCTATCTTCTTATCGTTGCCTCTTCCTTCTTCGTGTGGTAAATAGACAGGTGTTGTTTCTGATTGCTCTAGTTCTTCTTTATTCATAATTCGCTCATTCACTCGTGTTAAGCGTTAAGAGTTGATTCGGAAGGGCAAGGTCGAGAAATAACGTGGGTTTCATGTCCAGTTCTCTCGTATTCGTGTTGCTACTGGATGTTTTATATTTTTGGGTCTTTTCCTTCTTCTTCTTCTTCTTCTTTCTTTCTTTCTTTCTTTTCGTTTTATGTCCTTGGATTTTAAGAGTGTGTGAAGAAATATCGTACTTTTCTTTATTTTTTTTTTCATCCATTTTGTTCTTTCTTACTTGTGTTGTAATGATCATATTAGTCCTTTGTGTGTGTGTGTGTGTGTGTGTAATTACGTTTACACCCTCCGTTTTACCCTTCCATTCATACCCTATGTGTACTTATACGTATAGGAGAAGTGTACTATAGGAGAAATAACACGTACAGCACATACATACTCTTTCCTATCCTACGCTTTCCTTCCTCTTCCTCTTCCAAATATACATTGTCAGCTGCTCTGCCTCGCTGTTTGAAACCCATACAGTTCCAAATATAAACAAACGGGAAATGTCAAGAGCTCTTCCACTATCTTTATTTTTCCGTGTCATGCTTTGGGTGTTGGTGGTGGTGTTGGTGGTGGTGTTGGTGCAGGGTGGGCGGCGTGACTGCTGCAGTGTGGGAAGGTCATGTTTATTTATTTATTTATCGAGTATACGCGTGTCTTTCCTCGCCATGATAGAAGTTAATGGGAAGGTGTTACTGTTGTAGTTTTGGTTGTTTTTTATGTAGAGAGGTCTTTTACTGTCATTTGTGTTTTTTTTCTAGTTTTTTGTTTTTGTATTGCTTATAAAGTGTTTACTGCCTATGTATTGTTATAGTTGTGCTGTCTTTTTGTTGTTATTATGTTATTTTCTTGTAATACATATAGTTGTGGTAGTGAACTTTTTTTCATTCTTACATTGTAGAAAATAACGTTTCTTCTTCTTCTTCTTCTTCTTCTTCTTCTTCTTCTTCTTCTTCTTCTTCTTCCTTACATCTTTTTCCACCTCGTCAGCTTAACCTAACTTCGATCTAGTGGAGGCAGGAACAGTAGGCTTATAATCCCTCTGTGTACTTACCTAGGCCAAGAGAGAGAGAGAGAGAGAGATGCAATGAACAAAATAGGAACTAAACATGCAATGCTTGAAAATTATATTAAAAAAAAAGAAAAAAAAAAATCCCATTTCTAAAACACTTACTTCGTATTTTTGAAAGATGGACGAGCAGGAAAAAGATTGAAAAAGAATATGGATGAAGGAAATAAAAGAAAAAAGTAATAATTGTGTCTTAAATAACTTGACATCAACAAAGACACGTGACTATGTATACAGGCTCGTATTAATGAACACTTCAGTACTGGGACACATTTTTACCTTGAGATTTGTGTACGATTAGACCATTTTATTGACATTAGGAAGGATCTATGGAAGTCAAAAGATTAATGGCCACAGTCTTCACTACTTTAATTTCCCACATGAGTTTCTGAAGCTGTATCAAATCAATAGTAAACAGAATGAATATGGAAACGCGTCATGGTACTGAAGGGGTTAAACACTTCTGCTTCACCTCCACTATTTCAAAAGGCTTTATTTAAATTTCCACGAGTTTTTAAAGGTGTTTTTACGGTTTTAAAAGCAGAGTGACAAGATTTCCACTCTATTAACTGGAAAAACACTCTTCGCTAATCATCTCTGTGCTCTTTGAAAATAATCGTGGTGAGAGACCAAAGCGTTTTTGAATACGGACCAATAAACTTCATCAATTTCTCTATACTCACGCTACTCCTACCCCAAAACCCCCAGCCCCCGAGCCACCCCATCCCCCTTGGCCACTTGTACCCTTGGTCTAATGAAAGGTGCCTCGGTGGTGCCTGCTCGAGTAGTGGCACTCTTGACGCCGTAATGTTTGTTGGCACCATTAGGCGATATTAGCAAACACTTAGCTGATAGGTGTGCCAGAGAGACGGGAGGGAGGAGGGAGCTGGGAAAACAAAGTGGTGTAGAGGGAAGGGGGGAAAAATAGATGTTTGCTTGCATTTGCGGATTAATTTTAGGTGTTTGTTGAAGAAGTTGTTTGCTTACCTGCTTGTGTGTGTTGTTTTCGTAAGGTTTGTGTTTGGTGTTGTTGTTGGTGGTGGTGGCAGTGGTGTTTCTAAGGTAGTTTATTAGGTTAGTGTATTTCTCTCTCTCTCTCTCTCTCTCTCTCTCTCTCTCTCTCTCTCTCTCTCTCTCTCTCTCTCTCTCTCTCTCTCTATTTCTGTTCATATTTCATTTATATTTTTTCGTACGATAGTCAAGGTCATGAATCAGTGTGTGTGTGTGTGTGTGTGTGTGTGTGTGTGTGTGTGTGTGTGTGTGTGTGTGTGTGTGTGTGTGTGTGTGAGGCCAGATTGCGTTTTATTATTTCTTCATTTGTTATCGTCGTTGCTGTTATCTTTGTTATCATCATCATCATCATCATCATCACATATTTTGCAATGTTTACTACGTACAACCTCGTGTTTCGTGAAAAGGCGAGAAGAAATAAGTGTAGCGTGCTTGATATGTTAATATATCATGAGAAATGCTACTACTCCATTAATAATTACCAAAGAAGTACACACACACACACACACACACACACACACACACACACACACACACGTATTTCAGTTTATTTTATTTGCTTTCTTTTTTTTTTTTCTTCCACGTAAATCTTTTCAAGCATATTTTGCAAGTCTGGTTCACGCACTCACTTTGTACTCCTTCATGACTCCCTGGGCTCGTAATTAACTCCTTCACGATGAATAACATACTCCAACCCCCTCTCTCTCCTCGTATATCCTTTGCCCTCACGCTGACTGGCGCCGCTGACGTTCATTCATTCATTCATTCATTCATTCACTCACTCACTCACTCACTCACTCACTTCCTCACTCATTCTTTCATTCATTCATTTATTCATTCACACATTCATTCATTCATTCACTCACCCACTCACTCACTCACACACTCAGTCATTCACTCACTCACTCATCAGTCAGTCACTCATCAGTCAGTCATCGCTTGTAACTTTATTTATTCATGTAGTAAGTCAATCAGTCAGCCAGTCACTTCCTCTGTCTGTTTATCTCCCATGTTTATTGGTTTATTGATTGTATTTGTTGATTTAGTTAGTCAGGCAGTCAGTCACCTATTCAGTCAGTCAGTCAGTCAGTCAGTTATTTTTATCTGTTTGTTTATTTATTTAGTCAGTCAGTCTGTCACTTCCTCATTGCTCATTTATTCATTCATTCATTGGTGTTTGTTGTCTAGAGAGAGAGAGAGAGAGAGAGTTGTGTAAGTTAAATCGAGGGAGTAATATTTAGCTTTCTGTCTGTTTGCTCTGTGTTTTGGCTGTTTGTGCGTGTGTTGACTTGTTTGCCCCTTTCCCTCGTTTCCTTCCGTGTCGGTAATGAGGTCAAATTACTACACCAACACTTGTTACGGTAATCAGGCTAACAACAACACCAATTACCATCACTACCACCACCATCTCTATTACCACCACCACCACCACCACCACTTCTACTACCACCATCACAATTACCACCACCACGACCACCACTACTATTACTACTATACCAACAATAACAATGCTACTACTAGTATTATGACAACAATAACTACTACCACTACTACTACCACTACTACTACTACTAAAGAAAAAAATATACAAAGATAGAAAAATAGATAGGCAAACAAACACATTCAGATAGATAAACCAATAAAGTTACATATAGCTAGGTAGATAAGAAGATAAACAGAAAGTATAAACGCACAGATCAAACTAATGTCATAAGAGCGATAGAGAATTCAGTCAGTAGTGCATCGTCAAATTGTATGTGTGTTTGGTGCTTCATCATTCAAGACCAGCTGATGAATAAGTAAAGGAATCGATATAGGAAGAGCAAAGGATGTTATGTCACTTGTAATCAGAGAGAGAGAAAGAGAGAGAGAGATAAAGCGTTTTCTAATTCTAAAGTTGCGTGTGTTTCCTCTCATCCAAACTCCATAACAGAGGAAATGAAAGGAACACAAAGGAAGAATTAGCTAACAAACTGCAGCAGATTAGTTGTCCCTTTACGAGCTAGTTGTTTAGTAGTAATGATAGTAATAGTAGTAGTACACCATTCTTATAAAAGGCGAATCACGGTGCTACTCGTAATAATGGTAGTAATAGTAGTAGTGCACCATTTTTATAACAGGCGAGTCATGATACTACTACTACTACTACTACTCTCTCTCTCTCTCTCTCTCTCTCTCTCTCTCTCTCTCTCTCTCTCTCTCTCTCTCTCAGTGAAGTCCTCTCGAGTCTGTTACGTAGCCTAATTCTGCAC
>NC_059263.1:6182500-6210000 GCF_017591435.1 Portunus trituberculatus | reverse complement strand
GGAGAGGTAGAGGGAGGTAGGAAGAAAGGGTTAAGTGTGATGAGGTTAGGATTAAGGTAAAGTTAGCTTAAGATGAAGAAGGGTTAAAATTAAGGTAAGTGACAGTAGGTTAGGTTAGTTTGGGTTAGGGTAGGTTAAGTTTAGATTAGGTTAGGTTAGGTTAAGTTAGTCTGTTTTTATGCTGAAGGAGCCAACCAAAGGGCAACAAGATATATATATAAAAAATGCCCACTTAAGCGCTGGTTCCCTTAAAGAGTGTCACAGAATTGGACGTTAGGTTAGGTTAGGTTAAGATATGTGGGTTTAAAATGAAGTTAGGTTAGGTTAAGATAATATGAGGTTTGAAATGAAGTTAGGTTAGGTTAGGTTAAGATAATGGAGTGGGGGTTTAAGATGAAGTTAGGTTAGGTTAAGATAATGAAGTGGGGTTTGAAGATGAAGTTAGGTTAGGTTAAGATAATGAAGTGGGATTTGAAATTAAGTTAGGTTAGGTTAAGATAATGTGGTTTTAAAATGAAGTTAGGTTACGTTAGGTTAGGTTAAGATAATGAGGTGGGGGTTTAAAATGAAGTTAGGTTAGGTTAGGTTAAGATAATGTTGTTCTAAAATTAAGTTACGTCAAGTTAAGTTAGATTAAGATAATGTGAGTTTAAAAAATGAAGTTAGGATACAATAGGATAGGTTCCTTCGGGTTAGATTAGGATACGGTAGGTCAAAATTTGTGTTAAGTTATTTTAGGTTTAGATTAAATAGGATCGAAATGAAGTTAGATTACATGAAGTCAGATTAGGGTAGGTTAAGTTTGGTTGAGTTAGGTTAGGTTAGGTTAAGATAAAGTGAGTTTAAAATTAAGTTAAGTTGCATTAGGTTAGCTTGTTTGGGGTTAGGTTAGGTTAGGTTTAAATTGAGTTAGAATTAAGTTAGATTTCGTTAGGTTAGGTCCTTTTGGGTTAGAGTAGGACAGGTTAACCTCTTCAGTACCATGAGACCTCTTTATATTTATTCTCTTTACTGTATAGCGATTGTATTCAGCTTTAGAACCTTTTGTGGTGATTGAAATAGTGAGAACTCTGGCCATTAATCCTCTGACCTCCATAGACCCTTCCTAATGCAGAAAAAATGGTCTAATTATACCCAAAACTCATGGGAAAAATGCGCCCCAGTACTGAAGGGGTTAAGTTTGGTTGGCTTAGGTTAGATCAGGTTTGGTTAAGATTAAAGTTCGGTTATATTAAGATAGGTGAGGTGAAAGCTAAGATAGGTTAGGTTAGGTTAGGTAAGGTTAGGTTCGGTAAGGTTAGGTTAGGTTAGGTTAGGGTGCGTTAGGTAGAGTTAGGTTAGAGAAAGGTTACGTTACGTTTAAGTTCCCGGCAAGATAATAAAAAAAAAAAACACAAAGAGAGACTAAGAAAAAGGGCGAGATAATGAAGAATGCCTAGATAAAGATGATAGGAAGACAACAAATGGACAAGAATTAGAGTGGAGACAGATAAAGAAAGAAACAAGGAAAAACAATAAGAAACACTAAATAAAACAAGATAATAAAAGAAAAACAAATTAATAAGAAAAACAAAACAAACTTAAAAAAATTGGGTACGTAAAGAGAGAGAGAGAGAGAGAGATGGTCAGTGAAGGTCCCGCTCCCATTTTCTTTTCCCATTTTCTTTTGAGTTTGGGGAGGTCTCAGTGGAGGGAGAGCTTTAATAATGTGGAGAAGAAGGGGTGGTATGTAATGGGGGTGAGGAGCCTAGGTGGGGGTGGGGAAGGGGAGTTATTGGGGAGTAGGTACTGTTTGTGTAGAGAAGGTCGTGGCAAGTGGAGGAGAGTGGAGTGACAGGAGGGATGAGGGGTGAGAGGTGGGGGAGGGATGGGTTGTGTCAGGGGTGAGGGGAGGTGTGATGGGGAGGGATGGGTTCTGTCAGGGGTGAGGGGGGGAGGTAAGAGATGATGTTGAGAAATTAATAATGGGTAAATGTATGGCCAGCTCAGCCCTATCTTCTTTCATTTCTTTCTTCCTTCTTCCTTCCTTCATTTCTTCTCTCCTATCTCTCTCCCTTTCTTCTTCCCTTCCTTTATTTCTTCCTTCCTTCCTTACTTCCTTTCTTCCTTCTTCTCTTCCTTCATTTCCCTAATCTTATTCTTCATTCTTTTGTTTTGCTCATATTTTGTTTATTTTATCTTTATTTTTTCTATTTTTTCTTATTCCTTTCTTCCTTCCTTCATTTCTTTCTCTTTCTTCTTTCCTTCCTTCCTTCCTTCCTTCCTTTTCTTAATTTTATTCCTCATTCATTTGTTTCAAGTCATTTTTTTTCTTTATTTTCTCTGTTTATTTCCTTCTTTCGTTCCTTCTTTCCCTCTTTCCTTTATTTCCTTTTCTCTTATTTTAAACCTTTCCCTAATTTTCCTCATTTATTCTCCTTCTTCGTATTGTTTTTTTTTTTATCTATTTTTTTTTTCCTCCTGCTCTCCTTCCTGCATTCACTTCCTTCATTACTCCTATTTTCTCTTTGTCCTTAATTTCCTTTGGTTCGTGGATTTTTTTCTTTCTCATTTCCGTCCTTTCATTCATTAATTTCATCGTCCACTTCTTTGTTTTATTCTTTCTCTATTTTCTCACTCCTGTTTTTCATTCCTCTACTCTTTCCTTTCTCTTCCTTCCTCCTTCCTTCATTCTCGTGTTTCTTCCTATCTTACGTACGTCCTTCCTTCCTTCCTTCCTTCCTTCCTTCCTTCCTTCCTTTTTTTTTTCCTTCCTATTCGCTTCTTTTATAATCTTTCTTTTTTTCTGTATTAGAATCACTATTATTGGTAGTAGTAGTAGTAGTAGTAGTAGTAGTAGTAGTAGTAATCATTGTTGTTGTTGTTGTTGTTGTTGTTGTTCAGGTGTTACTAATATACCTTCCTGGAAACACCTGGTGGCGAAGAAGGAGCTCAGGTAACACAAACACAACACAACTCAACTCAGTATAACACAACACAACTCACACAACATAACACAGCTCACAACACAACAGAACTCAATTCAATACAACTCAACACAACACAACACAACACAACACAACACAGCTCAACAACACAACACAACACAACACAACACAACACAACACAACACAACTCAACACAACACAACACAACATAACACAACACAACACAGCTCAACACAACACAACACAACACAACACAACACAGCTCACAACACAACAGAACTCAACACAACTCAACACAACACAACACAACACAGCTCAACAACACAACACAACACAACACAACACAGCTCAACACAACACAACACAACACAACACAACACAACTCACAACACAACGCAACGCAACACAACACAAAGAACACAACACAACGCAACTAACAAACACAACATAACACAACACAACACAACACAACTCAACTCAACATAATGTAACTCAACACAACATAACACAACACAAAAGAACACAGTTTAACACAACACAACACAACACAACACAATGTAACAACACAGCTCAACACAACACAACACAACACAACACAAAATAACACAGCTCAACACAACACAACTCACAACACAACACAACAACTCAACACAATACAATACAATACAACATAACACAACACAACACAACACAACTCACAACACAACACAACACAACACAATATAGTTTAACATAACACAACACAACACAACACAGCTCAACACAGCTTAACACAACACAACTAACACAATACAACATAACACAACACAACACAACACAACAAAACACAACACAGCACAACACAGCTTAACACAACACAACACAACTCACAACACAACTCAACTCAACAACACAACACAACACAACACAACTCACAACACAACACAACACAACACAACAACACAACACAACACAACACAACACAACACAACACAACACAACAACAACAACACAACACAACACAACACAACACAACACAACACAACACAACACAACACAACACAACACAACACAACACAAAACACAACTCAATTCTGACCTTTTACAACCAACTTTTCCATGCAAGACACAGCGACCTGTACTTTTTATATTTTTATGCCAATCAATCGGTTCTTTATAATGGAAATGTGTACGTATTCTCTCTCTCTCTCTCTCTCTCTCTCTCTCTCTCTCTCTCTCTCTCTCTCTCTCTCTCTCTCTCTCTCTCTCTCTCAATAATGGCCCAGTTTGCGGGGAGGAGATAGAAAAGGAAGGGCGATGGTTTTCTCTCTTCATAATTCATTGACAGGTTGTTTGTTGTATTGATTGTGTGTGAAGGGAAGTGTGTGTGTGTGTGTGTGTGTGTGTGTGTGTGTGTGTGTGATGGTTTATTTGTTATGATTCTATTCCTATACGTGTGTGTGTGTGTGTGTGTGTGTGTGTGTGTGTGTGTGTGTGTGTGTGTGTGTGTGTGTGTGTTGTCGCCTGTCACTCTCTCTCTCTCTCTCTCTCTCTCTCTCTCTCTCTCTCTCTCTCTCTCTCTCTCTCTCTCTCTCTCTCTCTCTCTCTCTCTCTCTCTCTCTCTGTAGGTCATTTCATCACATGGTGGGTGTTTGTGTGTTGTTTTAGTATGTTTCTTTACGTCCTTCACTTGGTCTCGGTTCATTGTTAAAAGTGGACAGTGTGTGTGTGTGTGTGTGTGTGTGTGTGTGTGTGTGTGTGTGTGTGTGTGTGTGTGTGTGTGTGTGTGTGTGTGTGTGTGTAAGCGGCACACTGACGCGCCTTGTCTTTCAGACCGCCGAGCCGCAGCGTAGATGAGGCCAGAGTGGGATGGGCGTGAGAGTGTCATGGTGGGCCGTGGGTGTGGTGGTGGTGGTGGGCGCCTAGCACCGCCCTCCACCCCCCGCCCAGGCTGCCGTCCGGCCCCCCCACGCCGCGCCCGCCCCCCGCCGCCCGCCCTGCGAGTGCCATGGTGCAGGCCAACGAGGAAGTGATGTGCGACTCTCGCCCCTCCACCAGCGGCTCGGGTCCCTACGTGCACAGCAAGGCGTCGGCCCTCAACTCTAGGTGGCCGGGGGGCGCTCGACCAAAGATCTTCAACCACAGGTCCTTCAGTTCGGGCTCCAGACCCTCCGTGCTCTCAAGGGCGTCGGGCTCCCTCCGCTCCGTGTCCCGGCCTGGCTCCCGCGCCGGCTCAGGCCTTGGCTCCCGCGGTTCGCTGCTCTCCGGTTCGGTGGGCACAGCGGAGGAGGTGGGTTCAGGGGTGTCTCGCCTGCGTCGGGAGCTTCCCTCCATCTCGGATATCTGCGGCTACGACGAGGTACAGGAGCTGCTGCGGGACATCGAGCAGCTGGAGTGTCGCCGCTGGACCTCCGACTGGGACTCCTTCACCATCCAGTCGTCGCACGCTGACCTCGACTTCCCGCACGACCGAGACTTCTTCCCGCCGGACCTCGACACCCTCTCCCGCTGCGACTCCCGCCTCTCCTGGGATTCCCACGCCGGCCGCCACCCTGACGACGAGGACGACGACCCCCATCCGAGCCCCGACTACTCCCCCGAGCCCCAGAGACGCCGCCCCACGCCCACCGTCACCCTCGCCTGGGACGACTCGCACCTCAAAACTTCCGTCGGGATATTCAGACTGCTACTGGTGGTGAGTCCCGCCCCACACACCCCGCCCTGCACACCCATCACCGACCCTCATCACCACCCATACCCTCCTACCTTCCCTCTCACCCTGCCACCCCATAAACTCCTACACCTGTGCAATTTTTCTCATCAACAATCACTTGCCTGTAACATTTTTGTGCTAAACGAACAAACAAATCGTTTTTTTTTTTTTCCTGCCGTTGTTGTTTTGGTTCACGTGAGGCACAAACAGCATCACTTTTCTCTTTTTTGAATCGATACAACAAAGTCGAAACAGAAACAAATTTTTGACTACTACAAAAAGTAGAAGACAAACTTTTCAACAACTCCCCCCCTTGTCTCCTCCCCTTCCTTCCTGCCCCTCCTTCCCCTCACCACTATTCCCTTCCTCCCTTTGCAATCTCCACCTGTCTTCCCTTCCCAACCCACACCTGATCCCATTCCTTCCCCTTCTTTTACCCAAAACACATCTTTGAACCCATTTATCCCCTTCCCCTTCCTTCCCTCTTTACCCTCACCTATCCCATCCCATTCCAAACCCACTTACTTCCCCCCTTTCCCTCTGATAACACCTGACACCTCTTCCCTTACACCTGAACCTCTGCCCTTCCCCTTCCCTTCCCCTCTCCTCCCCTCCTTCCTTGGCTACAGGTGGTGTCTGTGATCACTATGACGTGCGCGTGTACGGTGGGCACGGCACGACTCAGCATCTTCGTCCTCCCAGGGGCGTGGCGGCTGCGAGTGGTGGTTTTCACAGCAGTCTTCACCATCCTCACCACCACCATCCTCCTCCTCCTCCACCTGTCCTCCCTCGTCCACTCTCTCACGCTCCGCTGGGACAAGTTGGTTAGTGGAGCGAGCGGGGTGTGGAGTGACTGGGACTGGGCACGGGCACGGTGGATCTGTCTGTCTGTCTGTCTGTGTGTCTGTTTGTTTGTCTTTCTCTCGTTTTCTGTTGGTTTCTGTTTCTGTGTGAGTGTGTTTCTGTGTTTTTGTGTTTCTGTTTCTCTGTGTTTCTTTGTGTCTGTGTTTCTGTGTGTTCGTGTGTCCGTGTTTCTGTGTTTCTGTGTTTCTCTGTGTCCGTGTTTCTGTCTCTTGATTTATCTTTCTCTGTGTCTCTATGTCTCTGTGTTTCTCTCTCTCTCTCTCTCTCTCTCTCTCTCTCTCTCTCTCTCTCTCTCTCTCTCTCTCTCTCTCTCTCTCTCTCTCTCTCTCTCTCTCTCTGCTTTCTTGTTTGTTCTTCATGGTTTGTCATCTTTTCTTTTTTTTTTTCTTGATATTTGTTATTTCTTTGAGGGTTTTTTTGGGAAGGGTTTATCTTCTCTCTTTTTTTTCTTTTTTTTCTATTTTTTTGGCATATGAGCACCTGCATTATGTTATTGTTATTGTTATCGTTATTGTTATCGTTATCATCGTCATTCTTATCACCAGCATTCTTATTATTGCTATTATTATTATTATTATTATTATTATTATTATTATTATTATTATTATTATTATTATTATTATTATTATCATTGTTATTATTATTATTATTATTATTAGCGCTAGTGTAGTAGTAGTAATAGTAATAGTCATAATCATAAGATCAAACAACATTACCTATAATAAGTTCACACACACACACACACACACACACACACACACACACACACACACACACACACACACACACACACACACACACACACACACACACAAAACTTCACCACCGTACTGAGGACACACGCACGCCCACACACAGGTAACGGTGATCTACGTGGCGGTGTGCGTGTGTTACTTGGTGTCCGCGTCTCTGCTGCTGCACCTCCTTCACCTGTACCACACCACCTACCCCTGGATCCCCGCCTGGACGAAACAGCAGCTTCTCACCACCTCGGTCAGTGCGTCACCCTCTCCTTAACCTTCTCTCCTTGCCACCTTTCCACTTCTCTGTTCTCTTTGCTTTCCTTTCCATTGGTACTGTCACCTTTCCACTCCTCTGTGCTGCTTTTTCCTTCCTTTGTGTCTTGTGTGTGATTGGCGCTGTCTTAGTCTTCCCTCTTGTCACCTCTCCACTCCTCTGTTCTGCATTTCTTCCTCTGTGTCTTGTGTGTGATTGGTACTGTCTTAGTCTTCCTCTGTCACCTTTCCACTCCTCTTCTGTTTTCCTTTCTCTGTCTCTGTCTTGCTTCTGTTAATACGCGTGATTTTCACTCGTCTGTTTTGTTTGTTTTCTTTTTTCTATTTGTGATTTCTTCCTTCTCCTCCTTTTCTTCTTTCTCTTCTTCCTCCTCCTCATCCTCCTCCTCATCCTCCTTTTCCTTGTTAATCTTTATTTTCTCTTTCTTTTTCTAATTCCTTATTGTTTTCTTTTGTCCTCCTCCTCCTCCTCCTCAGTTAAATATATATAAGTTAGTTATTTAAGAAATGATATAGAATAGTTATCTTTAGTTTGCTTAGTTATAAGTGACTCGTGCTCTGACACACAAGAAAATACACTTTTATGTCATTTTAATATTCTGACTTCAGGAGTGTTTTTCTTTCACAATATCTAAAAGGTAGTGAATGAATGGTACGTAGATTAAGTCCTTACTCAACTTTAGACTTCAATATAAACAGAGACAAACTAAATAATATTACCAGATGAACGTAAAAATTTGAAAAAGCACGACAATTTCCTTTCTGGTGAGATTTCAAAATACAAGTACGATAATTCCTGCAGTTTGTACGATGCTGGAAAGTCTGGCGAGCGTACAATAACAAGTACAATAATTCTCTAACTTTTGTACGTTGCTCGAATTAAAAAGAAAAACAAAAAGTACAGTAATTTTAACACTTTGTACGACGCTGGGAAATCTCATATACCCCGAGCGATGTTCTGAGGCAGTTGAGGTCTGAAGTTGGGTTAGTTAGGGCAGAGGGTGGGCTGAGGCAGGTGTTCTTAATTATCTTGTGGTGTCAGAGGCCCGCAGAGTCAATACTACGAAGTCTGGGTGAGGGGATAGAGACACAGCCGCGTTAGGCCCTCACATGCCGCTAGAGGCTGTCAGGGAGAGGTGTAGCTGTGACAGGCTGGGTTAGAAGTCTTCCGTGTGCTGTGTTAGACTGGTTTGTTTTGCTTTTGTTGCTGTAGTCGTAGTGATGTGTGAGTTATTAGTGAGTGTGGTGAGTGTTGCGAGAGATAGGTAACTTATCCCTGTTATCATGTGCCCGTCAGATGTGTCCTTTGCGGCCGCACAGGGTAAGTGGTACGCACCCACACACTCATGCTCGCTTCCTCCCCTCCCAACCCTCCCTCACTCCCTACCTAACACTTTTTTGGACAAGAGCCACCCGTGTTTTTTGGGTGGGTTGGTGGTGTGTTTTGTCCCTGGTGCGTGTATGCCTGTGCTGGGTGTCTGTACGTGTGTGTGTCTTCCTACTACCCCTTTTTGGCAGTTTTTTGTGTAGGTGCAGTAACGTGTGTGCGCGGGTGTTGCAGCTGTGTGGCTGTGCATGCGGGGTGGTGTCCCTGGTGCTGGCGGTGATCTCGGGGTGTGGCTGGCCGCGCTACGGCCGGGTGCTCAGCGAAGGCTCCACCACGGACACCACGTCCTCCCACCACCTCCACACGCTCCACCATATTAACCCCCACGCGCTGGCGGGGCCCGTGGCCGGCGCGCTACCCACCCGGGGGCCGCGGCAGGGCTCGGGCACCTCGCTGGGCACGGGCGGCGGGGGGCAGGGGCCGCACGCCACCACCGCCTTCACGCCGGACAGCCTCAATGAACCCCAGCCGGGCCCCTCCAAAGCCCTGCCGCACAACCACACGCCGGCCCGCCCCCAGGCCCTGCACGGCCTCACGCACCACCACGGGGTGTAGCGGGTGGTGTGTGCGTGTGCGTGTGCGTGCGTGTGTGTATGTGTGTGTGCAGCGTGGCGGAGACCCGCGCCGGACAGCGGGGCCGCCCGGCAATATGCACGTTGCCCTGTGATAGCGGCCACGGCCCTGAGGGAGAACGTTGCTTGTTGTTTTTCCAAGTTTTTAGATGAACTTTGAGACTGGAGATGTTATCGCCCTTTTAAATGAATCTTGATACAGAGAACTTTAACCTGTGTACATAGCTAGACGACTAGTTTTTTAGGATACTGTTTTTATTATTCCTAGGCCATAATGCTTCATTTTTTACTAGTTGACTCCATTTCTTCCATGCAAATATTTAGAGCATTGAGTGCCGCCATCTTGTGACTTGGACTGCACGGTGTGTCGCTGTGTCGGCCAGCCAGCCTGGAAGCAAGACATATCCCCCTCACCCCACCACCACATCCCACCCCACCACCCGCATCACCCCGCGCCCCCACTCACCCCTCATCACCCCTCCAGCCTTCATCCACACTCGTCACGTTTGTACTCACACTTTTATATTATATTGTTGTTGGATTCGCGGTTCACGATACGTTGGTTGGGCTGTCGCCGCGTGGGCCTCAGGGCGGGATGGGGGTCGGCGCCTCGCGGGACTGGGATGCCGCAGGGACGGTTTGGGGAACCCTGGGGGCGTTAGACAGCCTGGGAATCCCCCTTAGGGATACCTTGTGGACATGCCTCGCTCTCCTGAGAGAGAGAGAAAGAGTGTGTGTGTGTGTGTGTGTGTGTGTGTGTGTTAGACAGACAAACTGACAGATATACAGACAGACAGAGAGACAATCAGACAGACTTACAAGCAGAGAGAGAGAGAGAGAGAGAGAGAGAGAGAGAGAGAGAGAGAGAGAGCTTTCATCTGTTTTAAAGGCGTTGCAATAAAGCAAGAAACTCAAGCGTGTATACAAACATCGTATAAAAAGAAAAAAAAATGCAACACCACTCAGGAGCGACGATGGGAAGGCGGGAGACGGAGAAGAAAGGAAAGAAAAAAGAAGAAAGAAAAAAAAAACTTTCGACTTGACTCTTTAAACTTGAAAACTTGAGGCGAATCGATGACTTAAGGAGAGGAAAACTCAACTTGGCCTTAATCCCTGAAGCGGAGGACGAGAATTGAATAAAAAAAAGAAAAGAAATAAAAGCAAGCAACTACACTATTTCTCACGGATACGCACTTGGCAACGTTGATGGAGGGACAGGGACAGGGCGAGACGGTAACGTGACAGAGCGAGGCGGGGCGGGGCGTGTCCACAAGGCTCCGCGGGCACTACACACGGGGCGCAGCGCTAGGCTGGGGTGCCGCAAGGGGAGATCAGAGTCACCAGGGCCACACCACCACCACCACCACCACTTCTGAGACATTTGGTGTACTGTACCCAAGTCTTTCGGTCCTTTAAGACATTCGGTACTCAGGTCATTTATTACGTACCCTCTCAGGCGTCTGGTACCCCCCAACCCCACGGGACGTATACGACCGCGCGCGTATAGCAGTACCCGTGATGACCGCCAGGGCGTCTCCCTCCTGCAGCCGTATGTCAGTCAGTCAGCCACCGCAGCGCCTCTCCACCGCTGGGTATCCTCCCGTCCAGCCCCACACACATATCCGTGCAGTGTCCACCCACTAGGCACACACCTGATGGGGAACTGCCTACGAGGATCTTGTACTTATTTATTTATTCATTCATTTATTTATTGTGGCGCATTATTTCTAACTACGAACGAGGATTTGTCTTCTCTATTTGTGTATGATTTTTTTTTTTTTTTCTTTTTTTAGTGCGTATGATTTTTTTTTTTTTTTTTTTTTTGAGTACAATAATTCGATTTTTTTTTCTCCTCTTAATTACATTCGATACTTTTTGTACTTCATTGCTTACTGTGCTCTTTGAATGTTTAGGCTACTCTTATCTTTAAATGCGAGTAATGATGTTTTGGTTGCCGTAAATAAATCGTTAACTTTTTACGATACTTTATTATCATTATTATTATTTTTATTGTTATTATTATTTTTATTATTATCATTATTATCATTATTATCATCATTATTATCATTATTATTATTGTTGTTGTCCCTATTGTTATTGTTCCTATTGTTATCATCATTACTCGTGTTGTTATTATCTTCGCCATTCCTCATTTTCGAGAGTGAAGTTTTAAATCTCGTCATCAAGTACGTTAGTTTGTGAAGTCAGCGTACAATAGATAGCTTGCACTTTTCGCTAAGCAGTCACCGTACGTACGTTCCAGTTGGGGTGTTTGTATGCTACTGGAACCCACTTTATACAATCTAGCGTGGTGGGTGTGGCGGCGGCGGTGTGGCCCTCTGGCGGCAGAAATTAGGGAACTGATCGTGTTATATTAATTCACTCATTTACGACTCCAAGTAGAAACCGAAAGGAAAAGAAACAAGATAAATAACAAAAATAATTAATGATAACACAAGGCAGCCGACAACAGTATAGCATTTTTTTTTTTTTTCATTTTATTTATTTCATTTAGAAAAAAAAAATATGGAGGTGAAATCCATACATATATATTTATTTTCCCCCTCTCGAATAGGGTTAGTTTGTAATGTATAGATGGCAAAAAAAAAATACTACTACTTATACTAATACAAGTAGGTGAGTCAAGAATTGCAAAGATGTGTAGCGTTAGGTAAACAGCAGAGGCACCGTTCACCAATATGTGTATAATGTTATTGTTATTATTATTAACGCGATTCAACTCAATATGGCAGACGTTGATTCACTGATGCGTCCCTTGATATCCGAAGTGGGTGTTTCCTTATCACTCTTGGTTTCTGTAGTCATTTTCATGCAGGGACGCGATAGGAAATGTGTGTTCCCTGTCGATGATCTGTTTTGTTGTAATTGTCATTGCATCTGTTCCGGAAATTGATGAAAGCGTGTGTATTATTGCTTGTTGTGTTTTTAGCATCTGGCATTGTGTGGTTCAGGTTTTGATGGCTGAACTGGGAGAAAAGTTTGCTCGTTGCCGAAGAAGAAAATGATGATAACGGAATATGTGAAATTGAAATCTGACTCAAAATTTGACCATTCATATATTACGTCCAGTTTTCTTGCGTTTTATTTATTTATTTTTTTTTTTCGTTTGTTTTGCTACAAGAGAAAAATTTTAAACTAAAGATAGTTTATGAATACATTATGTGCATTTTTTCCTATTTTGTGTGATTTTCCGCCACAAAGAAAAAGAAAAAAAAAAAAACAAGAGTACTAAAACTTGAAAAGAGAAAAACATATATATACACAAACGTCTTACGATGTATTTTTGAACACACATATATTTTTGGCTGGCGTGGATTTGGTAATAAAAAAAAATGCTTTTGATCAGCAGTGTTCCAACTCCAACAATAAATTCTTTCCTTCTTTCTTTTCCTTTACGAAACGAGAAAAAAAATATCTCCTTTCATTCCTTCAGCTCTTAATTCCTCATCCCTCCCTCCTTCCTTTGCACCTTAACACCTGTAATGATAATCTGTCTTTACCTGCCATACTTTTGCCCTAAATCCTCTCCTGTATCCAAAAACACACCCCTATGAACCCAACCTCCCCAACCTCACCACCCCGTGTCGACAAAACTGGTGCTTTGCTTAGGAAAAAAACTAAATAACGCATAGATTTTGTGTCTCAAGGACTAATTCGTCAGCATCTTTGGAGCGGTTCAGTCTTCTTTCAATCACTAAATCGATCCGTTCAATTTTTCTGCTCGTATTGTTAAGAGAGAGGAGTTGTGTGTGTACATATTGCGGAGTTCCATTCAGCGTTGTTAGCAGAGTTGTGGTTTTAAAAGCGTCAATTAAATAAGGTCTTTATGAGTACTTTTCTCCTTTTTTTTCTTGCTCTCTCTTTTTTTTTTCAAGGCATTCAACTTACACAGCCAAAGTTAAAGTTATAAGTAATAATAATGATGATCATAATAATAGTAAAATTTTACCTAGAAACACGGGGTCTCATTTTTTATTTTCACTTGTTTTTTTTTTTTTTTTATATATATAATTTTTATTATTTTGTATCTGGAAAGCGTGTACATGCGTATAGTATATATAGATTGTATTTTTCAGAGTTATACAAATTGTTGAACTATTTAAATTGCTTCCTATTGTAAAGATGTAAAAAAAAAAAGAATTAATGCTATTATAATATATATGTACTACGTTATCAATACTTAGGCTAAAACAAAATAAGCCTGTCGTTTTTATGGGCGCAAGAGAGTCGATAATAATAATGATAATAATAATAATAATAATAATAATAATAATAATAATAATAATGATAATAATAACAATAAATATACTAATATCTTACTCTCTCAAATTATCTTGTTATCATGGTCATATGATTAATAATATTATTATTATTATTATTATTATTATTATTATTATTATTATTATTATTATTATTGTTTTATCTGGCTAATGTCATTTATCAGTCTTGTACATTTTATTAAGATTTTTCCTTTCATTTGTTGTTTTACATTGAAATTTTATTGTTATTATTATTATTATTATTATTATTATTATTATTATTATTATTATTATTATTATTATTATTATTACTACTACTACTACTACTACTACTACTACTACTACTACTACTACTACTACTACTACTACTACTACTACTATTATTATTATTACAACCAATTGACTTTTCACTGATGTTACGATTTTTGAAGATTGAAAGATATCGAAAATAATGACTACTATTGGTATCAATATTATTATTATTAATATTATTACTATTATTAATATTATTATTATTATTATTATTATTATTATTATTATTATTATTATTGTTATTGTTGGCGGTCGTGCAAATTAATTATATGCCTGGTTGTTTGTTAGTTTGTTTGCTTGTTCGTTTGTTTGTGTGAAAGGGAAGAGGGAGGGATTCCATGTGTAATTAATAATGATTGATTAATTATAGTCTGTGTCGCTGAATCACAGATGCACACACACACACACACACACACACACACACACACACACACACACACACACACACACACACACACGTGATTATAAGAATGATTATGCAACGCAACAATTGTACTTTAACTGTTTTCCATTATCATTATTGTCATTATCATTAACACTTTTGGAAGTCGGTCATTATTATTATCGTCCGCCTGAGGTGTGAGTGTAGCTGCGTACGATACCTTCCTCCACTCGGCGCTAAAGGAAAACTATCGTACGTTTCCCGTGGGCTCTTTAACGCCGAGTACAAAATAATTCTAACCAATGCCAAAACTCATATGCCAAATTTCACCTTTTTTCCTCTCATTTTTCGCCCGTGTAGTAACTTTTAAAAAAACAGCGTACCATCAAGAAAATGAACAACTACAACTAATACCATTTTGTGAATAGTAAAAGTTTTAATAGCAAGGATGGTCAAATGAGTATCTTTCTTGCCCCACTAGCAAGCGGCTGGGTAATAGTAACACAATAGCTATTTTTCCTACTTAGTTATGCGTATAGCAGCAGAGCGCGAGAGGGAGACAGAGAGAGTTTCCTAGACTTTTTTTTTTCCATTGTTTAGTTTTTAAGGAATATGCATGTCGGGTTTTGAAGAAGTGATGGAATTTAAGGAACAAAAACCCCCCTTATGGTGTAGATACTTTAGATAACATCAGGGAATATGTTAGTTTGGATAAGGGACAGTAATGATAAGGTTATAAATGATATTTTCGAAGCACAAGGGAGGCATAATAGCCGTGTGTAGGCCTAGGGATAGGCAGACAGACAAACAGACAGAAGACAGTCTTGGTCAGACCGCCTAGTTCCTCTGGTTTAGCTAATGGTTTTCGATGCTTTGTATATATATTGCCAATAGCCTTTTATTATAATTATGACTTGTTAATTTTTTTTAATATATTATTCTAAATCGCTCTCATCCATAAGCGTAAGCCATATAAAAGTGTTTAAAATTCTGAAAAAAAATAAATAAAAAAATATATATATGAACATCGTGTGGAGAGTTCTATGTCTCGCATTTGAAGGTTTCGATCCCATATTGTGACGTCACGTTCGTAAATATCGTACGTTCGTTCGACTCAAACGTACACTACCCTTAACCTCCACCCAACTTCCCCCAACAGCGCCAAAACTTTTTTAAAACAATACCGTTCTTCCCCCCCCCCCAGCCAAAACTTTTTTAAGAACCATATAGATCTTCCCGTCATGTCTTCTCGCCCATGCAGTTTGTATAATGGGGTGAAAAAAAAAGGTCTCAATGATATCATCAATTATTTTATATTTTTCTATAATATATAAGTGATATTTATGTATGCATGTTTTCTATCTAGGTTGTGAGTGAATATTATATTGCTACATTATTATATCCCTCCCTGTACCTCTCCTCTTCCTCCTCTTCCCATCATTTTCCCTTCTTTACACCTCATCCTTCCCTTACTTCGTTCCCATCTTCCTTCCTTATCCCCCTTCCTCCCTCCTCATCCTTCTATTTAGATTGGAAGAGGAGGAGGAAGAGGAGAAAGAAAAAGCGAAACTCCATCCATATCTTCATCTCCCGTCATCTCCTCCTCTTCCTCCTCTTCTTTTCCCTCCTCCTCTTACCCCAATTGTGATACACTCCCTCTTAAACCCTTACCTTTCCCCCCTCCTTCCTAGCCCACCCTCACCCACCCCACACCCATTTTGTAAAACGTTTTGTATATTTGAGTTGCTGTACTGTAATGTAATACTGAACGCACACACAGAGAGTACAATACTCGACTGACCGCCTCCTTCAGCCTGGGGATGGTATAAATAAAAGGGGAAATAAAATAAAATGGATAAATGATGAAAAAAAAGTAATAATAATAAATAGATACACGGTTTTTTTTATGCCCTTTTATTTTTACTTTTTTTTTTTTTTTCCTTGTGTCTAATGGCGAGGCAGTTGATCTTCGTGCTGTTGATGATAATGATGAGTGCACGACACGGTTCGTCGTCACGGGATCTCTCACTATAAAGCCGTCTCTTGGGGCATCGACAGTTGGCACCCGCGCTCGTGTTTACGTGGCGAGAGAGAGAGAGAGAGAGAGAGTGATGGGATTGGCTTTCTCTCTGTCTTCCTGCAGCAGTTACCCTACCAAAACTACTACTACTACTACTACTACTACTACTACTATTGTTTATGCCATGTATGTGTTTATTGATTGTATTCCATTTCTTCCTGTGATAACGAATCTATTCAGAAACCAGATGAAGTGATGTTATTATTAGTGTGGTGGCATTTTGTAACACTGCAAATTATTATTATTATTATTATTATTATTATTATTATTATTGTTATTATTATTATTATTATTATTATTATTATTATTGTTGTTGTTGTTATTATTGTTACTACTACTACTACTATCACTTGCCTCCACTCCCTAACTCGAAGTAAAGACATGCAGGTACTCACAGGTGTACAGGCAGCGCGGGTGTTCTGTCGATGCTAGACGGCCGCCGAGGTCCTTTTGTTGTTACACGTGGCACAGAGTCTATGAATTGTTACTACTCCTACAAGCTTTATCGACCTATTGACTGTTGAGAGGTGACCACTCCTGCCGGGGCGCGCCGGGGCCGGGCCGTGATCCCTGCCTCCTACTGCCCGGTGTTGCAAGCCCTGCGCGGAGAGGTAGAGACAGAGACAGAGAGGTAGGCCAGTCACCCCCCAGTCCAGAGCTACGTAAAAATGCAGATAGACACAAATTTAAAACTACCTGAGAAAAAGATAAGCTTCAAGGCAAGTTTAGTGTGTTTAGTTGATGCCAAACAGGAGTGTAAGCTGTAGTGGGCGTGTGTGTAGGCGTGTAGTGGCTGGGCGTGGGGTGCTGGCGCGTCTCTCCCGGGGTGTGTGGCAGGCAGCGTCCCGGCGCGCACACACACACACACCCTCCGTTTCGTAGGTTCAGCAGGGACTTGTTCCAAATCGCTAGAATGGTATATAAAAACCCCAAACGTTTTTATGTTGTTTAAGAGTTCATGAATAATAAACAAGAATCTAATTGTAAAATACAAACATTTATAGTAGTAAAAACAATGATAAAAACACCTAAAGAACGGGAGATTTAAAAATGGGAGGTTATGCTTTTTTAAGAAAATTATACAACGAATGCACTTTGAAGTTAGGCATCGCACAAGATTTTAAACTTAGTTTCTTGTCTTGTAAACACACAAAAGATAATTATTAAACAGCTGTCCAAGGTTTCTTCACCTCTCAAAGGGAATTCAGGGCGCTGCTTCTACACCTCATCCTTCGATCCCTCACAGAGTGTCATATCAAGCGAAGAATTGAGCCAAAAGTATCGAGAGCAAGACCTTGAACTCCCTTTGTCAGGGCGAGGTGAGCCTTGGCCGGGTGAGGGGCCGCGTGCGTCTTCGCTGACCCCAAATATGTTCTTCTCTTTCTTGTCCTGCCAGAGGCGTCTCGTGTCCTCAAGTCTGTCCGACCAGAGATATTTTTGTGAACGTCCTATTAACCTCAGACACACAAGCACACACTCACACACAAGCCCATTCACACTAAGGAGGCGAGGAAGGGATGTCTCGTGTATGTCAGGTAACGTGGTCTGTGTAAAATGGACTGATGTTGCGAACTGTGTACAGATGATTCAGGGACAGCAGGAATAATAGATCAGGCATATAGGAAAAGGTTTGTCTTGACTCCCTCCCGTTTTCTAGTGTGTGTGTGTGTGTGTGTGCGTGTGTGTGGGGTGCCTCCAATCACGGCTGCAATTGGGCGCGTGGCACGCAGCCCTCGTTCCCGCAAGACGGTCTGTCTGGGTGGCTGTATGATGTGCCGCGCCGCAGCCTCTGCTTTCACTCACTGCAAAGACATGTGTTATTACTCTGAATTGACATTGCGTTTCCTGGTTCCGTCACGTTGGCCAAGACCGGTTTGTTTGTATACTGTACACCACCACCACCGTCTCGACCATTGTGTTCAGCGATGATTTTGAACGTTGTCCCCACCCCAACCCCCCACATAGTGTGTTTGTCAGCCGTGCTCAAGTCAGACTTCTCTACATTTCCCTAATACAATGTGATTACTTTTTTTTCTATATGACCAATATGAATAAGTTTTAATAAACAACAGTAATAAAAATGTGGGTTGTGCAGCCCTTAGACTACGCCCTTTCTTCTTGTGTCCTCTCCACTAACTTTGTACGAGCATTGACTTACAGGCCACTCCATGACATCAACCATCAGGAGACTCAAGGTGTGTGGGATATACTTCACTTGTATATTCCTTAGAGTAAGTTTATTAACCTTGGCAAGAGAGGGACCAGTACACTATGGTTCTCCCCTGGCATACCACTCCCACACCTCCCGGGATGCCTTCACGATAGAAAATGGAGGTACCATTCTTGCCCTCAAAATCAGCAGAGAACACCATATTTCTGGGAAACATTGCCACCTCTGCTGTCAACTCAGAGTACAAAGGATGAATTCTGACTGAAGCCTATTTCTGCTCACTGAGTGCATGTATTGGTGCCTGTCTCACCTTCTTTACCAGGAGAAGACTGCCAAAGTGGAATGTTATCTTTGGAAAGCTGAGCAACTTTCACAATCAAACAAACATTCTGCTCTCACACCACCAGCCTCAGATTCTTCACCAGTCTTCACCAGTTAGTAAGAGTGTTCAAAAGCTCACACAGACCACCACCAGTAGAGGCATTGATTCACCTTCACATTCCTCTCCAACTTCATACACTTTGCTTTGTTGTCCCAGCCATCCATGCAGCCAGGCAGTACTGGTCCACTCATGACCTGTCTACTTGCCTCACTGAGATAGTCACTGAACAGACAACACACCGAGTGAATAGCAGAGGTTATGTAGTAAGACCAAAGTAATAAAACAAGGCAGGTTGAAGAGGTAGCTTAAAACTAGGCTTCTTTATTTTATGCTTACACAGAGACATGAGGACCAAATTACACTTCTTAATACAACCAGAATCCAGGGGTTCAGTTGTAGGCTGAGTTTACAAACCTCCCTGCCCACCCGTCCACCCGCCCACCCACACCATGTGACCCTGAGGAGAGAAAACGCTGCAGACATTAACAAACAGCATACCATTTCCATTTTACTCTTGTCTGAATTGTCATATGATGTGTTACTTTTCACCACATCACTACAGAAATTCATCCAGCTCTCCTTCTTTCCATGCTGGTGATATAACAGTAAAATTGTATAAGACATGAATATTACACTTGATATCTCTCTCTCTCTCTCTCTCTCTCTCTCTCTCTCTCTCTCTCTCTCTCTCATATACTATCCTAACTTCTTAATGACACACTTTCTTCCATTTTCAAAACTCCCATTAACTTTTCCTCCTCTCCCTCCGTTCCTGACTACCAATACATCAGTCGTCAGTAAAAAACCATTTACACCAATTAACTGACCTTTCTTTGTACTAACGACAAGTATCAACGGGGAGTTTGCATACTACATTACCATTGTATGTATGTAAACAAGATAAACAACAGGAGAGTATGTAAAAAACAGTAATGTAATCAGCCAAGGCAGCAGCAGAGACACATTTAACTTATGGACTCCACCAGTACATCCAAATCTGCACACCAAGATAAGTGACTGTACATTTCTGCAGACAGACCAGAGAACTAACACCTCTATCTCTCTCTATCTCTCTTGGCCGTCAGCCGGTAACGTGGAATAGACATGTGTACAAGTCTCAGTTCATCACTGAGGTGAGTTAAGCACTTCACAAGAAATAAAGGTAAAGGAGTCAAGTTATCTTAAAATAATATAATGTTGAAGGTGTTGATCAAACATTGCATCACCTCGCTCACTCACTCACTCACTCATTCATTTGCACTCACATACACACTCACACATAGTAAAGTCAACATAAGAGTGACATCACTGGCCCAGATAAGGCAGCCATGCCCTTCCCCAGCCTCTCTCCCTCTCCTTTCCCATTTTCTTCCACACATTCACATTCACAACTCTACATCACACCTAACTCCCTAAAATTCAGTACAGTTGCTAGCGGCAAATCTCTCAATGTCTTCAAAGTTCATGCTGTCCACCATCAACTGACAATTCTGAAGGAGGAAAATAAAAGTTTAACAAATCATACACAGAACCAATGAAAATCACCAAATCATCATCACAGGTGAACCTCAACAACTAAAGTTAAGGATCAAAGCAGTCATTTAAAAAAAATTTGCACACTTGTGCCATCACTGTAGGCTAAGAACACACCCATTACCACCAGTAAATCTACAAGATCAAAATTTTCTTTAGGAATCTTCCCCACAAAAAAAAAAAAAAAAAAAATTAATATCCTTCATATACTTGCACCTTTTCCAAGACTACAGTGAAACACATTGTCAAATTAAACATGCACATACTGCTACACCCAATGTTACTATGCTTAGCTCTCTCCTTCAATCATAGAACTTCTGATCAGTTCATAAAATATCTGCAGTCAGGTTTTGTAATGAAACAGTTGATCCGCAAACCAAAGGATGACGGGAGAACGCAGAACACGGTGAAAGTGAGTGCAGCAAGTTAATCATCTTCCAACTATAAATGAGTGAGGCGCCAAGCAGTACCTTTCTAAACTCATTGACCACTTTGTTAGTCTGTTCCTGAGTGAGGTGTTTGCCAAGGAAGGTGTCCAGTTGCACAAAGAAGTCCAAGGCAGGGGGAGAGCCCGGGGTCTTGGAGGAGCCGGGTGCTGGGGGGGTGCTGGCTACTCCTTCACCTTTCTTCACCATCAGGTGGATCTTGCCTCCATCAGTCACCCCAACCTCCCTCAGGCTCATCTCATCTGTTGGGTACGTATATATAGTAATCTTGTCCATTCATAAATTTTGTACACATATGTACTGAGCATATCAAAAAGGGATAATTTAAAGAATGATGGCAAGATGGTAAGCTTAAGTTCATGGAAGACTATGAATCATGAGAGATTAGAGAAAAGGCTGGAATGGGGCAAATTTTTTTATTTCATACATTGTTGATGCAATACTGCCATAGGATAACGAGAAGCACTTTAAAAGTTTGAGAATGGATTAAGCATGACACTGCCATTATGCAGCCTTAGGTACAGTGCTACAAAGTGGCCAGAACTCACCTGAAAGAGTCTTCCCCTTGTAGACAAGTCGCTGGGAGCTGGCAGGCACATTCAGAGCATGTTCCACTGATGTCTTCACCTCACTCACCTTAGTTGTCTCAGGCACCTAACAAGTCAGTCAATAGAATCAACAGAAGTAGATACTTGTAATTTAAGGTAATTTTTATGCTATAAATTGCAATTCTGTCAATTTCAGTTCCACTTCCATCAAAAAACATCCAAAATATCTAAATACATTATGATGACAAGCCTTCATGGTTTTGAAGTAGCTGTGAGTGCTGTGGTAAAGCAGCACACAAAATAATGGGTTAAAGTAATGTCTTATTTTTTTTTAGGCAAGAAACTGTTTCTAAAATAGTTTGGTGAATGACCGGAATAGACACAGTTCTCAGGTTGTTGGTGCAAAGTCAATATGGAGCTTTAAGTGAAGATTACACCAATTCAACTACAGGAAGATGGATGGACAAAAATATACTATCGCTATGTATTACACAACCTACTGTAGACAACTCTAGTGACTTTTTGCTTCTTCTCTGCAATTTAAACACCAAATAGTCTCAACTTGAAACTTTCTGACAACCTAATGAGTGAACGTTCTGTGAGAAATTAAGGTGTTTGGATAGGACTGGAATGCCGCTTGGGATATGCATATGAACTTTGATTGGGCAAAGGGCCAGGTTTTCCTATTTCCACATGTCTCAAGGATGGGGCTATTAACTACACAAGATAAGTGATATTAAGGCCATCCTTCAGCAAATGGCATGCCTTCACATAGAGCCTGCCACTTCCTTCGACTTTCAGGATAATTGGGAGGAAGATTCGAGAAGAAAAGACACAAAATCACGCCTTGGATAAGCATGTAGCTGGAAGGAAATACTGGGTAAGGATGAATAGCGAACGTTGATATACTTTATAACACAGAGAATGCCACACGTAAGCCTAATGGAGTACCGTCACCTCCCTCAGGCTACCCCGCTCAAGGTGACGTGTGATCACAGGCTTCTGACGGGACCACACCAAGGGGCCACCACTCCCGTCCAGGCCCTCCCAGAGACTTTCTTCCTGGCTTTACCTTATTCCTCATTACCCTGACACACTGCACCAATACTCACGTTGATGGTGCACTCACTCCCTTGCAATATTTTGACGGTTAACCTCATCCTGACGTGCAAGGGTGCCGTGTTGTTGTGGCGCGAGGAACACTCTCGGGCCGGGGAGGTCTTCCAATCCAATCCTGACAGCACGTCCCGTCCCTCGGCTCTTTACTTTGAACTGCATGTTTTAGTATTATATATCTCACACATGGGAGTATAATGATTGCAGATACTACCACACGATTGGTACCAGCCATATCATGAACGATAAGACCTCCCAAAATCTTGACCTATAATGTATACGTAGTAAAAGTTTCCCTGCTGGCCTGTCACCACGGCATGCTTTGTTACTATATTTGCAAATCTTACACACACACACACACACACACACACACACACACCAGCAGGCGACTGTGAATATGAATACATATGGAGGATGGAGATAGACGAACAAGAGGACACTCAAAGATCATGAAAAGTCAGTGTTTGAGGAACATTAAAAAGTTTAAGGATAAGTTGGATAAAAGTAGAAAGGGAGACAGATCATTATGAGCCCCTCTCGAACCCTTTAATATACAACTAGGTAAATACACACTTGTCCACCAACTGCCGTTTATCTATGCACACATCAGTCCAGTAGTGTGCTCGTTACACCTGGGAACGATGCTTATGGTGACAAATATAGTAACGACAGCTCACTCATTCTCCCTTTTCTCCTAACTAATGCATGTTTCCAAACTTTTTTTCGTGTGAAGGTTGTTTTGTTCCTACTTCAATTTGCTCTGTAGCTTTCCCATCAATCTCACACCCGTACACTCAGTCACCATGAAATAATGCAGAGAGAGAGAGGGGGATGAGTGCAGAATAGACACGTTGGCAGGTTATCAGGCAGGTACATAGTTAAAGGCGTATACATATATAGCCAGTAAGTGTAGTGATATACAGACCCACTCAGATGAATCGTGAACATCAGCTGGTATTTCCCACGGCACGCCACAAATACTGAGTCACCGCCGTGGATAAGCTTTGAATCGTTGTGAACATCCTACCAGAACAAGATGATTATATATGTCAGCCTTCACTGGCCTAGACACTACATTGGCTTTACTTGTTCTTAGTTTGTTGGTCAGTCAGTCAGTGTCTCTCGGACCTGCAAGGAAACTGGCATCTAAGTGGGTTTTCTTCGTTTCATGTTGCTTTTAGCCAGTTCTCCCTCTTACATGAAAAAAGTCATATTAGGTTTGTTATAGTCAGTCAGTTATGTAATTGGCTAGTTAAGTCAGTCATTCGTTGGTTAGTAATTGGCATTTCATTGGCCAATCTGCATTTATTTGATATTAATCTGAACTTCCATAACTTAAATAAACATTAGAAAACTAAATACTGTTATACATATAGCATGGTATGACCGTATGGGAAAAAAATTATATGTATATATATATATATATATATATATATATATATATATATATATATATATATATATATATATATATATATATATATATATAATCAATTCCTGTACTTCTTCAGAGCCAGATCAATTGGCTGGAACATAATTTGACTTTTTTACTACAATGGTCATCTTGAGTTGAGGTTGAGATGAGTACAATATATTGCTTGAATAACCATAAATGTAAAATTAGGCAATAGTTCACATTGTCTTGTTAGAGCTGTAGATAATCACGAGAAAGGCTGATTAACGATGAAGTGAGTAATTTTAGAAGTTCAGTAAAAGACTCAACAACACTAAAATAAAGCCATGAAAACAACAACTATGCATATAGTAATTAAATAACACCAGGCATCAAATCTCCCGCACAACTAACCCTTTTGAAAGACGATGTATTATTGACTGGAAGGTAAAATAAAGCGAATAATTTATGAAAGACAATAACAAGACTCAACAACACTAAAATCGAGGCATGAAAACAAGAAATATGTATATAGTGATTTAAAGATCAGAAATAAAATCTCTCGCAAAACTCCACTTGAGTGACGATGCAGGATTGACTGGAAGATAAAATAAAGTGAATAAACTCAAAAGTACAAAGAAAGACTCAACAACACTAAAACCGAGGCATGAAAACAGCAGATACGTGAATAGTAATAAAAAAAAAAAAAGGAGAACCAGAAATCAAATCTCCCGCGAAGTTTCCCCGTTTGAGAGACGACACGTGATTGGCTGGGAGGCAAAATGAATCCTGAGCGCTGATTGGCTGAAGGAGGAGGAACATGTATAGTCGCTTCTGTTTGGCTGGCGAGATTTAAATGTAGCCGTAGTGAGTGAAGCCGGCGGGAGGACGACGGAGTGCCCTGTATTTTACCAGTTTTTTAAATGAAGGTAAGTGTTTAGTGATGTTTACAGGCGACATGGAAGTGGAGGAATGATTAGTGTACCTGTGTGGAGGAGGTGGAGTGCGTGAGTAGTGAAGGAAGGGCGTAAATGAGGTGAGATGTGAAGGCGACTCTGAAAAGCACCCAGACATTAGTGTATTTCCTTCTTTCTGTATTTGTGAGGGAGTGACGCGATGGAGGAACACACACACACGTATAGTCACTGAGGAGAGTATAGAAGACCAAACAGGAAGCGTAGAAGGAAAACAATGGGAGGGCTGGTGGAGGGAGTGGGGTGGGGCTAGGGGCTGATTTAAGTTACAACTATGGGGGCTATTAATTCAAGGGCTAGGGTTCTAATTCAAATGTAGAGTTCGGCAGGGTTAAGTCGATAGATCAAACAGGAAGCATAGAAAACAGGGTGGGGTGGGGAGGAGATGAGGGAGGTGGGACTAGCTATGGGGCTATTAAATTAAGTTACGACTGTGGGGCTATTAATACTAGTGAGGGCTAGGGTTTTAATTCAAATGAGGACAGCTAGACAGTGCTAAGTTGATAGAAAACGAAACGAGAAAGCATAGAAGATAAAGGGGTGGAGGGATGTGGGTGAGGGGCTTAGGGGGCTATTTAATTCAAACTAGCCCCCTCCCCCCCCTTTCTCCTAGTATAACCTGGGATCGTAAGAGGAAAAAGTATATTTTGACCGTTAAGCATTAAATTGTGTGCCTCCCTTTATAAAAACCCTTTGTTACGGAGCGGTAATGGAGGAGGGGGTGGAGAGAGGGAGGGAGGGATGCGTTGGTGGTGGTGGAGGAGGAGGAAGGGGAGGGGGAGGTCATGGCGGCGTGGTGGTGGTGGTGGTGGTTGTGTTCACCCTTGTAACCTTGTCTTGAATGTCTAGGTGTTATTTCAGCTGTTGGGGATTGTGGGTAAGACTATATGAATGTGGAAATGCTGTTACAATGCGTTTATTTCAGTATTTGCTATGGTAGACTAATATATTTTTTCATTTTTTTTCCCCTAATGCAAGTAACTGTTTTAGATCTCCGTTTGGTAGTATTTTAATGATTCCAATTTTTTTTTTTTTTTTATATACGCTCAAATGCAAGTAAGTGTTTAGATCTCCGTTTAGTGTGATGTTCCAAGTATTTATTTATTTTTTTTATTAATCGCTCTAATGGAAGTAACTGTCTGGATCTCCGTTTGGTAATAATTTAGTGTGGTATTGTAAGTTTTCCCCAGTGAGGCAGCTGAACCGGTGGACGTTGAGCCTTAAATAAAAAAGAAAAAAAAAAAAAAAGAGGCTACAGTTTTCCCGTCCGTTATCACACGCGGCCATTAACATTTTCAAAAAAGCTAGCCAATTTTACGTATTCGGTCTCACAAAGCCATGAGATCCGGATAAGATGCTAAAATAAACGAATATGGGCTGTACTGGACCGGACCCTTGTATCCTCGCTGGCCTTCCACCCTTACCCCACCTAACCCCTCCCGTCACCCACGTCTTCCTCCACTCCCCCACGCCTCGCCGCCCTCCACCCTTCGCTATGTTCAACAGGTGGGTGAGCCTTCTATTTCCTGTGGCTTCCATGCTGAGTTCAGTAAAGTGAGTAAACCCAGTCTTTTTTTCCCCCGTCTACCGTGGCCTCGCTCTCACTGACTCGCTCTCTCAGGGTTATCTTTGTTCTGTGGGGTTTGAGACACTCGTGGTCCGTGTTTTGGAGCCTTTGTTTGTGCTTCTAGCCCGGCCAGTGTGTGTGTGCGCGTGTTGTGTCGTACTCCTTTGGTTTACCTATATTTACCTATCTACTCTCCGCCATGTGCTGTGTAATACGTGTGGAAGTACTGAGATGTGTTCGTGTGGTGTGTGGTTGGCGGTGTGTGGTGCACTGGTGGACTAGTGAGCCGCCCCTATTGTGTTCTGAGGCTTGGTGATTGGCTTGGTGACTCCCACACTCGCAGCCTCCTCCTCAACGGTTTATGGTGTGATTTGCTACCAGTGCTGATCATGAGGCGCAGGTCAGTCGAGTGTTCATAAGGGTTACTTTCTTAGGTTATAGAGTTAAGGTTGAGTGTTTTGTGGGTTTGGTTTGTGGTTTAAAGGTGTTATGAGGTTGTACTTGGCCTTTGTGTTGAGTGTGTTCCTATGTGGCTAGCTTTGTTCATGAGGCGCAGGTCTGTAGATGGTGTTCACAAGGGTTACTTTCTGACGTTAGCGGGTTTAGTTTTAAGCGTTTTGTGGGTTGGTTCTGCGGTTAAAAAGTGTTATGAGGTTGTACTTTGTATTTGTTCATCGTTTGTGTTCCTTTGTGATTAGCTTTGTTCTTGAGCCGCAGGTTTGTAAGTGGTTTTCACAAGGGTTACTTTCTAAGGTCAGTGAGTGTTTTGAAGGTGTTAGGGGGGTTTTCAAGGTGTTGCAAGTTGTACTTAGCCTTTGTTTGTTGTTTGAATTCCTTTGTGATTAGGTCCTTTGTGTGG
>NC_059263.1:6167500-6175000 GCF_017591435.1 Portunus trituberculatus | reverse complement strand
CTAGCCCTTCACCTCACTCTGCCACAGGTAACTGCATCAATGCACTGGCGGATGGGCAGCGTCACATCCCTTACCGAGACAGCAAGTTGACACGCCTCCTGAAAGATTCCCTGGGTGGAAACTGCCGCAGCGTGATGATAGCTGCCATGTCCCCAGCATCCACCTCCTTTGAGGACACATACAACACCTTGCGTTATGCTGAGCGTGCCAAGACTATCAGGACCACGGTGAGTGTTCAGAGTACCTTGTAGCTCATTCTGTGTTTTGTTGGGTAGATGTGAAAAAAGTACAAAATTGATTACATTCAATGTTTGTCACTGCTCCTTTAGATGTGTCACTAGTAATGGCTTTTCTTGCATCCACAGATCAGAAATAATGTAAAAAATGTTGACCAGCATGTATCAGACTATATCAAGGTTGTGGCTGGCCTTAGAGAAGAGGTCACCAGTCTGCGGCAAAAGGTGAGGCTGGGGAGTACATTGTTCTCATCCACCATTATTTATTCTTGTATTAGATCAGCAATCTCTTGCTTCTAAGGAAAAATGTGCCACACCTGTACTTAATGGTCCTTGAAATACCAGGTAATGAATTGTTTGATGAAATGCATTGTTTTTACAGTTAAAGGAATATCAGACCATGGAAGAGGAGTGGAAGATGGAGCGTAGCGAGTTGAAGGCAGCAGCCCTCCAGCCATCTACTTCAGCGCCGGAGGAGGAAGTGGTGGCGGAAGGGCTGAAGGTGAGGCCTGTTCAGATCCCTTGCTGTTGGTGTTAAATCCATCACTGTACTCAAATATTTATTAACATTAAACTTACCCTGTATGTTTCTGCACTTATGAATTATGTTTTTATTAAGGTCATAATGTTTTGTATATTTCAGGAGGAAATTATATCTGAGGAGGAGACCAAGGCCCAACAACAGCTGAAAGATGCGAGTGCTGAACAAAAAGCACTCCGGCAGGAGCTGCTGCAGCTGGAGGCATGTTACAAGGCTACAGAATTGAAGCGTCACCATTGGGTTGCCCGTCTGGCCAGGGTTCAAGTTGTTGCCTTTGCCTCCTCCAAGCTAGACAAGACACTAAAGAAATGTGACCGCACCATCAGTGCTCTTAACAACAGACTCTCACAGACTGCCTCATGCATTGAGACTGTGAAGAGGAAGCTAACTGTTAACCTTGCCAAGATGCAGGAAGCCCAAGAGGCCCTGAGCTGCTTTGGGCTTGAGCCAGGCCAACTCTCCAAAGATTCCCAGAATCTAGTGGAAAGGCACGAGGCCAATCTTGTCTTGCGAGGCAGCCATCAGCTTGGGGAACACCTGCAAACCTTGCTGCAGGAGGGCTTCAGGGAGCAGCACATGTCAGAGCAGCTTGTCCATGTGCTTCTTGGTGCTGTGAGGGACCTCTACTTGCAGCATTATGAAAAGGATCAGAATTGTCCCAAGGCACGGAGTACCTTCCAGGTTAGTAGAGCCACAGGACGGTTGGTAACTTCCTAAAGGCTGTAATGCGTTTTAGTACAATACTGGAGATTTGTATGTCTTCCAGTATCTTGCAATTAAAAGGTTTGAGAGGTGTCTGCCCAGTGACAGGCGTGAGCCACAGCAGTAGGTTCATGTTGGATGGGTGAGCAGCACTCTGGAGCATGTATTTCTACTCATGACTAGAGGACTACTCATCCATCCCGCTGCACCCAGCCAGCACAGCCTCCTTTCAAGCAGGCAGGCATGACCAGAGGTGGTGGCAGTGACAGGACAGAAGCTGCTGCTATGGATGAGTGGAGCTTTAGTGCATGTGCCTTCTCACCATGACTAGAGTCTCACTCATCCATAGAGGCTGTCAGCTACATCACATTCAGCATATATACCAAGTCCTGCTGGAAGACTGAAGCGGTCTCAATTACACTGGTTTGCAGCAAGATGCCTGTATTGATTCAGCAATGTGTGTGGAGAATGAAGAATGTGACAAGCAAGTGACGAGGAATGTACTTGAGCATGCATTGGATAAAGATCTAGTTGGAGACTAAGTAATGCCTTTCAAATAGCTAGGAAGGACAATCAGCATTTGCATTTGCTCATAACATTTCCTGGAACAGCATGTGGTGGATGGCCTGGATGAGTGCAGGATAGCATGGGCTGACCAGCAGAGTGTGGCTGAGGAAGGGGATCGCCAGGCATCTGCAAATGGCCAATCTGTAGTGAGCGAGCTTAATGCAGACCACTTCACCAACCTTCCCAGCCTTACCACGTCAGTCATCTCGCCAATCGTCGTCATTGAACCACACACCAGCTTCAGGTATACACCAGGTGTTAGGATTTGTATATTAGAAACAATTGATATTTGGGGAAATTATCATCTTTAGGGAATACATAATAGGTCTTTATTTTGTATTTGTTGTTCCTTATAGATGACCAACCATATAAGGTGTGACTTCTCTACTGAATAACCTAGCCTGCATTACTTTCCACAGACACTAGAGATCCAGCAGAGAAGCTTGTATTCATTCTTCTTCTATTGTACACTTTCAGAAAATCCAGCCTGATGTCAAGTGTCAGTACATCTGTTCTACCTGTTCTACCACCACACCAGCCATTGGGAAATACTTGTCCCTATGTCACCAGCACCACTTCACAGCCCCAGCCCATCAGCACCTCACCCAAGCCTATACAAGACTATCACCCACAAAATATGCAGGGTGAGGGGAGTCTGAACGCTACCATGACCACCACCACCACCACCACTACCACAGTACTGGACACCACCACCACCACTACAGTACTTGACCCCACCCCCACCACCACAGTACTGAATACCACTCCTACCACCACAATACCCACTTCTCCACTGCTCTCCTCCCTAGCAAATCAGATAATAAGAGATATGGATGAGAGACGTTCTATTCTCACAACCAGTGCAGCTACAGGCCCACGAACCACTACCACTGCTTCCGGCAACGCAACATCCACTCTTTTGAACACGACTTACAACTATGTTCCTTATGCATCTCGGCTCTCCACCCTCACTATCCCCACTACCCCAAATAGGACGGTGAGCATTGTTTCGCCTCCATTCATGCTCGAATCTCTCGTCCTGCCCAGTTCTCCTGCCAGACCTCTCAACACCACCATTGATATCCCCTCCACTAGTTCATGTGCCACAACCATTACAGCTAACCCTTCCAGCACTTCCAGTGGTCTTCACTCTGACTCCAAACTCTCTGCTGCATCAAGGGTGCTGAATGCAACCATTGATGTACAGTCACCCTTGGTACTGTCCAAACACCAACAGACACATTCAACTTGTGAAGTGCTTAACAAGGCACACAGCGAGACCAACCTGCTCCAAAGGGTTTCCAGCACCTCACAATTAAGCCATGCAGATGATCACCTTGCAGTCCCACCTCAAGTAGGCATTGGGGCTGTTACTAGTGCACTGCCTTCTGCCTCCACCACCATCACCACCACCACGTCTGGTCCAGCTGTGGCCCGTCAACTCTTTTTGGGTGACAAAGCAGGATTGAACTCTACCTTTAATGTACCCCAAGGGGATCCCACTACCTGCCCTTCATCTTCAGGTAATACTTCTGACTTTGTTGTATGTATTCTGTAAAAAAGCACTGGAAAGTTGGAAGTCTTCTGTATTCATTGTGTTCATTCTGTCAAAAGCCACTGTTCAAATTGTAGTTAGCATACGATTATCAGTAGAATCCTTTGCAACCATATTCAGTTTGATGAGTAATGGCTTTAATGCATTCGTGGATCCTCTTGTGTTCCAGATCTGCTGAGGGAAGTACCACTCAGATTGCCAGGTACTGTGGGACAGGAGTCGGCCAGTGCCCGTTCTCCACTTGCGCCCGTCACCAATAGCCATTCCAATCTTCTTACTATACCAGAGAAGAAGCCGATGAAGCCCCCATTAATTAAGGTATGTGCTGTGGTGAATGCTTTGGGTTGATATTGCACTTGTAAGCAATGTCTTATAGTTGTTTGCATAAATTTATCATGATGGTAGACCTGCATTTCTTAGTGAAAAGCCAAACATGATGTAATATAATAAGTGCAGTCCTCCCCTCCCTTTCCTTTGCATATCTTTAAACCCATCAGTTGTTTAACTTGTGTCCATGATCTAGAGTGATATGAACAGGTAATTCTCTGAAGAAAATGAATCAAGTTGGATGGTTGAGATTTGACATGGTGGTTTCATCCGTAGGGTTTCCGTGGAATGGCTAACCGAAGAGGAATGACTCGCACGCCACACAAGCTGGCCCAGTCATTCACTCCAAGAAAAGAAGCCGGTCTTAGGAGAAGTATCAGCACTCCATCCCTTATATGCCAGCAGGCTCCCAGCAAACACCTCTCTTCCACTACCAAGAAAAAGTTGAAGGGTGAGACCTGTGGCTTTGTGGCTTGCGAATTATATATATTCGTGGTGCCAAGTATTGGTAATTTGTTGGTGTGGCTGTGAGTGGAGAGGAAAGATGGTCTTGATATGCCAATAAAGGAATTTATCCCCACCCATTTGTTTAGTTGCTGAAGACCATGAGTAAAACTCTTCCCAAGGAATGTGTGTTGCTGTGATGCAAAGATTGGCATTTGTTGACTGCAAGTGTAATAATGAGTAGAATAAAGTTAGGAATGTAGCAAACCCATTTGTTTAGTTGCTGAGAGACCATGAGTAAAACTCTTCCCAAGGAATGTGTGTTGCTGTGATGCAAAGATTAGCATTTGCTGACTGCAAGTGTAATAAGGAGTAGAATAAAGAGTTAGGAATGTAGCGAACTTTAGGAGTATTAGTTGAGGTCTGGACATTTGACATCAATACTGTGAATGCATTTTACTTTCCAGTATTTGGAGGATCTCTTCATCGCACATCAAGTTTCCTGAAGGGCAAGAACAACCAAGAGAACATGCTGCCCCATCACACCAGACAACCCTCTGCAGGAGTGCTCCGCTCAGCCTCCCCTTCCAGCCACCCCAAATCTCCTGGTCTACTCCGCAAAGCATGAGGTGCGGGGCTGTCCCTCTCACCTCCTAGCCCAAGCCAGGTGGACAAGGAGGTGGCAGCAGCAAGCCATCACCCAGCCGTGGCAGGGAGGGGTGAGGGTGTGGCAGCCGTCATTGCACCGTGGAGTGTACATGAGAGTGCTTGGTTTAGCCGCACATCCTGGCTTCATTCTCCTGCCTGGCTCCACCTTCCCTCAAGTGACATATCCCACCTATAAATTTAAATACTATGTATATATGTATGATTGTTGATCTCTGTATTATAAAATAGGTTTCATACAATGAGGATGTCTGGAGTTTTTTTCCCCAGGAAGATGTTTAAACATTTTATATATTCCTTTTATTGTTTTATATAATGCATATTTTTATTGGATATTATATGATGTACCTAAGTATGATTATTGTATGACTGGCTCCTCAGGTGCCATATATGCTTTAAATTTGTAATAAAATTTTAAATAAACTTGTCTTTCATTTTTAAATAAAGACCATTTTCATCTATTTCTAGCAGCCTGATGGTAGACGTGTGTGTGTGTGTGGTTTGTGATGGAGTGGGGAAGAGCAGCTCCTTGGTGCCGATACAAGGTGACTGAATCAATGAATGGCGAGTGAAATATTAATGTAGTCAATTCCCTTGTACTGATCGCAAAACCATAATTTATTAACACTGGCGCCAGAATGAAGAAAGGATGGCGCTGTACGGACAGAATACGTAGCTATTTCATTCCAAGGAGAGCGATTAGTTTTACGGCAGCTTTTAAAGGTCCACAGTTCATTAGGGAAGATGCAGGGAAAAAATGTGGCTGGACATAAGTTACCCTTGGGTAAAGTTACCTGGTGACCCTTAAAATTAATACTCCGTCCATTATTACTTAAGACTCCACTGTAATTAATTCAGATTTGAGGCAGGATAAATCACTCCCTAAACCAGACAGTACCACAAATATTAGGAATAAATTTTTACGGCCGTCGCTCAGCTGATCATTACCAACTTCCGGTACCGTTGACCTTTAGAGGTGACGAATTATTATCTCATAATTGTGTACAAGAAATTTAAGTAGACAAATATATAGTGTTCATTGACTTAGATGATGATGGATTATAGGAAATGAAAGCAACTATCGGCGTGACAGTTGAGGGTGAGGCTCGGGGAGGGTTGGCAGCCATGCGGCTACAGTTTCACCTCCCGCAGGTGTTGTGAAGAAGCACCTGAACACTCTCCTGGACCCTTATTACACCACTCTACGGTAAGCCACGCCACTCGCACATTTGCCACTGGTGATAATGACCTGTTTGTGACACCAGGGGAAGCAAGGCTGGGCAACAGGCAGGCTGGAAGTGGCGGGGCGAGGGAAGTGTTTACCTCTGCTGCCTACCACGTAGTCATATTTTGGGTGTTGTGACGGGGCAGTGCAGGGCTGCAGGCCTCGGGGCGCCGTGGGAGTGGCTGTCTTTCCGTTTATTATGAGGGAAACAAAGGGTCTGTATCTTCTAGACACTATCTGTCTTGTCCCAAACCCTAATATATTTTGACCTGACCTAATCTTAACTTGACCTGCCCCAGCCTCCTTCAGTGTGAGGGGGAGAGGTACCTGACCTCGGGGAATGTGGCGCGCGCTCTCTGCACATGGCCAGGTCACCTTGGGACAGGGTACACTGCCTGCCAGGTCCCTCAGGACAGTGTCACCCACTTTTGAGTTAGTTTAGGATGTATTTTGCCAGCAAGGTGGTCTTTGCCATCAGCCCATCAGGGTCCCGGTTGGGGGTTGTCCCCATCTAGGTAAGAAAATGAGAAAGAAAAGCCTGCATCCTCTCCTCTGCTCCCTTGACGCTTCCAACACAGTCCATGGCCTCCACGGGGGAGCCCTGCAGAGTTTGCCTCCATCATTTCCTCCATCGGCCTGATGGCAGTGTCCTGGAATGGGCCTGCTTCTGCTGTAAAGGATGGGAAGGCTGACCTGCTGACACACTACATCTTGGCCAGCCTCACAGTACCTGTAGTGGCCACAGTCCCTGGGCCAGAGGTGCTGGCCGAAATTGTCTGTGTCACTGTGTGCATGTCTTGGGCAGTGCTGGGTGTAGTAGTGGTGCTGCTCAAACTTGCCCATCCACCGGCCAGGCTGTGACTCAGGATTCTTGAGGGACTTGAGCTGGCTGAGAGCAGTGTGGCCCATCCTAATTGTGAATCTTGCCCTGTAAAGGTGTAGGTGGAAATGGTGTGTGTTATTTGTCACCACCAGGAGTCCCTCACAGTCCACATGGTAATTGCTTTTCCAGACCATGAACTTTAGCTAAAATATGAGACTTCTTTTTCCTGTCTGACCTTGATCTGAGACAGGGTGGCCTCCACGCTATCTGTCAGCACTCATCTCCACCGACCGCGTGCCCTAGATGTGACACCTGAAACAGGCTGCACTTTTTTTTTTAGCGTAGTGTTAGTTTTACGACCCTGAAGCTGTTGAGCACAGATTCTAACCTCCTGAGTTTCTACAACGTAACCAA